>NW_006408674.1:403375-417753 GCF_000296735.1 Chrysochloris asiatica
CCTCCATCTCCAAATTCTAATCGCTGCTGCTGCTGAGAAGTGTGTTTTTCATCTTTCTAAGTGCAGCTTCCTGGTGAGCCCGACATCCACCCAGCCACATGTGGTAGAGCAGCGAAACGTTCCAGAACCTGTTGGTGGTCCCTCCCTAGTGGGCTTATAATCACTTCCTGGATTCCAAAGGCTCATTAAGTGAAATCCAAGCTGGAGGCCCCATCCAGGATTTGCCTCTCCTCTTCTCTCAGCTGTCAGCGGGTGTTCAAATGGTTGAGGATTGGACTGGGGGAGAAGGGAGCACTGAGGCTCAGGAGGGCCTGCTGGCATCCCCTCAGCCTTCCCTTGTTAGTCTTGGCCCTGCGGGAGCCTCCTCTGAAAGTTGTGGTCTCACCCTCTGGGTGCACCTGCCTCAGGCCTGCCAGCAAGGGAATGCAGCAATTGCCTTGAGTGGACACTCCCATGGGGACAGGGCTGTGAGCAAGGGAGGGGCTTCATCACCTATTTTTCAGCTTGTTCTTAATGTCAGAATTGAACTAGAAATGGGTTTGGGCAGCTCTTTCTACTATTCCTTCCCTTCTTCTTTCCACAAAGAAGGACTGGACATCTCTTCCAAACCCAGGCAGATTGAGCACTGAGCTCCTAGTGTGGTGCTGTAGGATAAGCACTGGACTGCAAAGTCAGTTTGAACCGGAAAGTCAGAGGTTCAAACTCACCAGCCATTCCTAGAAAACCCTATATATACACAGGGTCGTTATGAGTTGGAATTGATTCATCAGCACTTTACAACAACAACAATATGGGATCAAAACGACAACAACTTTTTGAAAGGTCAGACAGGATACTTAGACAACAGTGAGTTTATGTTCACGGAGGAGAACAATTTGGAATAGGAGGGTGAGAATGTAATCTACGTCACTGAATTGTATGTATAGAAATTCTTGGATTGGGTATGCGTATGTTGGGCTGTGGCACTTTGAGATAAACACTGTACTGCTAACAGCAAGGCTAGTAGTTCAAACCCACCAGCTGCTCCAAGGGAGAAAGATGAGATTCACAGCTTCAGAAACCCTATCAGGGTCACTGTGAGTTGAATCTACTCGGTGGCTGTGTATCATTCCAACGACAATGAAGAGAAACAAATTACTTAACAAACAAACAAAACCTGAGGCAGGTACTGTGGGGGGTGCGGTACATAGGTGGAAATGCAAAGAATGATCACATAGAAATCCCGCCCTTCTGGTTCTGACTCACAGCGACACTATATGGGGTTTCTGAGATGCTAGATCTTTACAGGAGCAAACAGCCTTATCTTTCTCCCTTGGGGCGGCTGGTGGACTTGAACCACTGACCTTATGATTGGTAGCCTGATGCCTAACCCTTGGTGCCATCAGGGATCCTTAATGTAAAGAGAGTTCAGAGATAATCACCCATCCCTCTCTTCCACCTACCCTCCCTTCCTCTATCTTTCTTTCTTTTACTGGTTTGGTCCTATCTCTCCTTCAAGTATAAATGAATGTTTTGGGGAGGATATGGACAGACTGATGTGGCACTGTACGATAATGTACTAGACTGCAAGGTCAGTTTGAACTGTCAACCTTTCGGTTCAAACTCACCAGCCACTCCTGGAAACCCTACACAGGGTAGTTGTGAGTCAGAACTGACTGGACGGCACTTCACAACAACAACAACAACAACATGGGAAGACTGAAACTGAAGAGAGTCTGTTTTTGTACCTCCGCTCCCTTCCTGATGATACAAACAGGGGATGTTGAGATGGGAAAACACAGTCCCCGCCCTGGGTGCACAAGATCTAGCTCACTAACAGCTGCCATAGGAAGCAGACTCCTGAAAGTGCCTTGAGGAGGCATGCAGAGTGAGCTGGGGTTCATGGGAGGGAAGGGTCACTCTCCAACACAGCGGCCAGGAAAACTCTGGAGACGCTGCTAGTGACTGTTCCTGGAAGAATGAGGGGTGCACAGCTGAAGATGGAAAGGAGGGGACTACAGGTATTGGCAATGTGAGGAAGCCTTGATGGTACAGTGGTTCAAGTGCTCAATTGTTAACTAGAAGGTTGTCGGTTCAAAACCACTCTGAGGGTGAAAGATGTGGCAGTTGGCTTCCGCAAAGATTTACAACCTTGGAAACCTACTGGGACAGTTCTACTGTGTCCTATAGGGTCACCATGAGGTGGCACCGACTTGACAGCAGTGGGTTTGGTTGGTTGGTTTGGCAATGTGTGAGAAAACTCACCTGTGATGGTTAAGGTTGTGTGTCAACTAAGCTGGGTCATGATTCTTGGTGGTTTGGCGTTGTAATGTAGTCATTCCCCCCATGATGAGATCTGTTGTGAGCAGCCAATCAAGTGAAAGGGAGTTTCCTTCGGGGTGTGGCCTGCTTCCAATATACGTGGATGCTCTGGCAAAGCTCACTTGCCTTTTGCTGAATCTGGATCCTGCATGTAGCTCATCCTCTGACCTCCATTTCTTTGCACCTGAGCTAGTGGTTTGCTTTATTGTCTGCCAATCCTGAGAGCCATTGGTAGCCTGCCACCTGTGCATCTTGGACAGCCTAATGTCTGACCTGCTGATGTTGGGTTCATCAGACTCTGAGGCTATGAGAGTCAGAAGCCTCCAGTCTGACTTCTGACCCATGGACTTGGACAGCCTTTACAATGTGGGAGCCATTTCCTTGAGATAAATCCCTCTATGTGTAGACATATATAAGCTTCACTGGTTTTGCTTCTCTAGATAACCCAGCCTAAGACACCATGGAAAGCCTGAAGACAGGATGTGCTCAGGGAGCAAGTTTGCTAAAAATGAACCAGGAGAGATTCTCCTCTTCTACTTAATAGCTGGAATCTCTAGGGAGGCTGCGAATGGTTAGCACATTTGGATGCTAACTAAAAAGTTGGAGCTGAGAGTCCACCCAGTGGTGCCCCCAAAAAAAGGCCTAGTGATCTACTTCTGAAAAACCAGCCATTGAAAACTCTATGGAGTACAGTTCTACGGGCACCCGGGGGAACACCAGGACTTAAAGCTGACTGAACAACAGTAACTAGTTTGGGTTACTTGATAGCTGTGTGGTCCTGGGAAGTGACTGAAACTCTCTGGACTGTACTGCATTATTTATACATTGGAAAGAAGGTAGAAAGTGTCTGTGACTTCCCTTCATTCGCTCCTTTCATAGAGTAATGAACAAGACAAAGTCCCTGTCCTTAGACAGTTGTTGTTGTTGTCAAGTGCCGTTGAGTCAATTCTGACCCATAGCGACCCTGTATAGGGTTTCCAAGGAGTAGTTGGTGAGCTTGAACTGCCGACCTTGCAGTTCAAACGGCTTTGCAGCCTGGCACATTAACCCACAGCACCACACCAGGACTCCTTAGACAGTAGGGAGAAAGAAAGAAACTAGGACATGGTATCAAGTGCCTTGGAGAAGAATAGAGCAGAGGAAAATCCGATGGTCAGGCCAGGCCTCACTGATAAGATTACAGTTGAGCAAAGACCTTAAGGAGGTGAGGGAGCCAGCCAGGTGAATATCTGGGGGGAAGGGCAGTTTGGACAAAAGGAACTACAAGTGCAAAGCCCCTGGGGTGGGAACAAGCTTGGTGGGTATCAAGGCCCAGCATAGGAGCTAGTTTGGCAGGACTGGCTGGAAAGAGAAGGAAGTCTTCATGGAAACATCAGTGGGTGTATACATTGTGTCCTCTTGCTGCCGGGGGTAAGTCTCATTGTGTAATCAGAAACAGCTTGATCGGGCTGGTTAGCAGGAAACACTCTTGATGCTGGCATCAGCAGCTGGCAGAGTGCCTGGGGTACCCGGTGCACCTGGACAGTAGTTGGCGGGATCAATTAGCCATGACAAGCACACATTTTCTGCCTGTCTGATTGTAGGGATTCTCAGGAGACCCTGCCTTTGACCCAGAGGGCTCAGCAGCTCTTTGGAGGATTTCAGGAGTCCCCTGGGGTGGGGGTGGGGGTGGCCTCACACTGCAGCAGCTAGCTTCTAGTGCTAATATTGTTCTTCCTACCAGCAGACCCAAACCCCATTCTGAGTCCGTGTTAAGACGACATCATAATGTGGAGGGAGAGCATTTGGCACCCTAACTGAGGTCCTGATTTCCCAATCCCCGATAAGCCCTCCCTGCCCATGCCTGGCCCTTTTCCCTTTCAGTCATCCAGAGGATTTCTGGCTTTGTACTTGAGGGACAAAGTCACATAGCGGAACCTTAAACAAAAGAGTCCCGAGTTTGGCTTTCGAGTCACAGATGCCCTGGGGATGTTTATAGAGCTGGGGATGTGGGTGAGTGAGAATGGGGTTCTCAGCTCCCCAGAGGAGAGGTGAGATTAGGGTGGGGAAGTGGGAAGGGAGGCAGTGGGGGATGAAAACTGGATGTTATGCCTCTTACACATCAAGCCTCTAGGCAGAGTGAAGGACCAGATGCACCAGATACATGTGAGGACCAAAGAGGAGAGGAGAGGGCTGTGCTCATCCTTTGGAGGAGCCAAGGAACAGCAAGACCCTGCATGGAATGGGAGCAGGAGGGATAGCTGCAGGATGTGTCCAGAAAAACCAGGGTCTGAGAAGGACTCCCTAAGCAACCAAGGTCCAGCTTGAATGTGGACACTGTGGCCTGGATGTGGATACTGTGGGCTGGGAGCCCAGAGCGTCCAGGGCATTGGGAATGAGGGAGGATGGCAACATGCAATTCCCTAATAGTCAGAAGAACAAGTATGTAACATTTATAGTCACGAACTCACTTAGTCTTCCCAACAATCCAGTAAGGTAAGCATTATTATTATCATTACCATCTTAAAAACTCAAACCAAACCTACTACCATCGCGTTGATTCCCGCTCACAGCGACCTATAAAGGGTTTCTGAGATTGTAAATCTTTATGGGACAGACAGTGTCATCTTTCTCCCAGGGATCAGCTGGTGGTTTGAACTGCAGACCTTATGGTTAGCAGCCCAACGCCTAACCCACAGCACCACCAGGGCTCCTACTCTCAGCTTAGAGATGAGAAAACTGTGGCGGTAAGAGGTCACAGAAACTTACTGAAGGTCACAGGAACTAGTTTGAAGTAGGACTGGGATTTCAACTCAAGTAACCTCAAGGTCAAGGAGCTCTGGTAGCGTAGTGGTTAGGAATCGGGCTGCTAACCTCAAGGTTGGCAGTTTGAAACTACCAGCCTTTCCACAGGAGAAAGATGAGGATTTCTGTTCCCATAAAGATTTACAGCCTCAGAACCCCCATGCAGGGAACCGACTGCACGGCACACCACCACCACCACCAATCTGACTCCTGAATTTGTTGTTGTTAAGTGCCATCGAGTCGGTTCAGACCCATAGCAGCCCTGGATAGGGTTTCCGAGGAGCAGCGGGTGAGCTTGAACCACCAGCCTTGCAGTTCAAATGGCTTTGCAGTCTGGTGCATTAACCCACAGCACCTCACCAGGACTCCTGAATAGGTACTCTTAACCACTCTGTTATATGGCTCAGTCCAGGCTGTCTCGGTGCATGAAGCCTGTGTGGGCCACTGACCACAATGTGGGGCAGATTCCATTTCCTTCCCCTTTACTTCTCCTGGTGGCACAGAGGGTTAAGCATTGGGCTACTAACTTAAAGGTTGATGGTTCAAACCCTCAGTGGAAGAAAGATGAGACTGTCTACTTCCGTAAAGATTTATAGCCTCAGAAACCTTGAAGAGCAGTTTCTCCTCAGTCTTACAGAACCGCTATGGATCAGAACTGATTTGATGGCCGTGGGTTTGATTTTTTTCATTGTGTTGTTGTTGTTGTTAAGTGCCATTGAGTCAGTTCCAACTCATAGTGACTATGTATAGAGTTTCCAAGGAGCAGCTGGTGAGTTTGAACCACTGATTCTGCAGATAGCAGTCCAGTGCTTATCCTACAACACCACACCACGACTCCCTTTTGATTTTAAGTCTCCATAAATCTTCACAGTTTAGGTACAATCCTGGGTTCAACAGGGATGGGAAACCCCACATTTATTGAGATTAAATTTCTACCACCTGCTGGACTGGGGCTCACTGCTGATATTTAGCTTAGTTATAGGTTAATCCCAGTGGGGCCTCATTGACTTTTTAGAGGATATTTTTTGGAGTCCTGGTGTGGCACTGTGGGTTAATGTGTTGGACTGCAAAGTCGGTTTGAAACACAAGGTCGATGGTTCATCAGATTTACCAGCTGCTCCTTGGAAACCCTATACAGGGTCGCTGTGAGTCAGAACTGACTCGACGGTACTTAACAACAACAACAACAACAACATAGGTTACTAACCAAAAAGTTGGTGGTTTGAATCCACCCAGAGTCACTTCAGAAGACAGGCCTAACGTTCTACTTCAGAAAGATCATAGTCACTGAAAACTCTATGGAGCACAGTTTGAGGTGGCCATGAGTCAAAACTCAACTTGATAGCACCTGGTTTTGTTTTGTTTTATGGATTGATGAGGAGTTTGTGGATAAGATTCATTCCTGTTACAATCATCACCAGGTACTGAAATGCTCCTCTTGTTGACATCGCCATCTTTTAGGCCCCCTGCTATGAAGCATGTCAGGAAAGTGAACTACCACACCAAGTGGATGCTTCCACTATTGAGAATATGACTTCCTCTTTCCTGGTCAACAATTTCTGGTTCTTGGGCTGAGCCATTCCAAGCGGGTAAGGCTGGGGGATTTTGCACCGACTCCAGCGAAGATTTCCTGGGATTGGCTGGGGGTATCAATCACCCCACTCATCCATCCAATTATCGTGCCTGCAGCTCTACCCTCATCTGGAAAGAATGAAAGCAGCAAAGCACCATGGTCACCTAATCCAAACCATTTGTGTAGTCAGCAGGAAAATGGATGTAATTCACATGGACATTCCAGCTTCTCTTTCAAGAGGCCAGTGGCCAGTGCAGAGAGGGCAAGGCATTTTGCAGAGAAGGGACATTCCAAGTCAGGCTGGATTCATTCTCCCATAACCATTCCTGAACCTCCTCAGGAAGCCAAGTCTGATCCACTCTTGTGTGTGCGTGTTTGAGGTCAGTGGTTTTAGCAATTCTGATTAGGCAACTTTGACACCATGAAAGTTTCCAATAGGGCCTGGCCTAAGATGTGATAATGGATTTGATGCATCAAAGATGAGTGAAGACAAAACTCAGTGGTTGTCATTCTGACTCATTTGATTGTAACCACCTTGAGGGCATATGTATTTATAATTGGTTTGACCTTTCTGGCCTAGCATAGTGTGCAGCTCTAGGAGGAAGATGCACACAGCTTTACTCTAACTCCTTTTTCCAGTCTGTCTGCTTTCATTGTTCCCATTCAGCTACACGAATCCTCTTTCTATTCTTCATGGACTACTACGCACGCTCCTGCCACAGGGTCTTTGCACATGCTATTCCCTAAGCCTAGAATGGTTTTTTACTTCCTTATATGCCTAGTCAACCTCTATCATTCTTGAGCTCACAGCTCAACCATCATATACTTGCAGACACTGCCTCAGCCTCTCTGACTAGGTCAATCCCCCAATTACAGAGCCTCACGAGACTTTATACCTTTCCTTGTTTACATCATACTTTAGATGTGAATCTTTGATTAGTATCTGTTTCCCTCTCTGGCTGTAAAATTCATGTTGTTGTTGTTGTTAGGTGCCATCGAATCAGCACCGACTCTTAGTGACCCTATGCACAGCAGAACAAAACAATGTCCGATCCTGGGCCAACCTCACTACTGTTGCCACACTTGAGTCCATCGATGCTGTCACTTGGCCAATCCATCTCGTGGGGGTCTTCCTCTTTTTCTCTGACCCTCCATCTTACCAAACATGATATCCTTCTCCAGCGACTGGTCCCTCCTGACAATATGTCCAAAGTATGAGAGATGAAGTTTGGCCATCTTGGCCTCTAAGGAGAACTCTGGCTGCACTTCTTCCAAAACAGATCTATTGGTTCTTTTGGCAGCCCATGGCACTTTTAGTATTCTCCTCCAACACAATAGTATTCTCCTCAAATGCATCAATTCTTCTATAGTCTTCCTTATTCACTGTCCAGCTTTCACATACCTATGAGGTTATTGAAAATACCATGGCCTGGGTCAGGAACATCCATGTAGACAGGCACTTTACTACCATCATTCCTTCCCTCTGGGAATGCGAGTGCCTGGCAACTCATAGGTATGGAGTGGGCAGACCATCATTCATTGAGTACCTAGTATGTACCAGCTCTGAACAGCAATCTTGACAAATAGGCATTATTCTTCTTTTACAGATAAGTAAACTGAGGCCCAGAGAGGAGAGGAGAGTTGCTTAAAATCACACCCTTAGCAAGGGCCAGAGATAGACTTTGGATTCAGTTCTAATTCTGCTTTTCACCTGTGTTGCCAGCAACATCTCTCTCTACTAGTCAGTTGAAGGATTAACCTGAATATTTGGGCAGGCTGGCCTTGACTTTGCATGCATACTTGCAGACATAAGGTCTATTGTTCTTCTAGGAATGAGCAGAGCATTTCCCAAGAAAGGAGGCCTTCTGAGTTCAGCTCCAGGCCAGCCCCTCACTGCTTTAGCTGGGGACAGCAAGATGTCCCAGTCCACTGGTCCCTTCCAGCCCTGTGGGGCCATGAACTCTGAGGGCAGCAAAGCAGGCGTTTCCTGTGCCCCCAGTCATGTGCTTCTTGGGGTGATTTCTAGAACCGGCCATATGAACACCAATTGCACTTTGGGAAATCGCCCAGGTTCTGGTTCACAGAATTGCTGGGAAAATGACAGCTGTGGGTCCACATGAAAAACATTCTTGGGAAATATCTCTGCACTGTCTCTCTTTCCCCTGCTAGAGAATGCTTTGCTGTGAATTGTTGCGGCAATTGCTGGCCACCCGGATTTGTTTGAAAGGAGGGAGCCCAGTCTCATTACTTTATTGTTCCAATGTGTGCAGAATCAACTCAATTCTCTGGCAATTCCCACTCTCCCCACTTCCTTGGGGAATGAAGATGCTCAGGAAGGCGGAGGCAAGGGGTTTTGGGAAATCAGGTTCTCTTGGCTTTCCTCGCTAAAGCTCCTAGCCACGTTCCAGACCCCCCATAAATAAAGAGGGTAGAGGGAAGGGGCTTTTGGGCCCGGGTTGCAAACCTTCTCCTGCACGGAATCACCAGGATGGAAGAGGCATGGCAGAAGCTTCTCCAGCTCTCCTGCACTTCCCAAGGTCATGACGGATTAAGATGCACCTGCAGTCACAGGCCCAACTGTGAGCAAGAGGAAAAAGCAAGGCAAACAGAGGACTTCATCTGGACAGAATAACACACTCTGCTTATGTATTTGCTCACAAGTAGATCTTTGTCTGACTTTCTTGCCACCTCAGAGTAGCAGGACACAGTAACCAATCACATTTCTGGGTTAATATTTCTAACAGCCTCAGCTTTCTAGGGCACCACTATCTGATAGAACTTTCTGTGTTGATGGGAAGCTTCTATCTATGAGCTATCCAATATGGTAACCACTAGACACACATGTGTAATGTCCTGGTATGGCACTATAGCATATGCACTGACCTGCTAACCACGAGATTGGTGGTTCAAACCCACCAGCTGCTCCTTGGAAACCCTAGACAGGGTTGCTATGAGTGAGAACTGACTCAACGACACTTCATAACAACAACACACACACATGTCACCACCTGCCTTGTGTGATGCTGGAAGCTGTACTTCTGGAGTTTTACATACCAGCAGGTAGGCAGGTTTCAACAGAACTTCTAGACTAAAACAGACGGGGAAGAAAAGCTGGTGGTCTACTCCCCCCAAAATTAGCCAATGAAAACCTTAGATCACAACAGACCATAGCCTGGCTTGCTTGCTTTAGACACATCATCAAGAGAGATCAATTGCTATAAGAAGGCATCATCTCTGGTGAAATAGAGGGCCAGCAAGGGCAAGGGAGGCCCTTGGTGAGATGGATCAACACAATGGCCACCAGGATGGACACAAATGTGTCAGTGACGGTGAGGATGGCGCGGGACTGGGGAGTTTTCTCTGTTGTTGTACATAAGGTCACCGTGAGTTAACGCTATAACTAAGCTACCTACATACCTAGCTATCTACCTATCTAAGTCCATGTGGCCACAGAGGACTTGAAAAACAGCTAGTATGACTGAGGAACTGAATTCCTGATTTAATTCACTTTTAATTACTTTTAATTTAAATAGTCACGTGTAGTTAGTGGCTGCCATATTGGACAGTGACATTCTATGGTTCTGTTACTTGATGTGTGGTCCTCTGACCAGCAATGTGGCCACCCCTCCTGAGAGCTTTATTAGAACTAAGCCCCACCCCAGAGCTATAGAATCAGACTTTTAGTTTAACAAGACTCTCAGGTGAGTCGTATGCACATTAGCATTTGAGAAGCAATTCTCAGGAGCACAGTCAAAAACAAAGGAGCAGAAGAGAGAGAGGAAAAATTAGGCTAGTGTACAATTATCACAGTTTCTGTACCTTTCACCTTGTTGTTGTTAAGTGCTGTTGAGTCGGTTCCGACTCATAGCAACCCTGTATAGGGTTTCCAAGGAGTGGCTGGTGAGTTTGAATCTGTGATCTTGCTGTTCAAACTGACCTTGAGGTCAAGTGCTTATCCTAAGGCATCACACCAGGACTCCTATTTGAGACCTATGGATGCTTACTTTGGGCACAATTCTAACAGCTGTAGCTCTGCCAGTTTATTTTCTAGTCTGCAGCAGATTGGAAGCCACAGTCGTGAGAAACAGCTGGAAACGTGATAAGAGCATCTTGTCCTCCTTCAATGCCACTAGTTCAATCACCGCAAAGTGCCACGTAAAAATTATGATTACCAGCAGCAGCAGGGGTGGAGCATCTCTCCAAGACCATACTAGAACCGCTTTGCTAGGATTCAGCAAGCCAGGGAAGCATGCCAGAATTTCATTTTTAAGTGCATGCTAGTGTCTGCTGTAATGAAACACATGCTACATACCGATGAAATGCAATGTTCAAGTGAAATAATAAAGCTTTTATTTATGAGCAGGTTTTACGTCTCCCTGCGGGGAAATAAGCTGGTGCAGGAGCCCTTCCCAATTCTGAGTGCGATGTGAAGTCAACTTGTTTCCTCTTGACACCACAGGGGAATTACGGACAAGGGGAGAGTGGGAGGAGAGGAGCCCCGCGGTGGGAGAGGAAGCTTTGTAGTTCTTAGCCTGTAGGACTATGGAGCTGGATGACAATTCTGGGGCTTCGAGTATGGAGGAAGGTGTTCAGTAGGATTATCTTTCCACCCCTTGTCAAGTCTCATGTTAGTGGGGTGGGACTGATGGGGAAGGGTGCAATTGAGAGGTTTTTGTGTTTTTTTTTCTAATTCCAAAGACACCACAGACGATTAAGACTTTGTGAGGAAATTTCCAGGAGATCTGGTGGCACAACAGTTAAGGACTTGGCTGCTCACTGAAAGGTTGATGGTTCAAAGCCACCCAGCAGTTCCACGGAAGAAAGACCTGGTGATCTGCTTCTGTAAATATTGCTGCTGCTGTTGTTAAGTGCCCTTGAGTTGGTCCCGATCCACAGCGACCCTGTAGAGGGCTTCTGAGGAGCTGCTGGTGAGTTTGAACCGCCAACCTTGCTGTTCAAGCCAACCTTGCTGTCCGGTGCGTTAACCCACAGCACCACCCCAGGACGGTAATGATAACAGTCAAGTAAACCCTATGGGACCGTTATACTCTCTCACACAGGGTTTCTGTGAGTTGGAATTGACTTGATGGCACCCAACAACAGGATATTCCCGGGGGCTGCGATGGCTCAGTGATAGAAGTCTTGCTTTCCGTGTGGGAGACCTGGGTTTGATTCTTCGCCAATGCAACTTAATGTGCAGCTACCACCCCACCTTGGATGGCTGTGCGTTGCTGTGATGATAACCAAGTTTCAGCAGAGCTTCTAGACTAAGATGGACTAGGAAGAAACACTTGTCAATCTACTTCTGAAAATCAGCCAATGAAAACCTTGCAGATCACAATGGTCTGACCTCAGCCAATCATGGGATAATGCAAGACCAAGCAGCAGTTCATGGGGTTGCCACAAGTTGGAGGCTGATAACTAGAGGGTAGCAACAACAATTGAAGGTTCCCAGTCCTTACAGAGCCTATGTGGAGTCCTGGGGTGGTGCTATAGAATAAGCACTGGACTGTTAACCCCAAGGTCAGTGGTTCAAACCCACCGGTTGCTTCTTAGAAACTCTATCTAGGTTCTCCATGAGTCAGAACTGACTCGATGGCACTTGGCACTTACCAACAACAGCAGGTCCTATCTTTCATTGATAAACTTGCACTTTCATTTCTGGAATCAATCAGAAAACAGCAATGAGCTCCTTCTATGTGCCAGGCACTGTTTTAGGTGCTGGGAATGAAGGATGAAACAAAACAGCAAAAGCATTGTCCTCAAGAAGCTTACATTCTCATGGGGAAATAAACATGGACACAAGTAATTTCTGGAACTGAGAAAATCCATGAAGTGGTAGAGAGATCTGGGAATGGTCAGGGAGGGCTTCTTGAAGGAAAGTGACATATGAAGTGACTTCTCAGAGGTATAGAATCTGCTGAAAAGGCATTCCAAAGAGGACCAGTAAGTACAAAGGCCCAGGATCAGAAAAAATGCATAGGAACAGGGAAGAGTGGAGTGAGATGGTGTCATGGGGTAGGGTGGGGGGGTTAGGAGGCAGGGTAGATCATGCAGGACCATGGTAAAGAACTAGGCGATTACTCTAAGCAAAATGGCTACCACAGGAAGATTGTATCTCAACCAGAGGAGTGATACTTTAAAAGCTTACTGTTTGCCATGTGGAGAAAGGACTGTTAAGGACAAAGGCAGGAGCAGGGAGATCAGTTGAGAGAGGCTGTTGTGTTACCAGTGAGAGAAGGTGGTAAGGAGAGGTTGGATTCTGGGTATATATTGAAAGGGACCTGGTTGGTCTTTCTAAGAGATTGGATGTTTGTGTGAGGGTCAAGCTAGTGAATAGTGGCATCATGTCCTGAGATGGGGCAAGCTAAAGTAAACTGTTTAAGAAGAAGAAAACCAGTATTTTTACAAGTTTGAGATGCTGTTTAGATAGCTAAGAGGAAATAACATTTATAAAGTTGGATATGAGTCTGAAGTTTTCTGGGCAAAAACAGTGGCTGGAGATAAAAAAAACTATATATATATTGTTTTTGTTAAGTGCCATTGAGTTGATTCTGACTCATAGCGACCCTGTATAGAGTTTCCAAGGAGCAGCTGGTGAGCTTGAACCACCGACCTTGTAGTTGAAACGGCTTTGCAGTCTGGCGCATTAACCACAGCACCACACCAGGACTCTCTCTCTGTCTCTCTGTCTCTCTCTGTCTTTGTCTCTGTCTCTCTCTCTATTATATATATATATATAGGGTCCTGGTATAGCAGTGTAAGATAAGCACTGGATTGTTAATTGCAGAGTCATCAGTTCAAACCCACCAGCTGCTCCTTGAAAACCCAATATAGAGTCACTATGAGTTGGAACCGACTTGAGAGCACTTAAGAACAGCACACGAGTCGATATGGTGGCCATCAATGTATGGAAAGTGTTCAAAGTCGTAGATCTACATGAAGACACTTAGGGAGGGATCAGATAAACACTGAACCCTGAATTTAGTGAATGATGGAGAAAATGCTCAGGGAAGAAGGAGGAGAAGAAAAGGGGAATAATCCTGTCCAATGCTGCTGAGGATTTGCAGAAGATGAAGACAGAGAACTGATCTTTAGTTGTGGCCTGGAAGGGGTCCTTGGTAGCCTTGATCAGTGTTTTTTAAGAGTTAGGATAGAGATAAAAGCCCAAATAGAGTAGATTGGGGGATTTATGTAATGGAAGGATATCAAAAAATGAAGGATCCTTGGTAGCACTATGACAAAGTGCTTGGCTGCTAACTTAAAGGTTGCTGGTTCAAACTCAACAAGTGACTCCATGAGAAAAAGACCTAGTTTTCTATGTAAAGATTACAGCCCAGAAAACTCTATGGGGCAGTTCTGCTCTGTCCCGTGAGTTCACTATGAGTCAAAGTTGATTTCATGGCAACCAATGTAGCATTGTAGGCTAAGCACTGGGCAGTTAGCCACAAGTCAGTGGTTCAAACTCACCAGCAAACCCTATACAGGTTTCTGTAAGTCAAAACCTGACTCAATGGTACTTAGGAATAACAATAATAATAATACCACCACGAAGAAATGAACAGCATTGGTTTCTTCTGAGGGAAGGAAACGGGATGCCTGAGAACAAGGAGAGGAATTGTTGTTGTAGTTAGGCGCCATCGAGTCAGTACCGACTCATAGTGACCTTATGCACAGCAGAACGAAACACTGCCCGATCCTGGGCCAACCTCACTACTGT
>NW_006408674.1:418803-426559 GCF_000296735.1 Chrysochloris asiatica
TTACGGGAGTAGAAAGCCTCATCTTTCTCCCGCGGAGCGGCTGGTAGTTTCGAACCGCTGACCTTAAGGTTCGCAGCCCGATTCATAAGTAGAGATATCAAATACAGACAACTTTCTGGGGAAGTTTTGCTGGGAAAAAGAACGGAAAATGGATTGCATGGAGTTGAGGAAAAGTGTTCCAAAAATTCTGTAGGCGTTGATGGGAGTAGAACAGCAGAGAGGGAGAAATGAACACTGTAAGATGAAGAAAGATGGCTACAGGAGCAAGACCCATAAAGAGGTCATAATAATGGATCCAGAGCTCCGGTGGGGGCTGGGCTTAGCAACAAGGACTGACAGCTCATCCAATGCAAAGGGAGGAAGTTTAGATACCGTAGGAGGGTGGGCCAGGTCATCAGGTAAGGGTGGTGGTATGTGGGGATGGTACTGGAGATTCCAGTAGAAAGAATGTGGAAAATGATCATTCCGGGAGTGGAAAGTGATTAGGAATATTGAGTGTCTGTTTGAAATTTGGGATCAGAAATTTGAAGTGGGAGAGTGAGAAGGGAAGATGTCTCTGGCAGAAAGAAGGTTGAATCACTTTCAGTTGGATCTCTGCATGAGGAGGTCTACCTTGATTCTTCATTGACAGAGAGGGCCTTCAGCTGTGGTTTTCCAGCTCCTCAGATGCTCCTTGGTAGTGAGCGACTGTCAGGAAGTGGGATGGCAGGGAGGCACGAGCAGATGAGCAGAATGATGTGGGGACTATCATTTAGAAAAGCAGCTAGCAGCAAAAGACCAGGCAGCTCTTGGAACAGCTGTTGGTGATGGGACAATGGAGGTGTTGGTGATGGGATGTGTGGATGTTGGGGTGTTGCTTTTGGAAATTGGCACTGGGTTGGTGGTGCTGGCATGTTGGCAATGAGCTGCTGGCAATAGAGTATCAAGAGTTACTATTGATGTTTAGAGCATGGAGCAGCCCTAAGGGACTGCAAGCAGGGCTGCCATTGTGAAGTACAACCAAAACTGAGTAGTTGGAGAGATCGGTCGGAATGAAGTCTAACCAAATCTACAGACAAAATAGACTAATGTTTGCCTGGGGCTAGAGGGGAGAATCAAGTCCTGGTGTGGTGCTGTGGGTTAATGCGCTGAACTGCAAGGTCGCTTTGAACCGCAAGGTCAGTGGTTCAAGCTCACCAGCCGCTCCTAGGAAACCCTCTACAGGGTCCAACTTCACAGCACTTACTAACAACAACAACAGAGATGAGAATGGGCTCCTGGTGTGGACTGCAAGGTTGGTTTGAATAACAACAACAACAATTGTTGTTGTTAAGTGCCGTCAAGTCGGGTCCGACCCATAGCGACCCTGTACAGGGTTTCCGAGGGTGTAAATCTTTACGGGAGTAGAAAGCCTCATCTTTCTCCCGTGGAGCGGCTGGTAGTTTCGAACTGCTGACCTTAAGGTTCGCAGCCTGATTGATAACCACTACACTACCAGAGCTCCAACAACAATAAACCTCATAAAAACCAGATACACATATACAAAAGAAAAATAAAGTAAAACAACAAAGAATTATAGACTTCTATTAAGACTCCATGGCTCTTAACAACAACAACATTAAGACTTCTGGTGTGGTGCTGTGTCCTAAGCACTAGACTGCGAACCACAAAGTCGGCGGTTCAAATTCACCAGCTGCTCCTTGGAAACCTTATACAGGATCGCTGAGTCTCTATGGCATTTAGCAACAACAGAGGTGAGGATAGTGATTAACTGTGAGTGACACGAGGGATTTTACTGGGGTGATGAAGTGCCCTAAAACTGGATTATGGTAATGGTTATAAAACTCTGTAAATATAGATGGTTGAATTGTACACTTGAAATTTATAAATGTTATGATATATAAATTATAACTCAGTAAAGCTGAGAAAAAAAGGCATGCCTGGCACATAGGAGGCTCTCAATAAATACTTATGGAATGAATAAGTAATCTCTCTGCCAATAAGGAGAGATGCAGAAAAGTTGGCCACATTTTTCGCCATGAGAATATATTACTTCCTTGGATTTCTGGCCGTACTCCTTTGTTCTTCTCACTCAAATGGCCCTCCTGTGCTGAGTCTTTCAGACTTGTGGTTTTCAGTCTTGCCTTTTCGTTGTCAGTTCTCACATAACCCAGTTCCCTCTTTTCTTCTTGAGGCCCAGCTAGCCAAAGACCTGCTGGGGTTCTCCTCCTGAGGTTCCCTGGGCAGGCTAAACATACCATGTTCCAAACTTACTCATTGTCTCCACTCAACCCATCCCTCCAACCTGCTTCTCTTCCTTTTTCCACCTAGAGGACCAGACTCACCATCCACCCTAGAGCCATCCTGGACTTCCCCGCCCAACCACCACCAAGCCCTGCCCTCCCACCGCACCCCACCTCTCAGAATCAGCCTCCTTATGTCCCCATTACACCCCTTGGTCTAGGGCACCCACTGTCTCATCCTTTCTCCCCTGGGTCTTTGCTCCAGGCTCTATTGCTGGATAGACCACAGTGACATCACTCAGTTTGTTTTCTCCCAGTGTCATCACTCATGATGGTTGTTGTTGTTGTTGTTGTTGTTGTTGTTGTTGCTAGGTGCATCGAGTCGGTACCGACCCATAGTGATCCTATACACAACACAACAAAACACTGCCCAGTCCTGTGCCAATCTCACAATCATTGCTACGTTTGAGCCCATTGCTGCTGCCACTGTGCCAATCCATCTCTTTGGGGGTCTTCCCCTTTTTCTACGCCTCCCCTTTACCAAAAAAATGATATCCTTCTTCAGTGACGGGTCCCTCCTGACACTATGTCCCAAGTACGAGAGACGAAGCTACTACCCCTCATAACCTCCCCTGTATCAGACCAGACAGAATCCTTGTTGTTGTCAGGTGCCATCGAGTCAGTACCAACCCATAGCGACCCTATGCACAACAGAACGAAACACTGCCCAGTCTTGTGCCAACCTTAGAATAGTTGCTACATTTATTATCAATTTAGTCATAAAATAATATGTGACAAATATGAATGGACTTCAGAAAGTTTGTGGAAAATGGAATTTTTCCATGAACTTATTTGAAGCTCCCGCATATAGCTATAATTACTTAAATGTGATAGTGTAGTGGTTACGAATTGGGCTGCAAACCTCAGGGTCAGCAGTTCAAAACTACCAGCTGTTCCGTGGTAGAAAGATGAGGCTTTCTGCTCTTGTAAAGATTTACAGCCTCGGAAACCTTGTACAGGGTCATTATGAGTTGGAACCAACTCCACGGCACATAACAACAACAACAACAATATGTCTTAGATTATATACAAGCTAATACAATCATTTTGCAAAATTTTTCTACATTGAATTACAATATTATTTTTCTCTTTCTTTCCCTTTAATTAGCACTTAATTCTCAAAAAAGTTACTGATACAGGTTCATAAATACTACCTACCACAAATTTGTAGCTAAAACACCAGCAAACTTCACACAAATCAGGAATTATAAAAACACCAGGATCAAGGAAACAGCATATGCTTGTAATGCTTGCGGATGAAATCCCATGATTCAAAGCATCATTATAATTGGGTAATAATGACAGCTCTCACGGGAACACATGGTATAGACACTGTATAGGGTTTCCAAGGAGTGGCTGGTGGGTTTGAACCACCAGCCTTGAGACTCAAATGACTCTGTGGCCCAGTATCTATCCTACAGCACCTCACCAGCACATTAGAAGTTTCAAAAAGTAAATTAGCATAGAGTTTTAGCCTTGTAGGTATATTGATACATGTGAGCTGGGCTTACAAAATTTTTAAATCGTTATAACTAACTATTGGGATCTTTTTTTTTTTTTTTCTTAAATGTTTTATTGTGAATTATGTGATAGTTTACATGGGAGAACATTAGTCTTACATTCATTCTATCATATATTGTCTCATTGCCATGGTTACAATCCCCTCCATGCAATCCTTTCCCGGTGCCTCCCAGGTCTTCAGCACACAGTCACTCTCCCTCTCTGGATCTAAAGTCTCCAGCTGCTCCATCGCTCCAAGTCATCATCTCTGGCTCCATTTCAGGCATCACTGCTTCTCTGGGTAGGGTCCTGCTCTCTGCTCTTCTCCCTTGATGGTCCTAGGGACCTCCGCTCCTAGACTGAAAAGTTAATCACTCCCCTCCTTGCTATAAAACGTCTATCTTTACATTTCCAACCCTCACAATCAGTCCTGATAACAATTATTCACTATTGTATCACAGGAGACCCGTCTGCATTTCATTGCATCAGCCCCGGCTAGTCAGATTACTCACTGGAGATTCTACCTTCCTCCAGGCCCTCTGGATCTAGGTTCCCTCTTGAAAGCTTGTAAGCCAGTCACTTCTTGCCTTTGTAGCCCCCCACCCCCCATTTTGGGTAGCCAATGTCCAAGTTGCCCATCCCTGTCTACTCTGTGTGTGGAGGGGGTGGGAATGATTCTTGCTGTAAGGACTTGTTCCCTCTTTTGAGCTACTGCTTCCATAGGTGTAGGTCAAGTTCATCAAATTGTATGAGAATACTTTTTTTTTTTTCCCCTCTTCTTTTTATTTCTGGTTGAACTCTGATCATCCAGCCACTGAAGCCAGGATGAGTGGGTATTATCTGCAAGTGTGGGTGTTCTTATGCATATGACCTCTCTTCTTATCAGCTGGATCTTTTTTATATAGAATGATACATTTTTGCTGAAAAATTGCACAAAAATTGTGTACTCATTTTGGTATCACCCTGTCTGACAGTATCACCTGATGCAGTTTGTACCTCCCCTCACAGCTACCCAGTAACGCAGCTGTTTGGTCAACCCATCCTCCACATTTCAACCGGCATGGTCATCCTACCGTGTAAGTATAGTCACCTGACACTCCCTCTTAAATATCCCTGATCCTCATAGTCTACAGGATAAAGTCCAAATTCCTCAGCATGGTCATTCAAGGTTCTCCGCCTACCTCTCTATTTACCACTCCCCAGCTCCTTCTGTGCAGGGAACTCCTCCAGGCCTTTGTGTCTGTGGTCTCTGTGTCTGCCTGGAACAACCCTCTGCACTTCCACTGGAAAACTACCCATTCTCCAGGGGCTCAGTTCTATGAAGCCCTCCTTGGCCCATCCCAAATGGAGGTGTGGTTCTCTCCTCCTTGCTCCCATATCACCTTAGACCCCCCCACCCCATCAGAGGCCAAGGGGCCCTGCCTTTTACTTGGGAAACCTCAGCTCTTAGTACTGCTCCTGGCAGAGCTGAGAGCTCATTTCCTGGGAAACTGCATTAGGTGTCGTCCATACAGTGGCTTTGAGAGGAAGAGTGTGGTAGATGCTGGCAGGTGATGTTAGCTGGACCCTCATGAGCAAAGAGTGCGTCTGTTGTGTTCTTGGCTATGTCCCAGCATCCAGCACAGTGCCTGCCACCACTCTGATGACAGATGACTATTCCCTGCTGCCCACATCCCTCACTCACTATATGAGTAGGGATTGACTCAATGGCAGTAGATTTGGCTAGGGTTTTGACTGGGATGGAGTACCCAATAAGCTTACCCTGTGTTGTTGTTAAGTGCCATCGAGTCGATTCCAACTCATAGCGACCCTGTATAGATACGGTTTCTGAGGAGCAACTTGTAAGTTTGAAGTGCCAACCTTGCGGTTCAAAGCGACTTTGCAGTCCAGTGCATTAACCTACAGTGCCACACCACTACAGACTCTTACCCTGTAGTGAAGCTAAAATACATGTGAAACACTCACTACAGATGAATAACTAAGCACAGATAAGCCTGTGCTTACATTGCTTAATGAGTTCTCTGTCCCTGTCAAAATCCAAACCTTTGTGTCGATTCCAACTCATAACGACCCAGTCAGGAGAGTAGAACTGCTCTCTAGGGTTCCCAAGATTGTAGATCTTTACAGAAGCAGACTGCCTCCCTTGGAGCGGCTGGTGGGTTCAAACTGCCGCCTTTTCGCCTAGGAGCCCAACACTTAACCTGCTGCGCTGCTTGCCAGGGATTTAAGCATTTGAAGAGAATTTGACTCTGTAGCAATGTGCTCCAGGGTTGGAAGAGACACAGATGCCAGCCAGACCTCGAAGCAGAATCTTTGCTGTTGTGACATAAGTGTGAAATTGTTCGCTATAGATTAGTAAGCATAAGAAAGCCCGTGCTTACCTTGCTTATTGGGTAGTATTGTAGTTTGATACTGCTTGTAACCATGGGAGACTGACTGGTTGAGGATCAGAGAGAGCAAGTAGAAGTTTTGCAGACCTCCCAAACTAGAGTCTTTGTAACAAAAACAGCAATCTAGCTGGGATTCAAAGAGAAGGGAGGGAGAACTTGGAGGCAATTCTCAATGACTTAGCTCTTATGGGTGGTCCACAAAGCAAGGGTGGACTTCTCCCTACCACATAGCTAGGCCGCAGCCACTTCTGTTTAGCAGCGGACAGTCTGTCCTCTGGGCTGTAGCTCCATTTACTATTGTATTATGCTGTTAAAAAGAAAAATATGCTTATCTACTGTTTGTTTTTATTATGATCTGTGGAACAGAAATAACTTAGGAGGAATGTTGCTGTTATGTCTCCATTAAACAATTATAGTCTGAGAACTCCACACAACCCCTTCAGACAATACGCAGACGAGTTGTTTTCCATCTTCCACCTGAGTGGGCCCTGCATTATGGAGTTTGGCAAGATCAGATGGGGACACCTGTGTGCATTATAAAAAGGCATGCCCTCCAACTTAGACATTGGCTACCCAAAATTGGAGGCCTACCAAGGCAAGAAGTGACTGGCTTACAAGCTTTGAAGAGGGAGCCTAGATCCAAGAGTGCGCGGAGGAAGGTAGAATCTCCACTGAGCAGTATCTAATCTGTCTGGGCGAGGCTGATGAAAGGAGATGGGGATAGGACTCTTGTGGTAAATAGTGAATAATTGTTATCAGGACTGATTGTGAGGGTTGGAAATGTAAAGTTAGACATTTTGTAGCAAAAAGAGGGGAGTGGTTGACTTTGTAGTCCAGGAGCGGAGGTCCCTGGGACCATCAAGGGAGAAGACCCGAGTACGGGACCCTATCCAGAGCAGCAATGACGCCAGAGATGGAGGCAGAGACGATGATGTGATGAGATGAAGTGGCTGGGGAATCTAGACCCAGAGAGGGAGAGGGGTTGTGTGCTGACGATCAAGGGGCAGGCTTGTGGAGTGTATCCTTTGGTTGTTTGATGATGCTTGGAGGGGATTGTAATCATGGCAATGAAACTATATACGATAGGATGAATGTAAAGGTAATGTTTTCCCATGTAAACTATCACATAATTCACAATAAAACATTAAAAAAAAAAAAAAAAAAGCATGCCCTCCACAGCCTTGTGCCAGGGCGAGTGGCCTGGCAAGCAGAGAGGGGATGGGTCTCTAGCAAGCAGAGTGCAGAGTGAGGACTGCATTCAGTAGACTCCCTCGAACACTGAACAACAATTCATCCATACACAGTGGTTCTGATCTCCCAGCTTTATCTGTATCCCCGATTCCTGCCCCTGCGTATATGAACTTTTTTCACAAGAGCTCAGTGTTTACCAAACCTCCAAGCTTCCAATTCACAATCTGTGAAACTGGCTGGGTTGTTTCATTTCAGAGATGAGAAAAACAAGGCTAAGAGCTATCAATGGTTTGCCAATATCACTTGGGTAGTAGATGCTGAGGCTGGATGTAAATGTGCTCCTTTCAGAGCATCACTTGGGTAGTAGATGCTGAGGCTGGATGTAAATGTGCT
>NW_006408674.1:434979-439531 GCF_000296735.1 Chrysochloris asiatica
CCCATGTAAACTATCATATAATTCACAATAAAACATTAAAAAAAAATACAGCCTACTAAGTCATGTATTACAATAAAACGTTTAGCCAGAAAAAAAAAAAAAAAAAAAGGTATCCAAAGGGCTGCGTCTGTAGCATCCAATCACCTCATATGCATGTGAAAGTTGAACAATAAGAAAAGAAGACAGGAGACAAATTGATGCGTTGAAACGGTGGTGCAGGTAAAGAATACGACTATACAAGGGAGCGCCACAAAATTCGTGGGAAAATTCCTTAATCTTTTATTTCCATTTTTTCCTGAATTTTTTGAAGGCCTTTTGTACTATGGGATGCCAAAAGAATGAACAATTCAGTATTAGAAGAAATACAACCAGAATGTTCTTTAGAAGTGATGATGGTAAGAGTTAGACTCGCTTCCATTGGACTTGTCCTCAGGAAAAGCCAGTTGATGGAAAAGGACATAATGATGGGTAGAGGGCCAGCGAAGGAAAGGGAGACCTTCACTGAGGTGGATTGACATACAGCCTCAGCAATGAATTAGAATATGGCGCAGAACCAGGTAGTGTTATATATGAGGTTGTCAGGAGCCCGCGCTAATTGGACAGCAACTAACAACAACCAAGACTTATTATAATAAATGCAAAACAGTTGGTCCCTAGTGGTGCTGCTGGTGGTATGTGCCCCTGAGTCAGTTCCGACTTATAGAGAACGGGTACAGGGTTTCCGAGGCTGTAAATCTTTACAGGAGAAGGAAGCTCAACTTTCTCCTGTGGAGTGGCTGGTAGATTCGAACTGCTGAACTTGCAGTTGCAGTCCAGCTCATAATCCAGCAGGCTACCAGTGCTCCTCGATACCTAATAATTCTCAATAAATACGAGTCCACTTTTTCCTTACCTTTAAATATCTTAATCTCTCTTCTTCCTGAAACCTCACAGTGTTATTTGAGACTCAAGAAAGAACACAGACCTCTCTACAGAAGCCTTGGACTGTGCCAGGGCGCTACCCATTGGCAGGTTTAGGAGCTGGGCTCTGCAACACTGAATCCATCTGCCATGAACTCCAGATCCACATGTACACGTACTTGGCATGCCATCTCCCCTCTAAGCTCTAGACAACGAATCCAAGTTGGGTTAGCTTTCCCTGCTATTAACATTTCCATGACTACTCTCCCAACTATTTTCATCAATTCTGGACAATTTTTCTTTAAGAAGACAAGGAAACACTCTCTCAGCTTAAGTCTTCTGCTTCTCACAGGCATGGTTATCGAGGTTCTTTGACAGATGAACTTCTGCTAGCATATCTAGGGCTCTGCTCAGTTCCCCAGTACCTGGAACCCAGACCACAATTCTAAATAAGCAGTGAGATTCACTACCCAATGGCGCAGGCTGTACCTTTGTTTTTAAGGTGAGTCTCCCAGCGTGAGTCCAGGCTCAGAACCTTCAACTCTACATGGCGGAGGCCAGGTTGTGGCACTGATGTTGTCCACGGTTGATACTGATACAAGGGGTCAGTAGTCTCTGGTAATGTAGTGGACTACGAGCTGGGCTGGCTAACTACAAGGGCAACAGTTCGAATCTACCAGCCATTCCACAGGACAGAGATGAGGCTTTTTGCTCCCATTAAGATTTACAGCCTCGGAAACCTTATAGTGGGTTCCTTTGAGTTGGAACCAGCTTGGTGATATACCACCACCACCATCCAAAAGATACATTGAAGTCTTAATTTTCAGGACCTGTAAATGTGACCTTATTGGGAAGTAGGGTCTTTGAGACCTATTTTATCTGAAGAGAAGTGATAGCCTCTCTTCTGAGGATCGGGAGACTTAATCTTACAATGCTGGTTGACGTGAAGTCATACTGCAGTCGGTTCTACTGCATAGCGACCCTGTATAGGGTTTCCAAGATGTGCTGGTGGGTTTGAACTGTCAGCCTTGTGGTTAGCAGCCCAGTGCTTATCCTACAGTGCCACACCAGAACTCCATGAGGCTCTGCCAAAGCATTCTTGGTTTGGTTTTTCAAAGCAATAAAGTCTCTGTGTAAGCCTGGTATCACCATATTTAAGTGCTTGGCTGCTTACCAAAAGGTTAACAGTTTGAATGTACCAGCTCTTCTGCAGGAGAAAGGTGTTGCAGTCTGTTTCTGTAAAGATGAACAGCCTTAGAAACCCTATGATTTCTGTTCTGTCCTACAAGGTCTCTGTGAGTCAGAATGGGGTTTTTTTTGGCAATGAGTTTGGTTTGGTTGTTTTCCAAAGACTCTGTATCCCAGAAACCCTTTCCATAATGGTTAATAATCCTCTTGACTGTAGGTAAAAAGAGTCAGATGAGATTAAACACAAAAGGGAAATTATTGGTGCTTGGAACTGGAATATTCCAGGAGTGAATCCTGAGGCTTTATTTCTAAGCAGAAATCTCCCCAAAGCAACAAAGATGGTTCCACTAACCTTAACTAGTCTTCAGAGCCAACAAACCCAGTCAACAGAGGCCACCTCATTTCTGAATTCTCCGACTATAATCCCAAGGAGGTTGGCCTAGGACCGGGCAATGTTTCATTCTGTTGTGCATAGGTTCACTATGAGTTGGTACTGACTCGATGGCACCTAACAACAACAACAAATCCCAAGAAGGGTTCTGATTGGCCCAGCTTGAGGCATATGTCTGTCCCAGAACCAATCACCACGGCCATGGAGATGTGATATCTGGCCATGACTAAATCAAGGACCCACCTTGGAAGAGGCTACTAGTTAGCCCCACAGGAACCATATAGAATCACTGTATTACAAAAAGTAGTTCTAGAACCAGAAGAAGAAAGGAAAATGGGGAAGGCAGACAAAACTTAGCTAACACAGTCCACGGTCACTAGTATAGTTGCACAGTTTGTACATTACAGAGATGCCCAGCCAAGTGGACAGGTGGGATGGAAGTTCAACTTGAGCTCTGCTCACCGTGCCATGCTCCTTGTCACTGGGCTGTGTCTACCTGGTGAAGGAGGTGCCTCTGTGCTAGCCCAGAGTGAGTACCATTTTCTAATTTATACAAAGGCAGTGTGTGGATTAATACTGGACCTTACAAAGCCTACCATACTTTCCTTTTCCTTTTCACTGGAAAATCCCATCACATCCTTCAAGTCCAAGTTCAAATGCCTACTCCTCCATGAACTGGCTGGGATGAATCACAAGTCCCTGTATACCTACACAACTCTGCTTCTGTCTCTCTCCTTCATGGTCATCCAGTTGACCAGTTGCAGGTCCTTGTGGGTCTTCTTGTTTGACCCAGGTCCCACATAGTAGATGCACCGGAAGATCTGTCCTGTCCTGAGTGAGAAGAGAGCTACCGTCCTCGCTGCTCAGGCTTTCCCCCAGCTGCAGAAAGAAGACACTATGAAGGAATGTGAGCCTTGAACAAGGGCAATGAGAGGCTGCTGCTCTGAACCATGCATCTTCCATCTCTCTCATTCCTCTCTCATTCCTCTCGAGAGGCTGCCCAAAGGAAATAAACTTCAATGGAACAAACACATGGCCAGAGCTCCAGAGATCAAGGACCCTTTTCCAGGAGGCTGGGCTCCATCTGGGCCTCACTGAAGCTGCCAGGCAATTACTGTAGGGTTCAGTTCTGGCTCTTGATTAAAACCATATCTGGGAGCTTTGAGCCTTTGGTGAAATTGGATACTTGTCATTGTAGGCAAAGGAAATGTACTGTGGGAGAGAGGCTGGCCAGTAGCCCAGCAGTGATGGGGCTGGGCAGTAAGGCTTAGCCTTCCTTCTGAAAGGCCCTCAGGAAGCAGTGACACCAGCTCTGAGAACAGAACACACCTGCCTCTCAGTCACCTTCTTCCCTCTCCTCTTTTCTTCCTCTGCTTCCTTATTTCATATAGAAGACCTGAGTTCAGTCTCAATGGCAACTATTTTTTCACTTTGGGTTATTTACCGTTATAAGCCTCAGTTTCAGCATCTGTAAAATCGAGTGAAAATAGTACCTAAATGATTATCTCACTGTTAGGATTTAAAGCGTTTACCAGAGGACCAAGAGCTTAGCAAGCCCTCATTAAAATATTATCCTTGCTCTCTCCCTCCTTTTCTATGAAAAGCTGTTTATTAGCATTAAGCCATAAACCATAAACACATCCTTGAAGGTCGTTGTTGTTAAGTGTCATTGAGTTGATTCTGATATGGACATGCAATATGCAGATGATACAACCTTGCTTGCTGAAAATGAAGAGGACTTCAAATACGTACTGAGGAAGATCAAAGACCACAGTATGGGTTGCACCTTAATGTAAAGAAAACAAAAATCCTCAACACAGGACCAATAAACAACATTCTTATCAATGGAGAAAAGATTGAAGTTGTCTTGGATCGACTATCAACACTCATGGAAGCAGCAGTCAAGAAGTCAAATGACGTATTACATTAGGCAAATCTGCTGCACAAGACCTTTATAAAGTGTTGAAGAGCTAAGATGTCAGCTTGAAGACTAAGGTGCACCTGACCCAAGCCATGGTATTTTCAATAACCTCATATGCATGCGAAAGCTGGACAGTGAATAAGGAAGACCAT
>NW_006408674.1:439631-445755 GCF_000296735.1 Chrysochloris asiatica
TGAGGCTGGATGTAAATGTGCTCCTTTCAGAGCATCACTTGGGTAGTAGATGCTGAGGCTGGATGTAAATGTGCTCCTTTCAGAGCATCACTTGGTCCAGGGTTGCCGTGGGGGGGGGGAGGGTGGTGGTAGGGGTGGTGAATAGGACACACATCTTAGCGGGCAAGGTGTTCATGGTCACCTGCTGTGTCACCTGCTGCCAACGGTTCAGACTTTTGGAAACTCCTCTTTACAACACCACCCACTCTTCCCAACTTCCCTCAGGACTCTCACTTTTTTCTCTTTTCCTAATCCAGTTTATAAAATACGCAGCAATTACTTTACTCCCCTTCGTTTAATTACATCGACTCCCATATGACAGGCCTCAGGGCAAAGAAGTCACATGACTTATTCAAAGGAGTCAGGGAATTAACAGGACTTGGATGGGTTTTGTCTTTAATTTAACAGCAGAGTGCATTTGTTGTGGGTCCAGGCTGAGGGATGTCCCACCAGGGTGGGAACCAGCTGATGTTTCATGAACATCAGGGCCAAAGGCAGATGAAGTCCAACTAACTCCCTGCTGACAGGAGAAACTTACAGCCCCTGGGAGGACTTGAGAAACAATTTGGTGACTTGTTTTGGTGTAACCGGAAACCCAGCTCTAACTGGGAGGCTAGGGTTTGGCCAAGGCCTGGGCTGGGCTGTGGCTGGGTTACTTAGGAGATGCATTGTTGCTACTGCCTGCTGTGAGGTTGATTCCAATTCATAGCGACCCCATGTGTTACAGAGTAGAACTGCCACAGGTTTCTTGGCTGTGATTTTTGCAGAGGCAGATGGCTAGGTCTTTCTCCAGTGGGGTTGCTGAACTGCCCACCTTTCTGTTAGCAATAAATGCTTAACTGCTGCTCTACCAAGGCTGCTTTTCAGGGATGTGCTAAACTCAGTTTTCTATGTCTGCTCTTGGAGGAGCAAACTCCCATCTGAAGCACAGAGATTAAGAGTCTTCCCCTCACCTACCTCCCCATCGCACCACCTCCAGGTTAAAAAGCTCTGCCCTCAGGCTGCCAGTAAAGCCTATCTGGAAATTTACCCAGGAGCCCTGGTGGCACAGTGGTTAAGAGTTTGACTACGAACTGAAAGGTGGACAGTTCAAAGCCAGCTATAGGAGGAAGATGAGGCAGTTTGCATCCATAAAGATTTACAACCTTGGAAAGCGTATGGGATAGTTCTACTCTGCCGGATGGGGTCACTATGAGTTAGAACTGACTTGTTGGCAAGATTTTTTTGTTTGTTTGTTTAGGTAGAAAACCCACCAAAATAAGGCAACCTCTGAAGCAAGGGTTTGCAGATAAAAATCAGGGGGTTCATGGATTTGAATGGGAAAGAAAAGGCATCTTTGTTTTCCCTAATTTCTAACTGAAATTTAGCATTTCCTTCCATTATGGATGCAGGTAACAAATCCAGTCATAGTAGCAGCACTTGGGATTCAGTCCCTGCAGAAATCACCAATATTTTCAGATCTTATTACCATTGTTGCATGTATTTGAAATATGGTTCACACTTCTCACTGCTTCAAAATGATGGTAGTCATTAGATCTGCTATTGCATCTTAACTGGTGGGTTCAGAAAGAATACTACTATATCAAAAGGCAATATTTTGATGACCATATTTCAGTATAATTGGTTTCCTACATAATCCAATGAATTTTGTTTTATGTATTTCAAAACATTATTCTGGAAAAACGTCTGTGGTACAAAGAAAGTAAAATCACTAGTTGATTTCCATCTAAAGTACTCTTCACAGAAGGTGGGTAGCATCAGGTCATATCTGGGGTGGGAGGTAGGAAGGTGCCCTATTAAAAATACAGATTCGACAGCCCTGACACAGGTCGGGTTCTTTGAGCAGCTGACTTTGAGATGCAGTTCTGAGTTCAGGGGTTTTATTAGGAAGTCTCTTAGGGAATCCACACTTGCAGAGGGAAAGGAAAGGAAACAGAATTGGGCAGAAAGTAAAGATGCCATTTCAAGAAATCCAGTGAGGTGCTCTGAAGGTAGGATGCTCTTTCAGGGTTGTCCTGTGTTGGGGTGACAGGGCCAGGCCGTCCACCTCCACTCTGATCAGCCATTGTTGTTGTTGTCAAGTGCCAGCAAGTCGGTTCCGACCCATAGTGACCCTGTATAGGGTTTCAAGAAACAGCTTGTGAGCTTGTCGTTAGAAGTGGTCATCCCATGAAAGGGAAATGACTGGGTGAGACGGCTGTCTTCAGCAGAGCCACTTCCCAGAGAGGGCTTTCTGCCATCAGCACTGACAGCACCTGGGGGTGTGGGAAGTCATTTTCATTCCTGAAGGGGACTATGGGACATGCATCACAGAGTTCATTGCAGGCTCCCATCCCAGACTGAAAGCAGCCTGAATCCCTGGGCTAGAGTCCAGGAGCTGTCACTGGTAAAGCTCCTCTAGGTTTGGAAACCTCTGAATTACATGGAGTGCCAGGCAGGGAGATCTGAAGGAGGGGGCTCTGAGATTATGGAGTCCAAATGATAGCCTTGTTCAAGGCTGTCACTGGCAGAGTCAGGAAGATGCTCACCTGGCTTTGTCCATGGCACCTCTACAGTAACTAATTTCATTCAACAAACATTTAATGAGAGGCTTCTACCGTGCACTAGTCCTTTGAACAAAGAGGCACCATCCTTTGGATTTACAGTCAATCTCCCCCAATCCTCTCAACACTGGGTCGGCTTTATGTTCACCCTTTGCTGGCGAGAATGTAAGTTGGGACAACTCTATGGGCCAGTTGGCAATATCTATCAAGATTATCAATGTATTTGTCCTCTGGTCCAGAATTTACACTTCTAGGCGTTCATCCTTCATATGGGTGAAATGACATATATACAAGAATTGAAAAAGCAACCCCAAAGCAAACCCATTGCTACTGACTTGATTCCAGCAACTCAGGGTGACTCTGCGTGTTACAGAGTAGAACTGAGCTCCATAGGTTTGTTTGCGAAACATTTTGTTGTGTTTTAGGTGGAACATTACAAAGCAAATTAGTTTTTTAAATCTATGGAATTATTCCAGCCATGAAGTCTTCTCGGTTGAAATCTTGATGGAAGTAGATTGCCAAACTTTTCCTCTCTCATGATACTGGGTGGGTTTGAACCACCATTCAGTTAATACTAGAACACACAGTCTACCACAGCAGAACCTTGTACAGAATGTTGTTGTTGCTATTAAGTACTGTCGAGTTACTTCTGACTCACAGCAACACTGGGTAGGGGTTCTGAGGTGTGGCTGGTGGGTCTGAACCACTCACCTTGCAATTAGCAGTCCAGTGTTTATCCTACAGCACCACACCAGGATAGTCACCAAGAAATGATTTATAGTAGCAAAAACCTGGCATTCATTAGTAGGTCTGGTTGGCTAAATTATGGTACATACAATAGACTTCTATCTATATAACCATTTTTTTTAAAATGAGGCAACTCTCTCTATATAAATTGAAATGACGAAAACAAAAAAGCTCAACCCCAAACTCCAAGCCATATCAGTAAGCAAAACCAAGAAGATGCAGTTGTTGTTAAGTGCCATCGAGTCGGTTCCGACTCATAGCAACCCTGCATAGAGTTTCCGAAGGGCAGCTGGTGAGCTTGAACCACTGACCTTGTGATTCAAACCAACTTTGCAGTTGGGCGCATTAGCCCACAATGCCATACCAGTGTATAGCATGCTACAAATTGTGTGAAATTGAATGAATATAATGAACAGAGACATGAATCTACATAAGAGCCTTAAAGAGGAGGAGGCCTGTCAGCGTCCAGTTGGAATAAAAGAAACAACTGTAAATTTCACAAATAGAGAGAATTTATTTCAGGGACTTGGTTACAAAAGTGATACAAGAGCTGAAAAAGCAAATGGGAAGGTGAGGCAGCCCAGAGACGAACGACTGTAGGAAGCTACTAACCCATTTCCATAGACTCAATTCCAACTCATGGAGACCCCATGCATGTTAAAGTACAACTGCGCTCCATAGAGTTTTCAATGGCTGACTTTTTTGCAAGCCGATTGCCAGAGCTTTCTAGGGTGTCTCTGGTGGACCAGACTCTCGGGGTTAGTTGTCAAGCACATTATCCATATGCACTATTTAGGGGCTTCACAGGAAATGGCTTGTTGTTGTTAAGTGCCGTCAAGTTGATTCCAATTCATAGCGACCCCGTATAGGGTTTCTGAGGAGTGGCTGGTGAGTTTGAACCACCCCTAAATTAGAAGGACAAATGGATGAGGTTATTTCAGATACTACTGTTGGAGTCCCCCACTGTATCTGCAGCTATGGCAGACCTGTCCCCTTGTCCATGGAGGGGACACAGCTGCTGCGTAAGAAGCCACCCAAAGCAGAAAGAGGGGGCTTTTCTTCTTTCTCCCACTCTTTGATTTCCCACAGGTACCTCTCACTGCCTGAGTCCAGTTGTAAGCTCAGGTCTTGGAACAACAGCTTGCAAGAAGGATCTGCCTCCCATGATGCATAGAGAGCAGAGAGAGGGTGAGAAATGGAGTTGATAAATGACTACCATAATAGTCGCTTTGTGTTTATAAAATACGTAGAATCCTCCAGAAGGACACATACAACATGGTAATAGTATTGCCTCTGGGAGCTGGGGACTGGGTAGGAGACCTACTTTTCATAGGGTACCCTTGGGTACTTTAAAATTTTGTACCATGAGCACATATCCCCTATTTAAAACCAGATGCTGTGTTGACATTCAGATTTAGCATTGGTAAGGTCAAAGCTGTTGTATTTATTCATTGGAAAGCATCCTCATGGAATTAAAAAAAAAAAAGCTCCAGTGAAATCTCCACAAATCTCTCCTGTAACGACGCCACCCAGAGACATCACAGCACTTCTGTGCGTGCTTTTCCGCAAGTGTCCTCTTAGAAAAGTTCCTTTCACTGCATTGCCCCTGAGAGGAGGAAGCCCAGCCCTGAATGAAGGCAGAGGACTGATGGAATGTGAGCTCAAGTGGGACGGATGTTTTCCTCTCATCAGCAGCTGGCCTGCGGGATGATCTCACACCACATCTGTACCCACTTAGAATCTGCCACGCCTGCCTGCCTGCCAGAGAGCCCATCCCAACACCTCCCTGATGGGGTCACTGCTTTGCCATGGGGTCTTCACCCCCAGGAAACAGCACACACACTGGTTGTCACCCACCAAAGGGACCCAGATGTCACCCAGGGAGGAAGAGGTGTGTCCCTGGGCTTTGCTTGCTCTGTCTTTGATTGGTAAGTTTAGTCTACAAGGCTCCATAAAAAGGAATGGGCAGTGAAGAAGCCAAGAGGTCCCTTATCGTTTTGATATTACTATTGTTGAGCCTGTGAAAAGAAAGATGAGGCATTGGGAATATAACTGACTTGTCCAAGGCCACACTGCTGATGAGCAGCAGAGGCGGGGGATTCAGCTCAGACTTGTATATGGATTATGAATCCAGCAGGGATACTGAGACCACAGAGACATCAGACTTAGGGACTCTGCTCTTACATGCTGCTTTGTCTGTCTCTTCTTGTTACTGTTAATTGTCATAGAGTCCGTTCCGACTCATGGAGTTTCTGAGAAGTGGCTGGTGGGTTTGAATTGCCAACCTTGCATTTAGCAATCCAGTGTTTATCCTTCAGTGCCACACCAGGGCTCCTCTCTGTCCCTTGTTGTTGTTGTTGTTAAGTGCTGTTGAGTTGGTTCCGACCCAGTGTGAGCCTGTATAGGGTTTCCGAGGAGCTGCTGGTGAGCTTGAACAACCCAGCTTGTGGTTCAAACCCACTTTGTAGTCCATTGCATTAACCCACAGTGCCACACCAGGACTCCCTCTGTCCCTCAGGGTGTCCAAAATCAGACTGTAGCAATTCCTCACTAAAATTCTCTCATTCTCTGGATTCTTAGCTATACAAAAATAGGTACCCAAATAACAGCAAAGATGAAAAATGGAGAAGACAATAAATGCTGGCAGGGATGTGGAGAGACTGGGACACTCTTGTATTGCTGGTGGGATTGCAAAATGGTCCAACCTCTATGGAAAACAATATGGCGTTTCCTCAGAAGGTTGAAAATAGAAATACCTTATGATCCAGCAATCCCTCTAATCGGTATTTACCCAC
>NW_006408674.1:453171-500827 GCF_000296735.1 Chrysochloris asiatica
AGTGCCATGGGCTGCCAAAAGAACCAATAGATCCGGTTTGGAAGAAGCGCAGCCAGAGTGCTCCTTGGAGGCCAAGATGGCCAAACTTCGTTTCTCATACTTTGGACATAGTGTCAGGAGGGACCAGTCGCTGGAGAAGGATATCATGTTTGGTAAGGTGGAGGGTCAGAGAAAAAGAGGAAGACCTCCCAATGAGACGGATTGGCCAAGGGGCAGCATCGATGGACTCAAGCATGGCAACAGTAGTGAGATTGACCCAGGATCAGGCAGTGTTTTGTTCTGTTGTGCATAGGGTCGCTATGAGTTGGTACCGATTCGATGGCACCTAACAACAAGCTGCTCCTCGGAAATCCTATACAGGAGTGCTATGAGTTGGAACCAACTTGGCAGCACTTAACAGCAACAACAATCGATGCAGGTGCCTGGCTGACACAAACAGTTTGTACTCATCAACTAATCTGAAGGTTGGCAGTTCTAGCCAATCGAGTGGCACCACCGAACAAAGGACTGGTGTTCTGTTCCATTTGATTACAGCCAAGAAAACCCTAGAGTAGCTCTACTTGGTTACACATGGGTCCCACGAGTCAGAAGTAGCGTGACCACAATGGGTTTGGTCTTTGGTTTGGAATAGTTGATTCAGTAGGAAGAGCATTGGTTTGGAGTCCCATGATGGTGGTGATGGTGGTTATGTGTGCCACCAAGTTGTTTCTGACTCACAGAGACTGTGTATTGGGTTTCTGAGGCTGTAAATCTTTATAGGAGCAGAGTGCCTCCTCTTCCTCCCATGGAGTGACTGGGGGATTTGAACCACTGGTTCAGCTGATAACCAGGGCTCCTTCTGGAGTCAGCTAACCTGGAGTTTAACACCATCTCTGCCACTGGCAACCTAAGTGGTTCACTTTAAGGACTCAGCCTCTCGGAACCTCAATGCCAACAGCTGTGAAGTGAGGATAATAAAATGTCTGCCCTGCTACATTCCAGGGTTGCTGTATAGCTCACATGGGATACATGTGTGAAGGTGCCCTAAAAACTATACAGAGCTGAACATGTTAGTAATTAATCTTTGTTACTTATGCTTCCAATATTACACTTTCCTTCTTTTTCTTTTTTTAAGTTTTTATTGTGAGGTTTACATGGGAGAACATCAGCTTTACACTCATCGTATCGTATTTCGTTTCATTGCAATGATTACAATCCCCTCCATGCATCATCAAATAACCCCAAAGGGTACACCCCACAGGTTCCCCCCCCCCCCCCGGCCACCAGCACACAACCTTTCTCCCTTCCTGAGTCCAGTGTCCCCAGCTGTTCCATCTGTCCACGTCATCGTCTCTGTCTCCATCTCTGGTGTCACTGCCTCTCTGGATAGGGCCCCACTCTCCGTTCTTCTCACTTGATGGTCCCAGGGACCTCCACTCCTGGGCTGCAAAATCAATCACTCTCCTCCTTTTGCCAAAAAACATCTACCTCTATATTTCCTACCCTCACAGTCAGTCCTGATTACACTTTCCTTCTTGCTAACTTACTTTTTCTTGTTTAATCCATCTCTTTCTTTTGCCAAATTCATGAGTCAAATAAACCTCGTGAATTCTATACTGGATCAATTTGTGTCTATCCAGGATCTCAGAATGTGACCTTATTTAGGAATAGGATCCTTGCAGGTGTAAATGGTGGTGGTGGGCTTGGAGTTGGTTCTTACTCATAGCGACCCTGCATAGGATTTCCGATGCTGTAAGTCTATACAGGAGCAGAAAGCCTCATCTTTCTTCCTTGGAACGGCTGGTAGTTTTGAACAGCTGGCCAAGAGCTTAGCAGCCTAACTCGTAACTGCTACGCTACCAGAGTTCCTTGCAAGTGTAAATAGTGAGCATGAAAACATACTGGAGTAGGGTGTCTTTATAAGAAGACAAGAAGAGATAGGCACACAAACACAGGAGGTCATGTGAAGACAGAGGCAGAGATTGAAATGATGCTGCCACAAGCCAAGGGATGCGAAGGAAGGCCAGTAGCCAATGGCAGCTAGAAGAAGCAAAGATGGATTCTCTCCTAGAGTCTTCAGAGGGATGTGGCCCACCAACACCTTGATTTTAGACTTCTTACCTCCAGAAGCATCCATTTATGCTCATGACTACCTAGCATATTAATCTTGATGTGTTCCATTTAAATCGGATAATCATATGGTCTACTATGCAGAGACTGTCAAACTGAAGAGGCGTGGTGTTGCATTCATTTAAAAAAAAAAAAAAATTCAAGATCTCTTTTGAAGTACAACCCTGTCTTTGATAGAACAATATCTATGCACAAATCAAGTCTACCCAGACATACCTTGGGAGAAAGGCCTGGTGATTGACTATTGGGAGCACCGTAGCTCCATAGCATAAGCACTGGACTGAGAACTAGTTCGAGCCCAGCAATCGCTTCATGAGAGAAAGATGAGGCTTTCTGCTTCTGCAGAGTGAAAGCCTCAGAAACCGTCTAAAGGGTTGCTATGAGTTGGAACTGACTCTACAGCACTAACAATAACATAAGGAAGACAAGTTAATATAGATATTTAAATTTATGTACCAACCACTAAAGCCAAAGATGAAGAAATTGAATATTTCTTATTAACTCCTAAAATTGATCAACATTCTATCAAGATGCATTGCCAATTACTGGTGATCGGAATGTGAAGTTCTCATGTGGTGCTGTAGGATAAACCAACACTGGAGTGCAAGGCTGGTTTGAACCAAAAGGTTAGTGATTCAAACCCACCAGCTGCTCCTCGGATACCCTATACAGGATTGCTATGAGTCAGAACCGACTCAATGACTCTGAACAATATGAACAACAGAATGTGAAAGCTGGAAAATATGGTTGGTGATAGAAATAACAACAGACATTGCGTGATAGAATGTTGCAAGACCAACAACATTGCAAACACCTTTCTTTCAACAACCAAAATGGCAACCATACATGCATACTTCACCAGATGGAATACGATTTGTACTTCACCAAATTGACTACATCTGAGGAAAGAGACAATGGAGAAGCTCAATATCACCAATCAGAACAAGGCCAAAGCAGACTGTGGAACAGACTCTGAAAGCTGCTCCTGAATGTAGAGCAGCTAAAACAAATGGAAGAATAATGAAGTAAAAGAACTGAACAGAAAATTTCAAAGGGCAGCCAAGTAAGACAAAGTAAAGTATTCTAATGAAATGTGCAAAGACTTGGAGTTAGAAAACCAGATGTGAAGAACATGCTTGACATTTCTCAAGCTGGAAGAGCTAAAGAAAAAAATTCAAGCTTTGAGATGCAATATTGAAGGGTGATATAGGCAAAGTATTGAATGAAATGGCAAGGATCAAAAGAAGGTGGAAGGAATACACAATCACTATCCCAAAAAGAATTGTTCAATGTTCAACCATTTCAAGAAGCAGCGTATGATCAAGAACTGGTGGTAAATTGAAATGAAACCAAGTGTATGATTTGTTGAATGTAAAAATGAGAATCTGTTCTGTAAATCTTCACTTAATTCCCAATGAAAAGTTGAAAATAAAAACTGATGGTATTGAAGGAAGAAAGCCAAACTCCACTGAAGGCATTGGAGAAAAACAAGGCTTCAGAAATTGATGGAGTACCAATTGAGATGTTTCAACAGACGGATGCATTGCTGGAAATACCTGTTGCCTATGGCAAGTGATTTGGAAGACAGCCACCTGGTCAACGAATAGGGAGAGATCCATACTTGTGCCAATTCCAAAGAAAAGTGATCCAACAGAATGTGGAAATTATTGAACAATATCATTATTATCACACTAAAGTAAAATTTTGCTGAAGATAACTTTTAACTGGGTGCAGCTTTGCATCAACAGGAAACTACCAGAAATCCAAGCCAGATTCCAAAGAGGACATGAAACAAGAGATTTCGTTGCTGATGTCGGATAGATCTTGGCTGAAAGCAGAGAATACCAGAAAGATAAAATAAAATCTGTGTTTTCCTGACTGTACAAAGGCAGTTTCCTTTGTGAATCATAACAAATTATGGAAAACATTGCAAAAAAAGAGAATTCCAGAACACTTAATTGTGCCTGATCAGAATTTGTACATAGGCCAAGAGGCAGTTATTCAAATAGAACAAGAGGATACTGCATGGTTTAGAATCAGGAAAGGTGTGCCTGAGGGTTTCATCCTTTCACCATATTTATTCAGTCTATATGCTGGATAATCTGAGAGGCTGGACCATATGAAGAAGAACACCCAAGATTTGCAGATGTCACAACCTTGCTTGTTGGGAATTGACGAGAACCTGAAGCATTTACTGATGAAGATCAAAGATGACAGCCTTCAGTATGGATCACACCACAACATAACACAAAAATCTCACAATGAGCAATATTGTGATACATGGAGAAAAAATTTAAGTTGTCAAGGATTTCATTTCACGTGAGTCTACAATAATCAACTCCCAGGGAAGCAGCAGTCAAAAAAAAACAAACAACATATTACATTGGGCAAATCTGCTACCAAAACCTCCTTAAAGTGTTAAAAAACAAACATGTCACTTTGAGTACTAAGGGGCACCTGACCTTGCAAGCTATCGTGTTTTCATTGTCTCATATGCAAGTGAAAGCTGGAAAATTAATAAGGGAGACCAAAGTAGAATTGGTGCCTTTGAATTATGATGTTAGGAAAGAATATTGAATATACCACGGACTGCCAGAAGAACGAATAAATCTATCTTAAAAGGGGAACTACCAAAATACTCCTCAGAGGCAAGGATAGTGAGACATGTTATCAGGAGGGAAGAGCCCCTGGAAAAGGATGTCATGGTTGGAAAAGCAGAGGATTAGTGAAAAAGAGGACGACCCTCAAGAAGATGGATTGGCACAGAGACCGTAACAGTGGGCTCAACAGTAGCAGTGATTATGAGGATAGTGCAGGATTGAGCCGTGTTTTGTTCTATTGGACACAGGGTCGCTCTGAGTCTAAACCGACAGCAACAACCACAACCTCCAGGATTGTGAGAACAGACATTTCTGTTGTTTATGGTATTTTGCTATGGTAATTGTAGGAAATTGATCCAGGACTATAAAGTTTGAAATTTAGAAAAGATCTTAACCACCATCTTCGAATCCATGTTTCTGTCAGAAATTACATTGGAGCTCAAAGAAATTCAGATTCCGGGGCTCCAACCTAAACTTAGAGAATCAGAACCTGCCACTTTTAAAATTAAAATTTGTTTTAAATTACAAAGCTATGCATGCTTGTTATAAATGATTTTCAGTGATAGAGAAACAATGAGAGGGAACCTTCTCTTCACAGGTCATGGCTATTAATGACTTGGTTCTCCAAACTTATTTCCCACCCTCACCCCCTCTGGAAGAATGAAGCATGTAGTTTTCATTTTTCCCAGTGAACGAGACCATCACTCACTTTTTTTTTTTTTAGACTTAATATAGTTTGGACATTTTCCCACACGAGTGCATGTATGACTGCCTCATTCTTTTTGACAACTGCAGAGAATAATTTCATGGTGTGGCTTTTTGTGGTTGACTCAGCCATTCCTCATTTGGTGGACATTTGGGTTGTCCCTGGTGATTCAGATGCAGCCAACTCAGCCTCTGTCCATTTTTGGCAACCTCTGCTTTGTTCAGGTGGACAAACTAGAGACCTAGAGGGGGGACACATGCAGTTCAGGGTCTCAGAGCCAAGACTTACAACCCTGGTCTCCTTGTGTGCTCTTTGCATTGAACCATATCACCACATATTAAAAAAGGAAAGAAAAAAAAAGTGGTGAAGGGAAACTTAATAATATTTTTTCAGAGCCTATTTCTGACAATAAGAAAGAGGGAAGAAAACACCCTTAAGGTTCATGTATTTCTGAAAACTGGATGTTTTCCAAACTTTCTCAGTTTTCACTTTTCATTATGTCCCCTGCAAGAGTTCATGACTCAATAAATTTTCCTACACATTGTTTCTGAAGCAAATATTTTTTCATTATTAGAATCCTAAAATCGCTCTTCCCCTGAGAATAACTATTCTGAGAGGTCGTGGTCAAATTCCACTTTATGGTGGAATTTGAGTCTCCCCTTCTCTCACCATAACTGATGACTTCTTCTCTCTGTAGGGATGAGTGGAATTATAAAATTATGACTGGCATCTATTTTTTATTAAGCAAATTTCCCCAAGTCCTGTAGGTAACTTTCCCACGAAGATAAATTATCCAGATGAAACAAATATAGCATGTAATGCTTGCAGAATCCTTGTGAGAATTCTCTCTTTGCCCAAAAATGATGTTTAGTATTCCTACAAAAGAACAGAGCATTAGGCCTGATGCCAATGAGGTAACAGAGATTTGACTGGAAATGACCACTGCCCATCAAGTCGCATCCTCTTTAAAGCGGTTCTCATCTTCAAAGCCTGGCGCCAAGTTGAGGACAAATGTTTCTGAGTCAACTGTCCCTCTACCTCCTGCAACAAAAAAGGTGATCAAAATCTGCTCCAATTTCTGAATAAAAAAGAAGAGATGCTATCTTCAGACAAGTGAAGACAGTGTTGGTAATGTTTGAATGTTGTTTACCATTGCCTTGAGCAGACAATAAAGGGAACAAAGAACCAACGTAAAGCCAGAGTAGCGGCCTCTTGGGCCCAACCAAAGCCTCCAGGACTGTGAGAGCATGAATCTCTGTTGTTTGAAGTCACCCAGTTTGTGGTATTTTGCTATGGTAGTCCTAGGAAGCTAATCCAGGACCATAAAATGTGAGCTCTAGAAGAGACCTTAACCACCGTCTTCCAATCCAATGACAGTCAGAAATAACCCAGGAGCTCAAAGAAATTCAGTGGTTCTGTCAAAAATCACAGAGCTGGGAGCTCAAAGAAAGAAGTTCTGGGGCTTCAACCCAAACCTAGAGACTCAGAACCTGCCATTTTTCAAATTAAAATTTGTTTGAAATTAAAAGCAATGCATGCTTGTTATAAATGATTTCCAGTGATACAGAAACACAGAGAGTAAACTTTCTCCTCAGAGGTAACTGCTGCTAATGGTGTGGTCTGTGTCCTGCTGTTAATGGTGTGGTCCTCCAAGCTTATCCGCCGCCCTCCCTCCCCATCCTTCTGGAAGAGTTATGCATATAGTTTTCATTTTCCCCAGTGAACAAGATCATGACTTAAAACAACAACAATAACAAAACTTAGCGTAGCTTAGACACTTTCCCATATCAGTACATGTATGTTTACCTCATGTACAGGAGACTTAGGGAAATAGTTGTGTGTGCTCAGCTAACTAAAAGGTCAGCAGTTCAAACCCACCAGCTGCTTTGTGGGAAAAAGATGTGGCAATCTGTTTCCACAATGATCTATAGTCTTGGAAACCCTCAGGGGCAGTTCTATTCCATCCTATAAGATAGGTATGAATCACAATTGACTCAGTGGTAATTGGTTGCTTCTTGGGTCAAACACTTGCTTCTATCTTAAAATCTAAAGCAGACTCCTCTCTCTGAGCACCCAGACTGTGGTTTCTAAATACTATTTGCCCTCTAATAGCACTAAGCTCCTTTGAAAAATGACTGATTCAAAATCTGGGGCAGGAAATTCACAGAACAAGTCAAAGGTGATGAAAACCTTGACAAAAGACTCAAGAACCATTTGAAGAGGGACAATTTTAACATCAATATGGATAATAAAATATAGATAATAATTACAATGAATTGAAAGACATCAATTTTCAATCTGTAAATTAATAGTACATTCAAAACAGAAAAAAAAATGATAATGCACACAAACACAAATGCAAATCATCTTTGAAGGATACTAGGAAAACCAATTCATTACTTTTAAAACTGGTAAATATAGAGAATGGGTCAAGCATTTATTCTGTCTGCCCTATATAAACTGTACTTCAAGGTAGCCAAATAGTAGATAAAGGAAGGCATCTTTTTTAGAAATTGGTTCCGATTCACAGCAACCCTGTATAGGCTGGTAGGTTTGAATCTCCGACCTGTGGTGAGCAGTCCAGTGCTTATCCTACAGCATCACACCAGTTGCTCCCTGGAATCCTGGTGTCACAAGCACTGGGCCACAAGGTTGGTTTGAACCACAAGGTTGACAGTTCAAACTCACCAGCTGCTCCTCTGAAACCCTATACAGGGTCGCTATGAGTCAGAACCGACTCGATGGCACTTAGCAACAACCACATATATATATACACACACATATATATATATACACACACACACACACATATATATATATATATACATATATGTGTGTGTATATATATATGTGTATGTGTGTATAAATATATAAAGAGAGAGAGAGAAAGTGAAAGAGACCAATGTCCACTGGTGGTTACCAGAGATGGGTTGGGGAGGAGGGAGAATCACTCTCTAGATCATGCATACTTGTTATTTTTGGTGATGAGAAAAGTAGCACCATATGTGAGTACAATGAGAACAGCTTGATCAAAGTAAATGATGCCTCTAAGAAGTGCACAAGAGAAAAGGATGTTTGTGCTAAAGAATATGGCATATATAATTTGACAACACCAAAAAATTAGTGTACGGTCACATATATACATGTATGGATGCTATGTGTATGGTTAGGTACAGGTGTGTACCTATGTGTGCACAGGTAGAAGTATAGACATGGGTGTGTATACACAGATATGTGTGTGTATGTGTATACATTCATAGAGGACACAATTACAGATAACTTCTCAGACATAACAAACATCCTGAAAGACTGGTTTTCTGGATTTGAAGGCTTAGAACCTTTGTCACATGGGACAACTCAGTCAATTGGCATATAATAGAGTTCACAATGTCCGTGTTCTAAATCCTAGTGGTCTGAGTAGCATCTGAGGTCTTCAAAGCTTGAGAGCATCCATGTAAGATACAACCATTAGTCTTTATTCATCAGGCTCAAAAAAAGGAAACCAAAGTCTCAGAAAGGAAATTAGGTAACAAAGCTAACAGTCTGCATGAGTCACAGCCTAACCTACCATGAGACCAGAAGACATAGATGGTGCCCAGCAACCACTACTGATCCTTCTCAGCAGAGTTGCAATAGATACACCTTGATAAAAGGGGAGAAAAATGTAGAACAGCATATTCTTAAAAAGTCCAGATTTACTGAACCAGTTGAGTCTAGAGGATTCTCTGAGATTACCATCTTGAGATACTCATTAAACCTTGAACCAAAACTATACAAAGATCACTTTTTTTGTGAACTAAGAGATGGACAGTCAAAATGAAGGATATTCCCATGAGTAAGGCGCTCCATTAAAAACCATCTATATGAGACCAAAAGGTCAGCAATTACTCTAAGGAAAGATGAGAAGATTAAGTGTCAGGGCAACTAAAGCACTGGAAATGAAACAACCAAAAAGCAATTAAAAAGAATATCGATATGTTCTGGGAAAGGTCGCTTTTGTGACTGAAAAATTTGTATAGAAATTGTCAAATGGTAACCTAATATGCTAGGTAAACTTTCGCTGAAAACACAAGCAAAATATTATTTCTTTAAAAAAAAGTCAATGAGATATAATGAACCTCCCAAGGTTATTACATTTTGGTTCCAAATTCAACCATTTCAGCTCACTAATGCCTAGGATGGATACTATGGAGTCCTGGTGTGGCGCTGTGGATTAACTTGCTAGACTGCAAAGCCATTTGAACTGCAAGGTTGGTGATTCAAGCTCACCAGCTGTCCCTCAGAAACCCTCTACAGGGTCGCTATGGGTTGGAACTGACTCGACAGCACTTAACAACAATTGGTGGTGTGGCGCTGTGAACTAATGAGTCAGACTGCAAAGCCGTTTGAACTGCAAGGTCGGCGGTTCAAGCTCACCAGCTGCTCCTCGGAAACCCTATACAGGGTCGCTATGGGTCGGAATTGACTCAACAGCACTTAACAACAACAACAATGCCTAGGACATCAATCTTTACGCATTTCATTTAATTTTTGACAACTTCCAATTTTCCTAGATTCATACTTCGTACATTCCATACTCTAATTATTAATGGATGTTTACAGCTGTTTCTCCTCACTTTGAGTTGTGCCACACCAGAACATGAAGATCTCAAAAGCTTTGCTTCATTCATGCCATCAAGGTCAACTCTACTTTGAGGTGGCAGCTCTTCCCTAGTGGAGAGGACCTTCCAACCTGCTCATCTTCTGGCACTCTATCTGACAATCTTCTGGTGCTATGGATCATGTTTCAATAGTCAATATTCTGGTGTTATCTGACACTGTTATCTGACACTGTTCCACACAGCTATTCATAAGATTTTCAGTGGCTGAACCTTCAGAAGTCGTCCACCTCTCAGGCATATCATCAAGAATCAACGGTACTAAAAGAAGAAATCCAAGGTGCTTTGGTAAAGACTAAGGTTCTAGAAATTGATGAAATACAAATTAAAATTTTTTAACAAACTGATGCAGCACTGGAGGTATTCACTCATCTATGCCAAAAAATTTGGAAGACAGTTACTTGGCCAACTGATTGGAAGAGATCCATATTTAAGAGAGGTGACCCAATGGGAGGCAGAAATCATCAAACAAAATCATCAATATCACATGCAAGTAAAATTTTTCCAAAGATGATTCCAAAACTGCTGCAACAGTACATTGACAGGGAGCTGCCAGAGGTTCAAGGTGGATTCAGATGAGGATGTGGAATGAAGGCTATCACTGCTGACATCAGATGAATCTTGGCTGAAAGCAGAGAATACAAGAAAGATGTTTACCTGCACTTTGTTGACTATGCAAAGGCTTTCAACTGTGTGGATCATGACAAACTATGAATGACATTGAGAAGAATGGGTATTTCAGAGCACGTCATTGTGCTCATGAAGAACCTCTGCATAGACTAACAGGCAGTCATTCAAACAGAACAAGGGAACATTGAATGGTTTAAAACCAGGAAAGATGTGTGCTAGGGTTGTATTCTTTCACCATATTTATTCAATCTGTATGCTGAGGAAATAATCCAAGAAAATGGATTATATGAAGAAGAATGTGGCATCAGGATTGGAGGAAGACTCCTTAACAGCCTGTAGTATGCAGATGATATAACCTTGCTTGCTGAAATTACTGAAAATACTTACTTATGAAGAGCAAAGAACCATAGCCTTCATCATGGGTTGTATGTAAAGAAAACAAAATTCTTCACCACTGAACCAATAAATAACATCATGATAAATAGAGAAAAGACTGAAGTTTTCAAAGACTTCATTTTGCTTGAGTCAACTGTCAACACTCATGGAAGCAGCAGTTAAGAAATCAAACAATGTATTGCACTAGAAAAAATACTGCACAAGACTTCTTTATAGTGTTCAAGAGCAAAGGTGTCAGTTTGAAGACTAAGATGAGGCTGACTCAAGCCAAGTCTTTTCAATAGCCTCATATGCATGTGACAGTTGGACAATGAATAAGGACAATGAATAAAGAAGAAATGATGTGTTTGAATTATGGTGTTGAAAAAAAAATATTAAAAGTACCTTGGGCTGTCAGAAGAACAAACAAATCTGTGTTGAAAGAAGTACAGCCAGAACGTTCCTTAGAAGCCAAGATGGCGAAACTTTGACTCTCATATTTTGGACATATTAGGAGGGATCAGTCCCTGGAGAGGGACATCATGGTAAAGTGGAGGGTCAGTGAAAAAGAGGAAGATACCCAACGAGATGGATTGCTACAGTGGCAGAAGCAAGGGCTCAGACACAATGAAGTTTGTGAGGATGGCACAGGACTAGGCAGTGTTTCGTTCTGTTGTGTGTACGTTTGCTATGAGTTGGAACCAACTCAACAGCACCTAACAACAATAAAAGTAGTACAGCATACCATTATGCAATATTCTCATTTTAAAAAGGTCAAACCTGAATCAAACTGAATTTCTAGGTCAAACTACCAATTTACAAAAAAATGCTGGGAGAGAGCACATTTTAAATGACGCCACAAAAAGGCAGTGAAGAAAATCCAGACTGGAGGGAACTTTGTAGGACAAATGACCAATATCTCCAACAAATACATTATAACAACAATAAAATGGAGTAGAGGGGCAACTTACAGATTAAAAAATAGTTACGAGGCATACCAATCCACCATTCAGTATGATTTGAACAAATGGGTAAACAATTCTTGAGATAATTGGGAAACATTGAACACAGACAAGATCTCTGATAATAGTAATAAATTATTGTTAATTTAAAAAGTGTAAGGATGGCATCATAATTATATTTTCTATTTGTTTAAAAAGAGAATCCCTATCCTTTAGAGACTCTTACTGACACATTTACTGGTGAATTCTGAACACATCTGGGAGTTGCTTTGAAAGAATCAGGGAGAGAGGAGAGTGGGTGGGGCATAGATGAAACAAGACCATCTGAGACTGCTGCTAAAGCTGAATGAAGGTACCTGGAAACCATTATACTGTGTTCTCTCTACTTTTGCATATGCTTGGAATTTTCTGAGAGAACAAATTATTTTGTTTTTATTTTATTTTTTTAAAAGAAAAGAAAAAGTAGTTTAGTACCGAAAAGGAAGTTCTCCTAATTTTAATGAGTACTTAAATGGTGACCTAGGCAAATTATTTTGCTTTCTTGGGCCTGCATCTTTTCTTTGTCGTCCATCAAATTAGTTTCCACTCATAGTGGCCCTATGCACACAGAACGAAACACTTCCCGGTTCTGTACCATCCTCACAATCATTTTTACACTTGAGCCCATCGCTGCTGTCACTGAGCCAATCCATCTTATAGGGAGTCTTCTTCGTTTTTGCTGACATGCCACTTTACTAAGCATGGTGCCCTCCTGATAATATATCTGAAGGACCAGATTTGAAGTCCCACCATCTTGGCTTTTAAGGTACACTCTCATTGTTTATGTTGTTGTTAAATGCTGTGAAGTCGGTTCCGACTCATAGCGACCCTGTATAGCAGAGCAGTTGGTGAGTTTGAACTGCCAACCTTGTTCACAGTCCAGTGCTGATCCACAGCACCACACCGGAAGTCCACTGTCGGAGATGTTTAAAAAGGGAGGGACTCAAATGGAGCTGGGATAAGCAAAACTGTACACTCAATGTGAGGCAGTCAAGGGAAATTTCAAATCTTCTCTGACCTGCATTTACCTGCCCCTTTGAGGACTTAGTAAAGATGAATTTTTCATCCAGTTTCCATTCTGCATTTCTTTTATCTTAGAAAGCAGGCATTGCTGGACATTGGTGAGGGCAGGAATAGATCTGATTGTTTTTATCAGATCTGAAAATGTTTCTGACATGAATGTGCAGTCAAGGTGTCAAGAAGGATTGTATTCATAGGGGACAGATGGCTCTGAGGTTGGTGGTGTGGAAGCTGCATTTGCTGTTTGTTGTGAAATGTTGGCTGCAATGTTGATGAGAAAGGGCTGAAGTAAGAGGGGAGTGGGCAAGCTGTTGCAGTATGGATGGGGTCTTAACTTCCATAAAATAGATTAACATTTTTTATTCCTTTGAGCAAGATGGCAGTTTGTCTAGTTGCATGGCACTGGTAACTCTCATGAAGACAAGGCTTCCTAGGAATCTGTAAGCCAGACAGATACTTTGATATCAGGAATGATTTCAACTGCAAGTATGTTTTTATTAAGGGCCATTGAGTCAGTTCCAACTCATAGTGACCCTGTCTGTATAAGGTTTCCAAAGCTGTAAATGTTTATGGGAGTGAAAACCTCATCTTTCTCCCTCTGATGGGCATGAACCACAGAATTTGTGGTTTGCAGTCCAGTGCTTATCCTACAGAGCCACTGTGCTCCCAACTGCACATGTAGGAGACACTAAACAAGAGTGCTATCTGTCATTTTGTGATTTGTGGTGGCTTTCGTATCAATATACCACTAGTATTTCAAATTCTAGCAGGCACTCATGAAGGACAGATTTCAGCAGAACTTCCATACTAAGACAAAGAAGAAAGAACTGGCAATCTATTTCTGAAAACCAGTCAAGTCAATGAAAACCTATGGATACCCACGGAACACTGAGACAGTACTCACAGAGCCCCTCACATTGAAAGGCATTGAAAACACTAAGGAAGAGCTGCCGTCTCAAAGGACAGTTTACTTGAATGACCAAATGAAGTAAAGCATTCTGGACCTTCACTTGCAAATGTGGCCCAACTTAAAATGAGAAGTAACAGCTGCAAACAACCATTCATAACGGAAACAGGGCATGTGTGAAGTACGAATCCAGGAAAATTAGGAGTCCTCAAAAATAAAATGAGTGCGCTGAAGTGGACTGGCATTGGGCGTTTTGAACCTGTCAATCATATTGTCTCCTATGCCAGGAATGACCAATTGAAGAGGACTCAAATGAATCAATGATTGTGAAGATGGTGCACGACCAAGTAACATTTTGTTCTGGGCTTACACATAAGCACACCATGAAGCTGTATCATCAGCATGGCAACTAACAACAAACAAACACAAGATTTCCTTCTCCTTTTTTTTTTTTAAAGACGCTTATCAGTACAATTAAAGAGAGGTAGTGGTTACATTGTTTTGGTGACCATGGGCTGATGTTTCTCTTCGGTCTTTTCCTCATAGTTCTAAAATGACTGCAGCAGCTCCAGACATCACAATCTCTTACTACATTCAGTGGCAGGAAGCTGAAAAGTAACAAGTTTCTCCTCAGGTTCTCCTCTCATCAGGAAAAAATAAAAAGTCATTCCCAGAAGCTTCTTAGCAGACTTCCCTTTGTGTCTCATTGACCAGAACTGGGTCACATAGCCAACTTGAGTTACACTGTGATTGGGAAAATAAGCACTGGTTTTCCTAGTCTTTGTTGTGGGAGGCAGTCAAGAGAGAGAGATTGTGAAAGATGTTGGGACAGGCAACCAACAGTCTGCTGCTTCCAAATCTTCTTGCTCCCAAGCAGGGTTTTTTTCTGTACTGGTCACACCGGGTCTTGGACTCTCTGCCTTGCCTGCTGCTCAGGTATAATATCTATAATACTATGCCCTCCATGGGAGTATTGTGGCTCCATAGGATAAGAACTAGACTGTGAACCACAAGGTCAGCGGTTCGAGACCACTAGCTGCTCCGTGGGAGAAAGATGAGGTTTTCTGTTCCTGCAAAGATTTATAAGCCTCAGAAACTTCATACAGGGTCACTATGCATTGGGACTCACTCGACAGCACTCGACAACAACAACATGTCCTCCTGGGGCTGCTTTTGCTGTTGGATGGTATTTGGATCTAGTACCATTAATTCCTTGCCCCATCCCTCCAGTATCTGCCTTTCCATGAGGATTTCTATTTAGGAACACTTGGATCTTTTAGAAAAACGTTGGCACTCCATCAGTCAGATAATCAGCCCCTGTTTACAGAGTACCCCACGTGTGCCAAGCCCTGTGGGAATGCAGAGATGTGTAAGCCATTCCTGGCCTCAAGGACCGCCCAGTCTGGTTGGCAGAATATGACAAAAACCTAGGGAATACGGAACAACAACTCAGGACCACAACAGAAGCCCTGTGTGCACAGGCAGGCTGTGATTGCATGCCTGGTGAGGTCAACAGACTCCAAAGGGCTCCAAGCTCTGCAGGCAGGAATAGGCCGAGAAGATACCCTAGAGGACATGGGCAGAAAGGAGTGGAATTAGGCTTAGGACCCACCTGGTGGGCAAGGTCCACATTTCCATAGGAGAGGGTTTCAAGAAGTTTGAGGAGAAAATTCCGTTTTTCCACAAACTTTTGAAATCCCCTCACATGCTAACACAATTCAACTCCACACCAATCAAACCAACTAGGTTTTATTGTCCTCATTTTATGGGGCAAGGTATCAAGCCTTCAAATCGTTAAATAATTTATTCAAGGTTTTCTAGCCAGCATGGTGGGTGGTGGTAACCACACTCTGTCCATTTTTTCCCTTGCTATTCCTTGTCTTCTACTAACAGGACCAGCCCCTGGTCACATGACATAGGCCTGGCCAATCATTATATTCCATTTCTTCAAATGCTTTGATTGGGCCATGAGAGGTCATGTGACCCAAACCAATTGCATCAAACTATCCAGATGGAGTAAGAGATAGATGGAGAGGATTCCATGGGCAGAGTCCAGATTTTATGCCCTAAAGCTCAGTTCCTACAACTCTTCCTTCAGTACTGAGAGCTACCAGGGGGATCAGTACAGTTCGTGCTTTTTAATAACAGGTCCTGGTGTGGTGCTACAAGATAAGTAATGGACTGCTAACCAAAAGGTCGGTGGTTCAAACCCACAAGTCGCTCCTCAGAAACCCTATACAACAGGGTCATTATGAGTCTGACCCGACTCGATGGCATTTAACAAATATTGAGATATTCACATACGACAAAATTCACCCATTTAAAGTGTACAAATCTGTGTTTTTTAGTGTATTTATAGAGTGGTGCAACCAACATCAATTTTACAACAAATGTTTTTTTCAAATTTAAAAGTTGGCAACTGTGTGGGTAATTGTTCATTTGCATATCCGGATGGTTTTTCAGCTCTGCTATGATTGTACTGGAAAGCTGACTCTGGTGGGCAGCACCCCCTCCCCTCCCCCAGGCTCCCTTGACCTCTAGATTCCAGTTGGATCTGGCCAATGAGTAGACTAAGTATATCAGAGATTGAAAGGTCAAGATACTTATATCCCCTTGTACTAAGCCTATCAACCCACATATGCCAGCTAGGACCATGGTTTTGACAAGAGACTATGTCCCTCTATGCACTGCCATAGCTCCAGAATGGTGGTTCCTGCCCCAGGTTACAGCGCCTTTGGTCTGGTGACCTCTTCTTCCCTTTCATCTTTAGGCCAAAGGGTGGTAATAGTTCCCCTGTTATTAGTCTCTGGTTGCCTCACCATTCTTGTTTTTTTTTTTTTTGTTTTTTTTTAACTCTATTCATACTAATAAATAGGAACTCTGGTAGCATAGTGGGCTGCTAAACTCAAGGTCAGCAGTTCTAAACTACCAGCAGTTCTGCAAGAGAAACATGAGGCTTTCTGCTCCCGTAAAGATTTACAGCCTCAGAAACCCTGTGCAGGGTTGCAATGAGTCGGAACTGACGCCACAGCACATAACCACCGCCCCCACCACCATACTAAGTAAATGGAGAGAGACCTGGTGTGGTGTAGGATAAAGCACTGGACCACAGGTCGGTTTGAACCACAAGGTTAGTGGTTCAAACTCACCAGCTGCTCCTCAGAAACCCTATACAGGGTCACTATGAGCTGGAACTGACTCGATGGCACTTATCAACAACAACTACTAGTAAATAGTTCCTTCATGAGGTGCTGTCCTCAACCCTTTTGAATGTTCCGTGTTTTTCCTACTAATAACAGTGGGGTATACGAACTAGGTTAAAAAAAAAACAACAGTAACACTTTGAGGTCCATACATTCCTGGATTTGCAGTTTATATCTAGTCCATAGGAAAACTCAGTTTACAACTCCTGACAAATGCTGAAAGCATTACACCTAGCCCCGCAAGCTAGAGCTGAAAGTGCCACGCAGGGGTAACCCAAAAAAAAGGGAGGAGCCATGAGATCTGTCCATCCAGTTTAATGACTGATGAAACCATGCAAATGCCAAACTATGGAGCACCAGGGACAAGGAAGGCACGAAGGCCTTCAGGGGAGATACTACAGCAATATCAGGGGAGAACTAGGGGACCAGCTGGCAGCTCTGGCCTATGATATATTCCTCAGTTGAGCACGCATCCCACGCCAAAAGCTGGAACAAGCCAGCTGCCTTCACTCTCGAACATAAATTCTCGTGCAGACCACGTCATCCGCACCAAACGTCTGCAGGAGAGAAGGAAAACCAGTCAGCGCAGCAGATTCCAGTGCAAAAACCGGTTAAAGCGTAATGCTAATGAGGCCACTTCCTGCCCTGCTAAATACTCTTTGTAAAAGACAATCAATTTCTTGGGTTGTTCACTTAGCTAAGCACAAAGGGGTTCTTTTGTTGTTGTTATTTAAGGGTTTTTTTTTTTCTTCTAAGCTCCATATTGGTTGAGACAAGTAGGGTATAGAACTATGTGACATGCAGTTTTCCTTTGCTTCTGGAACCTGACAAGAGAGATGCAAGTGTCCTGGCTTTGATTTTGAAACTGAAGGTGAAAGAAGGAGAATGCCATATTGGGCATATCTGAAATGATTCTGTCTGTTGCTGGATCAAAAAGTGATTTGGGTTGCTGGATCATGGCGCCCAGGGCTCTCCAGCCAGATGGGATTGCTTGGGAGAAGCCGCAGGTCTGCTTTTCATAAAGCAGCAGTCCCGCCTGGGGACATAGCCTGAAATGCTGTCCTAAGAAATACTTGAATCACCTGCACGTCCAGAAAACCGGCCACAGATGCCAAAGCACCGCATTGGCATTAGAGCCCTGCCACCCGAGCAGGGTGGAGGTGTTGGGTTGAGTCCATTTTGACTCATAGCAACTCCATGAGACAGAGTCGAACTACTGCATAGAATTTTCTAGACTGCAATCTTTATGGAAACCGATCGTCGGCCTTTCTCCTATGGAGCTACTGGGTAGATTCGAACCACCAACCTTTTGGTTAGCAGCCAAACTCTTAACTGTTGCACTACCAGGTAAGTTTGGTAGGCAAGTTCCCTTCCTCTCGGCCTGTGGTGGACGGGGGATCTGAGGATAGGGATGGAATTGAACAAGATCAGAGGCTCTTTCAAGGTAAAATGCTATGGTCTTTGTGTGTTTGTTTGTTTGCTGTGGGAAGGGTAAAGATGAACATTAGGTCATCATTCCATAGATGGAAGAGGTTGCTTTTCTGCTGGTCTCTAAGATGATAATGAAGTATTGGGTCTTCATCTCCTTCAAATATTCGCAATTATTCACTGACTGGCTCTCCTGGGAGTTTCTCACAGGCATTTGGAACAAGGAACACAATACAAAAGCTTAAAAAAACATCAACATAAACTCCTAGTCTTTAGACCTGATGTTGGCATATTTCTTTGCAGATGTACATTTTTCTGCAAAGTGGTCTCTAGTTTTCAGATCTTCAAAAGGGCTAGAGACGTGAGAGAGGTTAACACCACTGGCCTGAGAGCTTGGGTACCCTTGGATCTTTAGAGCCTTACCTCTAGAGTTCTCCGGTGGTTATGAGATGCTCTCGGAGAACATCTGCTAGGACATTATTCCAATGCCTGTGTTTCAGGGAAATTCTTACAGTCATTAAGGATTATTAAGGAGTGCTGGTGTGGCGTTGTGGGATAAAGCACCGGACTGCAAGGTTGGTTTGAACCACAAGGTCAGTGGTTCAAACTCACCAGCTGCTCCCTGGAAACCCTATACAGGGTCACTATAAATCGGAAGGTTGGTGGTTCAAACCTATCAGCCACTCCTTGGAAACCCTATACAGAATCACTGTGAGTTGGAACTGACTTAAACAATGACAATGAGTCAGAACTGACTCGACGGCAGTTAACAACAACAACAATAAATGCTCATTATAAGCTTATTTTCAAACTAGTGGACTTCTGACCCAATGCGGTTGTTCTTGTTTCTGGACACCTTGTCTTCCCTATCCTCTTCCATTATTAGTGCGAAATGCAGAGATTCTGTGTGCTGGATGGAGGGGTGGAGAGAGTTGTCCTACCAGAGCCTCGGTAGTTTTCTAGAACTCTCTGAGTTCTCGTCATGGAGTGTCAGGTGGAATGTTAAAATTTGGGGTTTAAGTCTTCACCCATGCTGTAACCAATATAGTGGCTATTGAAGATTCACCCAGGCTAGCAAATGATATGACATGAGAAAAAATGACCATAGTTACAGCCATGTTTGAAACGACCTTTTCAGCCTACAAACAACATATGTTGTTGTTGCCACTATTGTTAGATACTATTGTTAGATTCCAACTCAATAGAGACCTCAAGTGACAGAGGAAAATTGCTCCCTATGGCTTTCTAGAATCTTCACAGGAATAGAGTGCTATGTTTTCCTCCTATGTAGTCACTGAGTGTGTTTGAACCACCAACCTTTTGGTTAAATAACCGAGTGTTTATTTGCAGGGGTCTTTGCAAATAATGTGTAGATGTCACCCAAAGAAACTCTGTAGAATGTTCCGAGTGGTTTGAGGGAGTGTGCTCAGTTTTCGGAGGAAGGCAACTTGACAGCCCTGAGGCAATTTACTTTTGGCACTTATTTCAACTTATTTCAACTTAACTAGGATCATTTGCCTCTTGTTATATGGAGATAACACCTCCCTCAATTCTGGATTTATTAATGACAATAACTCTCGAAACAAAAGCCCACATTTCAAATCCCAAATGTCAAGAATTAATGCTCCCTTTGGGGCTCATATATAGGTTTGCTTAGCCAGGAAAAGATGCACGGGGGTAGATTGTAGTTGGAGAAGGGGGGAGATTTGGAAGTGGCTGAGTCCTCCTAGTGGAATCTGGCCTTTGACTCTGTCTGCTTGAGAACTACAGAGGTTAATCAAATCACACACTTTCTCACAGAGCACACTGATCTTTCTTAAGGCTGCGCTATTCAAGAACTCTAAAATCATCTCCGTGTGCTGTTTCATCTCTGTTAACACATGGTGAACCATCAGGGCCTTTTTCTTCTAAATTTCTGTGTCTCAGTCTCAAATTGCTCCCCAGCCCCCATTAAATACTCCTTTCTTGGAAAGGAAGGTTGCAAATTAAACCAGTCCTTTCTCTGTGAAAGGAGAAAGCATGTTAAATCATCCCAGAGACAGACGAGAAGAGAGAGAACTCAAACCGCCCCAGTGAAAGTAATAGAGACAGCTCTACTGAGGGTCTTCTGGCAAAAGAGCTCATATTCTGAGTCGCTAGGAGTTGGAATCGACTCAATGACAATGGTTTTACAGAACAAACATGTAATTCCAGGGTCCAGAGGGACACCAAGAATCAGACTTTAGTTCAATCCCTCAATTTACAGCAGGGTGGACGGTGCTAGGGAAGGGATGGGCCATGCCCAAGTCACATAGCAACTTTTCTTTCTTTCCTACAGCGCCTCACCATGTCCCATCCAACCCCCAACCCCAACCACATTTCAGGGCTAACATTCACTAAGACGGGGCAGGCTGGCAGACTTAAAGGGGAAAATTAACAAAATGCTTGATGGAGAACAAAGGATATAATTTCCTGTTTACCCACAACAGTCTTTCCCTTCCTAGTTGGGGAAGGGCTAAGCTTGGTGGTGCAGTGGGTTGTGTTGGACTGCTAACGGAAATGGCCAGTGATTTAAACATACCCGCCACTCTGCAGGAAAAAAAAGATGAGGCTGTTTGCTTTAGTGAAGATTTACAGCCTCCAAACCCCTACTGGGCATTATAATCGGTTCTTCAGAATTGACTTGAAGACACTGGGTTTGGTTTTTTTTAAGTCTGAGGTGGGGAAAGGTGGCTGTGTGGCGCTGTGGGATAAAGCACTGGACTGTAAGGTCAGTTGGAATCACAAGGTTGGCAGTTCAAACTCACCAGCCGCTCCTTGGAAACCCTATACAGGGTCGCTATGAGTCAGAACTGACTTGATGGCACGTCACAACAAGCAAAGCTTGGTCTGTTTTGAAAATGAAACCCTCTGTGGTTGAGTTGGCTCTGACTCACAGCAAACCTATAAGACAGAGTTGAACTGCCCTCGTAAGGTTTCTGAGACTGTAATTCATACAGAAGCAGACTTTATTACATCGTTTTTCTGTGGAGTGGCTAGTGGGTTCTAACAGCCAAGGCATCCGAGTGCTTTAGCCCCTGTGCCACCAAAGCTCCTTCTGAAAGCCAAAGCGAGAGTGATCTGGGAATTGTCTTGTTCTTGTCCCCATTCCTAAAAGGAGCGGAGGCATGGTTAAACTGCCAAAAACCAGTTACCTTCAAGTCAATTCTGACTCATGGAGAACCCAGACCCCATGTGTTCCAGACCACTGTGCTCCATAGGATTAAACTACAGAGGTTTCTAAACAATCTGGCTTTACCAAGTAGCTTTGTTTGGCCAGAAGTACTTAAAAGGTTTAAGTCTTAAAGTTGGAGCCCACATTCTCTAGTTCTAAATACTCCATTTTGTGTTAGGCTTAGACATTTCCCAATTTAGCACTTGCCTGAGTCCCGAAAGGTACTCTGGTAGCGTAGTGGTTACAAGTCGGGCTGCCAACCTCAAGGTCAGCAGTTCGAAACTTCCAACTGTTCATGGGAGAAAGGTGAGGCTTTCTGCTCCAGTAAAGATTTACAGCCTTGGAAACCCTATACAGGGTCGCTATAAGTCGGAACCGATTCCACGGCACATAACTACCACCTGGGTCCGGAAGGTCACAGGAATATATGTTCTCTAAGGCCCAAATGCTGATGTGTAAAACTTTCTAAAACCTTTCCCAGCCAGCAAAATGGGGAATAAAAAGAAGAAAAAAAAACCTTCTGCAGTGTGAACCCTGAGCCCTCACAGAGTCCCAGCTTGGGAGCCCAGTGAGAGGGGAGATTTGCTAAAAGTAAGTCACCCCTGGGATGTTATCAGTTTGGATCGTGGCAGGCATTTCTCTGCTCTTCTGAGTCATTCCTCTCATAGGGCTATCGTGGCTGACATACACTATCACCTCAGGCTTTCTGCTTAAATTTTAACAAAGGCCTATAGTGTCTCTCCCTGAAAAGATAAGCAAGGAGAACAGATTTGAGTGGTCTGCCGTGGGCATTATTTATGGAATTGGGGGCTTGTTTCAGGATCAGTGGGCTCTCACCAGGATGAGCTCGTTGTTGGCCAGCTCACGGGTCCAGTAGGTTTTGGGCCCGTCCCCCTCAAGGAGAGTTTGTGTGCAGTGGATCTTGTTTTCATTCTCCCAAGTGGCTAAACTCTGTGGGCAGAAAAACCATTAGTGACATTAATTACAGCCTCCACAGCGGGAGCAAACAACAATGAGTACCCTGAGAGTAATTGCTGTGCAGAGAAGCAACACATGGTCCCTGCCAGCAGGGTACAGAAGCTCTCTGCTGAGCCTTTATAGAGTCCAAATTCAGAGCTAGTCACAGATTTTATGGGGTACAGTTTTGAACCACAAGGTCAGTGGTTCAAACTCACGAGCCGTTCCTTGGAAACCCTATACAGGGTCACTATGAATCGAAACGGACTCCATGGCACTTAACAACAACAAGAAATACACCTTGTATGCATGCACACATTCCACAAAGTTGCAAAGCCTTAGGCATGACTTACTTCTCTAAGAATCAAGTTTAGTGCCCACAATGACTCATTTAATTTGTTTCTACCAATGCGAATTGTCCCCTCAAGCCATTTTGATTTTAAAGGCAAGAATCTTCACATCAGAACCACACAATTTTAGAACAGGTAAGACATGATGTCTGCAACCATCTCTGTACTCAACGGATCACAAGCACCGTTTCCTGTGTGGATTTTGAGGTAATGCTGCCTTTCTGGCTTGTACTCATCAGATATTCGGCAAAGCTTGCTCTGACAAACCTGTCTTTAGCTCTGAGGATAAAAACCCTGCCACTTTCCAGATAAACCCCTCCACGGGGAAAAGAAAACAAAACAAATCAAACCCATCTGAAAGGATGGAAGTGGGAGGTGAAAGGTGGGATTCTTTGCTGTTTTCTCCAGTGTCTGAATAAAACACCATTCAGCAGCTTTTTTAACTAATTCCTGGGAAACATTCATTAGGCAGAGTGGATCTATATTAAAAAAATAAAGTTCCACTCTTCCGGCTGTCCTGTGAAACTTTTTTTTTTAAATCAGAATTGCCCTTCTTGGCAGTAGCCACCAAGGAAGTTCCCATTTGAGTCCTACCTATTGCCAAACCTCGATTTAAACTCCCAAAGAGGAGTGCATCCATTTTATGGTCCAGTCTTAAAACTCAATTGTGAGGTCTTTCTGTCTTATTTTTTGCCAACAGTTGGCAATTCGGACCTCATTTTCAGTTTATCCCAATTCTGGGAGTCAAATATTACTGTGTGGGTCAGCGTGTTCCTGGGGAGCTGCGTCTCTGCATCCTTTTCCCAAACCCAGAGCCCAGAGTCCTGTCTGGAAATAAGACAGGCGCCGAGGACTCAGGAAAGGTGAAAGAAGCATTTCGCACTCTGTAATGTTATTAAGTTTTTCTTTTTAAACATTGGAGAAATGAAGGGAGGCACTCTGCCTTTTCAAATAAGTGGTAGTAACAGTGATTATTTTCCTATCTGTCATGCAAGTACTGACAGGGCTCAACCAAATGCAGTTTTTATCCATGCCAAAAAAGAATGTATAACCCCTTACTTCAATCCACTCTCATTCCTGGGGTCAGTGTGCCGAGAAATACAAAACTCTTGCCCTTCAGGGCTCAGAGACACGACTTAGTCGTTTTCCCAGCTAGAACACGCTTCCCTTTTGGAAGGATTTCGCCGCTGTTAAGGTACCCGGCTCCGGGCCATTGGGGACTACTGAAATTGGATCCAGTGTGTTCCCAGGGGGCCCTGGCACCCGGGGTGGGGGGGGTGGGGAGCCGCACTCCACCTGCGACAGGAAACGTGGTAGCAGCGGCCCCAGCACCCCCCGCCCCTCCTCCTGCGTCGCGGTTACTCGCGCCAAGGGCAGCAGAAGCCACCTTTGGGATGGGCTGTTAGCACCTCCAACGGTGGTTTAGGGATGGGATTGCGTAGGGTTTTCTCCAGAGCCCAGGGTACTCTGGTTGCACACGCCCTGCAAGGAAAGCAAGCCACAGACTGCAAGGGACAATTTATAAGGTTCATCAGGCTGCAGCAAAGGAACAGGGATTGCGGCGGGCAGTGGGCAGGAAGCGGGGACCTGGGGACGCTGTCCAAGCTCTGGGGCCTCACCCTGCACTTTCGTCCGTCCACTGTCTCCTCCTCGAAGCCTTCTCCGACTTTGAAGTTGATCTCGGTAGTGCGTACCGTGGTGGACGTCTTAATGTAGAACTGATCCCCATCCTGGCGGATCTCCACGTGCGGCTTGGACGCCGCAGCCACCGCCACCTTCCTCAGCATGGCGTTCACACCTGCGCCGGGTAGAGTGGGTGTGCCGCAGGCTTGGTTCACAAGGCCTCAAAACCCGCCTGTCGTCCCAAGACCAGCCCTTCCCAAACCCTCTGCCCATAAATAGGGGACTTAAAAGGGATCCACTCCTCTCTGCCCTCGCCCTGATTTTGGAGTACTGGGGCTCAGAGGAGTAAATGGCTTTCCCTGAATTGCATCGTGAATTCATGGCAGATCATGGTCTCAAATTGATTCCCCAAATTTAAAGTCCTTGATCTTCCTTGGATTCGGGCAATACTCTCTTCTCATGATGATCTAGCTCTGCATAAAGGCCGAGCCGTCGAGGAAGGGCCAAGCATCCTACAAAACATTCACCAGACGCGTGAATTTCTGGCTTTCCTGGCCTCTTAGAGACGGTAGCGTCTTGGAGTTTGCCCCATCTACCGCTCTGGGACTCCCTCCTGACTGGGACTGGTCCCCAACGACCACACCCTCCCGGCCCCGGGCACCCGGCCACTTCCTTGCATCTGGGCGCTCCATCAGCGCTAGCTTACCCAACGCCTTGAGCAGTTCGTCGAAATTCTCACTACTGCGCATCTTCCAGGTGCCGGCGAAGTTGGGCATGGTGGCGGCGGCGGCTGGAAGGCAGACGCAGGCACGGACCGCGGCAGCGCAGCAAGCGCACTCGGAGCTGCAAGGCGGAGACTGGCTCTCGGCTCCCTGCCCCGCGCGCCTTGAGTCACTAGGCAAGCGCCCCGCCCCGCCGGCCCCGCCCCCGCCCCCCGCGGCCCCGGCCCCGCGTGAGCCGAGCTTCCCGCCCCTTCGTGCCCCCACTCCGCCCCTCGGCGTTTCAGCCTCCTGCAACTTGGCACCCACTCCTCTGTAACTGCCGGGCGACTGCCTTGTCTGCAGGGCCCTCTGCCACCCCCCAGGCCAATCGCATCTTGCTTTTAAGTGGGTAGTGGGAGAGACGGTTTGATAAAATTGGCCAGGAATGGTTATTGGTTGAAACTGGTCAGTGGAACCAGAGGGACTCATGATATCATTCTCTCTACTTCTGTATATGTTTGAAAATATCCATGACAAAAAAAAAAAAAAAACCCTAAAATAAAATTGAAAGTGCTGGTCATAAGGGTATGGGAACCGCCTTCTGTCCACCGTGAGTGCTTTCTAGGAATGCGGGTCCATTCCCCTCCCCTCCCAGTTCGGCACACACACACACACACACACACACACACACACGCAGGATCCTTGGAAGTCGGAGGCGGGAAAGTCCCAACACCCTCCTGGGCGCCACTGTGCGCAGAATTCAGGATCGCGTGAGATTGTGCGGAGTCCTTAGCTGTGTTCTCTGAACAGGAGGGAGCCCTAGCCCCTGTTCCTTTGTTCATAGCTGCACACTGACTATGGGTCAGGAGGGGTGGGATAAATGAGCTCTAGAACCAAGGCACGTGCGGTCTGTTTTGCAGAAAAGTGGAGTTTTGCACCCTGTGGGCAGGCTAACAGGGTCAAGTAAAGTAAGTTTTTGCTCCCAAGGTGCGCCATCCTTAAAGTCTCTTCATTGTGTCTTTCAAGGGTGTACAGACACTTCACTTGGGCTTTTACAGACGCCACAGCCGACCTCACGTTTTCCTCCAGAATATTTTGCCGAATAGCATTATTTAGGATTCCACAACCTGTCACTGTCTTCCTGAAATGCCTGGTTTGTCTTCTGGTTAATAAACCCTTACCACTTCATCAAAGCCATCTTTCTGCTATCAGTTTTGTGAAATTCATATTTCTAGTCAAAATGATTATTCTCTAAACCCACAGGACCTTTGTTTGGTCCTGCACTTGTGCAAGTCTTGTTATGCCAATAAGTCTACCAATCAGCAAGGTTGTAAATCTTTTTTGGAGCAGAAAGCCTCATCTTTCTCTTTCAGAGAAGCTGGTGGGCTTGAACCAAGGACCCCGTGGTTAGCAATCCAGTGCTCTCAGTCCTGGAACTCAGCAACTGAAATCAGGAGTCCCAGGGTGGTGCAGCAGTGCAAATGATTAAGTGTTCAGCGGTTAAGGGAAAAGTTGGTTCCAAGAACCCAGAGATTTCTTGAAACAAAGACCTGGTGATCTATTTCTGAAAGATCAGCCATTGAAAACCCAATGGAGCGTAGTTTGACTTCGGCACACATGGGTTACCATGAGTCACAATTGATTGGAAGGAAACTGTTTCAGTAATTGAGTCTTTATCAATTTGCCCTCCCTCCTCAGGCTCAACCAGGTGGGGCTCGCTAAATGGCCATTGATTTGAGAAGGATGGAAGTTGTCCGCAGCCCAGGGGTAGTGTAGGGGGTGAATGCCCACCAGGGGCTAGAGGAATCTGTCAAGTGCTGCTGAACTGGATCCTGGGCTTCTGGGGGTTCCCAAGGCAGGACTCGTGCCCTGAGACTCCGAGGCCCTGAGGAGCTGACTCAGAAAGCAGCTGGGGGAAGGAGAGGGGCCATCACCATCTGGGAAGGACTATGGGCAGAACCAGTATTGTGGACAAGCCTTACACATAGAAGGCCAGCAGTTGGCTCATCACTCTGCTGTTGCCGTCTCAAAATTCTTAATAATTTTCAAAGAGGGAGCCTTGCATTTTCACTTTTAAAATGAGATCTGCTGAGTAGGTAGCTAGCAGTGCTACCTCAGAATCAAACTCACTTGACTGGGAAGCTGCTGTCTCTGTGGTGAGGGGCAAAGCAAAAGTGTTATCCAGCTAAAACTTTCCTTCCCAAGAGATGAGGAGGGGTTGGGGCAAGAGGCTAGAGGGAAGCAAAGTTGGGAATCAGTATCACAGTTTAACCAGTGAGAGCCAACTGTGGATGAGGCACAGAGGCAGGTCAGGGAAAGGGCCAAGTTAAAAGAATAGAGAAGCGAGGGGGAGAGGTTGAAATGCTGTGATGGGAAGCAGCACAGTGGATGATGGGAAGGGAGCACCCTAGTGCTACTGTTACGCAGACCAAGGAGCATGGATGGGGGCAGAGTCCAGGGAAGGAAAGCGCACAGCTTGTTCAGCATGAGCATGAGGTGGTCTGGACCTATGGGTCCTATGGGCAGAAGTTCAGAATTAACCAGAGCAGACAGGACAGCTAGACTTCCCAGAGGTCTCAAACCTTTCCATGAGGGTATAAGGAGTACAGAAGACAGGCTATCGACACTATCAAGCTACCAGGAGAACCCCAGGCCCAAGAAGAAGCAAAGCCCCACCATCTGTGGAACCAGCTTCAATTCCAGAACAAAGATCCTTGGCTGGTAGAGACCTAGCTCTAGGCCAAGGTCCACAAACAGTCCATAGAATCACGCCCAAATCATCTGAACCTTGCTGATGTTCTGTTTCCTTCCTTTCCCTTATCATTCCAAAGACTTCTTTGAGCCAGGAATCAGGCTTAGCTCTGGGGATAGTGACTGAACAAGTTTCAAGTCCTGTCTTGAGGATTCACTAACTAGGGAAAAACCTAGAAAGTGGTCTGTAACACTATGTGGGCTGACGGGGCCGGAGTCAGGTGTTTGCTCAGCCTTGGTTGAGCTTTAAGGGTTGATCTAGAAGGGTCTGGCAGTGAGGGAATCGGAAAACAAACAAAAACAACGTGTGTAAAGACAAGAGTTATAAAACAGGACTATCTGTTTAGGGAACCACGTGTATTTCAGGATGTTTGAAGTGTATAGTTTGAGAGGATGAAGTAGGAGATGAGACTAGCAGGTGAGCAGAAGTCACTTTATCAAGGGCAAAGGCCCATGAATGCATGACCCTGGGTTGGGACTTTGTCTTGAGGGCAAGGGTTGGGGTGAAAACTTAGAAGTGTTTGAAGCAGAGGTAAACTATGGTCCTTTTGTGTTCTTTTGAAAGTTGCCACTGTTGCAACAGGTTGGATGGGACAACACATTGCCAAGGAACACAGTGAGGAGGCTGTTGAGCTGAGTTAGATGAACTATTGGTGATGTTGTCAGTGGAGACAGGGATTCAGGATGGACTAGAGAACACTGGTTCCCAAGTACCTCTCTGTGCCCACCTGTGATCCTGTCAAGGCATCACAGCAAGCTGGGGAGCTTTTTAATAAAAATTCTGATTCTGAATTTCAGATTCTGAAATTCTAATTCTCAATCCTGGAGACTTGGATTGAATAAATCAAGAATAGGATCCAGGAAGCTGTGTTTAGAAAGCTTCCTAGGAGAGTCTCATTGTGGATCCAGATTGGCCCTGTGAGTGGAAGAGGTCAGGGGACGCCAAAATATCTGGGCTGGACAGTCAGTGAACCTATTTGGTGCAGTGGGGAGACATCGGAAAGAGATGAATTCTGTTTGGGGTGCATTGGGTTTGAGGTTCCTGAGGTGTCTAGGATGCAACAGTCAGTTGGAAGTATGGTCCTGGAGTTCAGGAGAAAGATCTGGTCTGAAGAAAGGGGTGTGGGAGCCAACCAGCCCCAGGAAGCTGTTGAAGACATAAGTGTGGATGAAATGCTCAGGAACCAGACACGTACAGAGAAAAGCCGAGGGCCAAGAGCAGAGTTTAGAGAACCCCAGAACTTTATGGGACAGATGTAGCAGGAAGATCCCAAGAGGGGTCTAGAAGAAGTAGAAATGAAGGTGGAGGAAAACTGGAACATCATGTCCCACTAGCCCAGGGACATGTTGTTGTTGTGATGTACCGTGAAGTCGGTTCTGACTCATAGTGACCCTATACAGGGTTTCCGAGGCTATAAATCTTTACAGGAGCAGAAAGCCTCATCTTTCTCTCGCGGAATAGCTGGTAGTTTCGAACTGCTGACCCTGAGGTTAGCAGCCCGATTCATAACCACTACGCTACCAGAGGTCCTGCCCAGAGACACAGCGTTTATCAGAGAAAGGGTGGTCAGCAGTGCCAGCTGCTTCAGAGAGGCTCATGGAGGGATGGCCACAAAGTACCCTCTGGATAAGTAGCATCATAGTCTTGGTGATTGTGGCCAGAGCAGTTTCTGGAAGGTTGCGGATCTGAAGGCAGGCTGCAGTGAACTGAGATTGGAATGGAAAGAGACTAATTGGAAGCAGAGAATACAGATTCTTCTGGAATCTGGAAGCACAGCTGCCCAGGGGGCGTGGTTAGAACTAGAGTGGAAGTTATGGGAGGTGGTGGCATCAAAGGGGTATTTGGGGTTTGACTTGTTCATTTGCTTTTTGGGTGGAAGAGGCTTGAACATATGGATAGGCTGAAGACAAAGACTACAGAGAAGGTAGAAAATACTAGAGAGAGAGGAGAGGGGTAAATGTGGGAGCGGTGGGTGAGGATGAGACCCAAGGTGCAGGTGGAGGTGTCTGTCTTGAGCAGGAAGGAATAAGAAGTTGAAGAAGACCCTGTCTTATGCCCCCTCTTTTCACTGTGAAGTAAGAGATGGGGTCTTCTGCAGAGAATGAGGAGAAAGTTGCAAGATGGGGGCTCTTGGTGAAACCTAGTTTCCTAGGGCTGCCGTAACAAAGTACCACAATCAGCTGGCTTATAAAAAATGGAAATGTCTTCTCTCACAGTTCTAGTAGTCCAAATTCAGAGCATCTATAGGGTCATGCTTCCTCTGAAGGCCTAGGGGAAGATCCTTTCTTTCCAGTCTCAGCTCTGATGGTTCCAGGCATACCTTGTTTTGATGCTGAACCCTAACTCCATTGTCACATGGACGTTTTCCTTGTCTGTGTCAGTCTCAGTCTCAGTCTCTTCGCTTTTATAGGACACTGCTCAGATGGGATTAGAACCTGCCTTACTCCAGTATGAATAACATCTTCAAAATCCATATTTCAAAACAAGGCTACCCGAAATGAGGGAGCTACAAAGGCAAGAAGTGACTGGTTTATAAGCTTTCAAGAGGAAACCTAGATCCATAGGGTTTGAAGGAAGGTAGAATCTCCACTGAGCAGTATCCAATCTGTCTAGGTGGGGCTGATGAAAGGAGATGCGGATAGGTCTCTTGTGATACAATAGTGAATAATTGTTATCAGGACTGATTGTGAGGGTTGGAAATGTAAAGGTAGACGTTTTGTAGCACGGAGGGGAGTGATTAACCTTGCAGTCTAGGAGCAGAGGTCCCTGGGACCATCAAGGGAGGAGAGCAGAGAGCGGGACCCTACCCAGAGACGCAGTGACGCCTGAGATGGAGGCAGAGACGATGACGTGGAGAGATGGAGCAGCTGGGAACTTTAGACACAGAGAGGGAGAGGGGCTGTGTGCTGTTAATCGGGGGGGAGGGGGGGCAGGCTTGTAGTGTATACCCTTTTGTTGGTTGATGATGCGTGGAGGTGATTGTAACCATGGCAATGAAACGATATACGATAGGATGAATGTAAAACTAATGTTCTCCCATGTAAACTATCACATAATTCACAATAAAATATTAAAACAAAACAAAACAACAGCAACAAAAAACAAGGTAACATTCATAGCTATCAGGGCTTAGAACTTCAACATATATTTTGAGGGGACACTATTCAGTCCATGGAGTCCTTGTGTGGCGCTGTGGATTAATACGCTGGACTGCAAGGTCTGTTTGAACCACAAGGTCAGCAGTTAAGGCTCACCAGTTGCTCCTTGGAAACCCTATACAGGGTCGCTATGAGCCAGAACCTACTTGACAGCACTTAACAACAACTTTCAGTCCATAATACCTTAGAAGAACACCTTCTGGGAATGGAAGAGGTGTCTCAGGATGCACAGAGAGTGGCAGGTACAGTGAAGTGTATTCTCACAGTGGGAAGTAATTTTCACCAGCAGTTCTGGAGAAACATATCAGGAATGAAATGATGGGTGCGTGAACTGATGAGTGTGACAGAGGAGAACAGGACAACATAGTTAAAGAACTGAGGGGGTTGTTGAGAAAGTGTTGAGGTGAAGGTCCAGGGGATCTAGGCAGGACAGGAGACTAAACGGAGAGGTTTGAAGACCTGACTTTTCTATGCTGTTAAAGGACTGGTGTGCTTCAGGGCTGCTGGGAAGGTAGGCGTGGAGTTTAGAGTGATGATGACGTCCTCTTTAAGATGCTAATGTATGTTTTGAATCTTGAAGAGAGCATTTGATATGCAGTATTTCTGAAATGTATTGAGTCTTATGTCTGTGGAGTATCCTGAAAGACTGGTATCCCACAGAACTCACTTTGTGCAACTGTATGGCACTGTAGGAGAAGCACAGGGTAAACATTGGACCACAAAGTTGGTTTGAACCGCAAGGTCGGCGGTTCAAACTCACCAGCTGCTCCTCGGAAACCTTATAAAGGATTGCTATGAGTCAGAACCGACTCTAAGGCACTTAACAACAATAAAGATTTTTAAAGAGGAATGTGACTTGGTCAGTTTTGCATTTAAACCAATCCTTCTAGTAGCCAAAGTTCAGAGGTAAAAAGATATGATCTGAGAACTCAGTCTGGTAAGGAAGAAAAATGTATCAAGATAAAGTTTAGGGCAAAGTGGTGAGTGCTATGGAAGGGACAAGGGGAGGCACTTTGGGAGCCTAAGGAAGTACACATGACTTTGGGGGAGTTTGATGGGTTTCCAGAGAAGACATTAAGCTTAAGTGGGGCTCAGAAAGATGAGTAGGATTTCCACAGCAGAGATTCTGAGGCTGAGGAGATGGCAGAGACAAGGGACTGATTCTGAATAGGGCTTGGAGGGTCCTTTGTTGTGAGATTCTGTCAAGTCAGCCCCCCAACTCATGGTGACCCTGAACTGTACCCAGTCCTGCACCATTTCCATGATGGTTTGTGCTGTATAGGGTTCTCATTGGCTGATTTAAAGAAGTTTGTTTTCTTAGTCTGAAAGTTTCACTGAAGCCTGTTCAGCATCATAGCAACGCACAAGCCTCCACTGACAGAGGGGTGGTCGCTGCACATGGGACACCTTGGCTACAATTAAACCCAGGTGTCCTGAATGGACAGCACGGATTCTACCACTGGACCCCCGATGCCCTTACTTGAGGGCCTCCTTATAGCTCCGATATGGGACAAGTCTGCACGGACCTTCTCTGTAGAAAGGTCTCACCTCAGAGTGAGGACTTCACCTTAGAATTCTGGGATCACAGACTCTAGGGCCCCCTGCTTTCTAAACGGGAGTCTCCTTAGCTGGCTATAGTAGTCTATGGGATGTTTCCATTCCATGGTTTCTTCTCCTGATGTCGGTTTTTTAGGGGCTGGCAGAGCCCCCTCTTGGATCTTTTCTCCAAGACCCCTTTGTTCTCTGCCTGGCAGCCTGGAGTTTAGCTCCTGCCTTCACAGACCCCATGTTGTCAGCTCCTCCCAGGCCACTGACCTGCCTCTCTGTCCAGGGCATTTCTGCTGAGCTTTGCTACTTTTGCTTGGAGCCACGCCAGAGCCTTCAGCCTCCCAGGGGCCTGCTGGCCTGGCCCCATGCCCTTCGGCTAGCCAAATTCATGCTGGAAGAATGAGGGTCAGAGTTCAGTACCCAAAAGCCAGGGGACTCTGAAGAGGGTCCCAGTAGGGGTCTTCAAGCAGCCCTCTATAGCAAGGGCTGGGGACAACGTACCCAGGACAATCTGGGAGTCAGCAGAATAGGACAAAAAAGAGCTGGCTTCCTGGGAAAGAATGGCGTTGGGTTGCACTTTCTCTGCCGGGTAGTGTCCTCCTGAGTTAATGGAGTGGAAGGAGCACTGGACAAGGAGTCAAAGAGCAGACAGCAGTGTCAGACCTCAGGGGCCCTATACCAAAATAAATGCAGGTGGCTAACATGTATTGAGCATCTACTATGTGCCAGGCGTATAGTAAGTATTTCATGTGTGTTCATCCGTTTATTCTTTATGCTTGTGCTGTATGAGGTGGCGATCATTTCAGATGAGGAAGCCAAAGCTTGAGAGATGTGCTATCATGCCAAAGGTCACTCAGCTAGTAAGAGACAGAACTGGGAGGTGAACTCAGGTGGGCCAGGCCCAGATTCATGCTCTTAGAACCCCACTCTGCAGGTTTATTGTGCAGATGGGAGCCTAGAGATCCAAAGAGGTGGGGGCTGGACCCACATCACACAGTCGGGCAGGGTGGAACCCTCATCTGTTGCCCATACTTGGGGGAGATCTCATACTTGGGGGAGATCTCTGGGCCCTGGTGTATGTGGCCACTTGGGTAGTTTGGCCAACTCTGCTCAAAACCAGGCCTGGAGAAAGTGGGATAGCAAGCCCACATCTCTGTTGTTGTTGTTGTTGTTGTTAAGTGTCGTCAGGTTGGTTCCAACTCATAGCAACCCTATATAGGGCTTCCAAAGAGCAACTGATGGATTTGAACTGCTAACCTTGTGGTTAGCAGTCCAGTGCATATCCTACAGTGCTACATGTGGACTTTAATCCTGCATTGCCACTGAATGGTCATATATCTTGGAGCAAGTCATAACCAATAAGACTATCAGTTTCCTCCTCTGTATAATGGAAATGAGAATTCCAGCAATGTCTGTCTCAACAAGTAAAAAACGAACCAAATTGAGAACAGACAAAAGACCTTATAGTTGTTAGCCATTAAAGCCTAAGTTCTAAAAGGCACCCCTGGACCGTCCACCAGCCCAAAAAGGAGCTCTGACTTCTACCTTGGAAAAATTGTTTCTTTCAAATGTATCTACTTGTGCCGGGCAATGTGCTAAGAGCATCCTTTGAGCCCATTTCATGGGATTCTCAGAACAGAGCCAGGGATTTGGTGCTGTTATTAAATTCATTTTATAGATGTTGAAACAGGGCTCCGAGGTGAAGTGAATTGCCCAAGGCCACAGAGGAGGAATAGACATAATCAGAATTTGAATCTACCACTGTCTCAGTCCAGAGCAGATGTGAAAGCTGGTTTCCAAGCTCCAGGATGCCACAGAGTTACTGGAAATTTGTTTAAAATGCAGAATCTCATGTCCCATTTCAAAATCAACCAAAAAGCAAAATAAATCCGTAGCTGTTGAGCCCATTCTGACGCACGGTGACCTCATGTGCCACAAAGTAGAATGGCTCCTGAGGGTTTTCTTTGCTGGAAACTTTGCAGAAGCAGATCTCCATGCCTTTCTTAGGTGGTTCCTCTGGGTAGGTTCGAACTGCCAGTCTTTACAGTTAGTAGATGAGCCACAAACCATTCATGCCACCTAGGAAGCTTCTTCTATCACATTGACATTGGAGAAGCACGCGTTCTGACATTTGACTGTTCTTTGGAAGCACTGAGGGACTTTCAGCCACAAATGCCCCCAGGTGGTTGTAATGTGTAGTTGAATTTGGGAATTGCTGGTCTACGTAGAAGGAGCCCTGGTGGCACTGTAGGGTAACTACTGACTACAAACCTCAAGGTCAACAGTACAAACCCACCAGCCACTCTTCAGAAGAAGAGGAGGCTTCCTGCTCCCGTAAAGATTTACAGCCTCGGAAACCCTATGCCGGAATCTCCTCAATGGCAGTGAATGAGTTGGTCTACTTATGTGTTAATAATAGCCCCTTTTCACATCAGAAAACTTTCATAGTAAATAACAAAATTAGAACTGAAGGGTAGAGGCAGAACCTCTCCCAGATGACCCAAAATATTTGGCCTTTGACTAGGGAAAGTGTGGACATAGCTCCACTCAGGTGAGGTTGAAAAAGGCTCTGGTCCTTAGAGCTGATGCACTTTAGTGCGGAAGAGACTTTGAGATTGTGCCTAAAACCCAAAGATGTTCAATGACTTACCCACGATCCCATAATTATTCTTGGCAGAGCCAGGTGGAGTGGGTGACTGCATGGGGTCCCCTTTTGGATCACTTTGCTGCTCAAAGTCAGTAGCAGTCTGTTATCTGGGGCCTGGAAATTCCTGCTATTCCAAGTGTGGCACTTTAGTATAAGTATTGGACTGCTAACTGCAAGGTTGGTTGTTCAAGCTTACCAGCCGCTCCTCAGAAACCCTATACAGGGTCTCTATGAGTTGGAACCAACTCGATGACATTTAACAACAGCAATAATGTTGGACTTGTGATCCCACCCCAATAAGAGGGTTCTCAGGATGTGGGACATTCAGGGCTCAGATGTTGGATTTGAGGTTGAACTCACCTTCTATTGATGTTCATCGATATTTTTTGCAAAGTAGTTGAGACAGTAATCCTAGGACAAAAGAGTGTAAGGTCCTTAGGACCAAGATTTGGGAACCAGCTTCTCACAACTAGCTGTATGACCCTGGTCCAGACCCTCAACCTCTCCACGTCTTGGTTCTGCATCTGTGAGTTAGGAGTTCTATTGTCATCTGTTAACCTCCCATGGTTCTGTAAGAATCGCATGAGATAATAGCCGAGGAGACTTCAAAACATTCTTGGAAAAATCCCATGATCTTTTAACTTAATTTTTCTACAAACTTTTTGGAACTCCATTGTACGTAAAATAATACTGCTGAGAGTAAGAGCCTACGTCCTGTGTCAGGCAGGTGCCTTGTCCACTGTTAATTTTAAATCACACCAAGAAAAAAGAGAGAATGGTTCAAACAAATGACCAAGATGCAGAGCCAGAGAACATTTCTGAAGAAGAAAGGTAGTGGAACTAACTGAAAAAGAATTCAACACAATGTTATTTAGATACCCTCAAGGATCAGTAGAAAGATTGAGGAAAGTAAGGAGAACACAATACTTTAGAATAATTTAGGAAAACACTATAAAAACAAACAGACAAAATAAATGCAAATTTTGAAACAATACAAAACCTGCATTTAGAAATCCAGAAACTTACTACTAAGATCTCAGAAATGGACAATACATTGAAAGGGCAAAGGAGCAGATGTGAAGCAACGGAGGCCTGAATTTGTGAACATGAACATAAATCTGTCAATACTAGACTAGGCAGTGTTTCATTTTGTTGTGCATACAGTCTCTATGAGTCTGTATTGATTCAACGGCACCTAACATCAACAACTTGTCCTTCTAACAAGTGTGCTAGAAGGACAGTCAGAAAAAAAGAATGAAAAAGTCCAAAGAAAGACTAAGAGTTATGTGAGACACCATGAAGAGGAACAACTTATGGGTGACCAGAATTCCAGAACAGAAAGAGATAAGCACAGAGTAAACTTTCAAAGAATTGTTGGAAGAAAACTTCCCAAACATCAAGAAAGATGAGATGATAAGTATACAAGAAACCGAACAAACCCCAAACACGATAGATTCCAACAGAAAATCACCAAGACATATCATAATCAAATTTCCAAAATCAAAGACAAGGTATGAACACTGAGAGCAGCTCAGGAAAAACAAAAAGCTACCTACAAAGGACAACAAATAAGACTAAGCTCTGATTTCCTAGCAGAAACCATGCAGGCAAGAAGATGAAGGGATGACATATACAAAACTCTGAAAGAAAAAATTGTCAACCAAGAAATCACATACCCAGCAAAGCTGTCCCTCAAATATGAGGGTGAAATTAGGACATTTCCTGATAAATAGAAATTAAAGGAATTTGTAATGACCAGATCAACTGTACAGAAAATGCTAAAGGATGGTCTTTGGACTGAGAACTAACAACAGCATAGAACTACTGGAGATTACCATACATGGCAACACCACCCAGGACTCAACCCAGATATAGAAATATTTAAAACAAGCCTACAATACCACTGGACCAATAAACAACATTCTTATCAAAGGAGAAAAAATTAAAGTTGTCAAGGACTTCAATCTTCTTGGATCAGCTATCAACACTCATGGAAGCAACAGTCAGGAAATCAAATGACATATTGTATTAGGCAAATCTGCTGCACAAGACCTATTAAAGTATTAAAGAGCAAAGATATCAGCTTGAGGACTAAGGTGTGCCTGACCCAAGCCATGGTATTTTCAATAACCTCATATGCATGTGAAAGCTGGACAGTGAATAAGGAAGACCATAGAAGAATTGATGCTTTTGACTTGTGGTGTTGGAGGAGAATATTGAAGGTGCCATGGGCTGCCAAAAGAACCAACAGATCTGTGCTGGAAGAAGTGCAGCTAGAGTGTTCCTTGGAGGCCAGGATGGCTAGATTTCATCTCTCATACTTCAGAAATATTGTCAAGAGGGACCAGTCACTGGAGAAGGATATCATGTTTGGTAAGGTGGAGGGTCAGAGAAAAAGAGGAAGACCTCCAGTGAGATGGATTGGCAAAGTGGCAGCATCAATGAGCTCAAGCGTGGCAACAGTAGTGAGGTTGGCCCAGGACCGGGCAGTGTTTCATTCTGTTGTGCTATGAATCGGAACTGACTTGATGGCACCTAACAACAACAACAACAATACTGAAAATAGAGAATCAGAGATATCAGTGTATAATGGAGTTACCTACAAAGCAAAAAGGAAATAGTATAGATACAGAATTTCCAAATGGCAAGGAAGTTAGGTATATTTCAAGATAAAACAGACAGTTTTAAGCAGGAAAAAAACCACCCAGAAACACTACAGGGTAACCTCAAAGAAAAATAATACACCTGCACATCAAAATAAACAAAAAGGAACATCAGAACCATTTAATAAATATTCGTACACTGAAAAGAAAACCCACAAACAAAATGAACTCAGCACAGAAAATTATATGGAACGAAGACTCCAGCAGCATCACACGCACACCAAAAACACACAGAAGAATGACAACAGTCAATTCATACCTATTGATAATTACACTAAATGTAAGTGGATTAAATGTGCCAGTCAAGATACATAAAGAGCAGAATGGATAAGAAAACAGGATCCTTCAATATGCTCTCTGCAAGAGACACATCAAAAAGATGGAGACAGCCGAAATGTTCACCAACAGAAGAATGGGTAAACAAACTGCTACATGTACACAATGGAATATTACAAACCACATAAGAATAATGATAAACTTGTGAAACACCTCACAACATGGTTGAACCTGAGGACATTATGCTGAGTGAAATTAGTCAATCACAAAAGGACACACATTGTATGAGACCAATGTTGTAAAAAGTAAAAAAAAAAGATAAACAATCTATGATGGCTACGGGAGTGAGGGGAATTTATTCATGGGTTAGAGGGTAGATAACGTGTTAACGTGGATGACCGGCAGGCAATAAACAACAAACAACAAGAGGGAGGTTAGCAGAGGGGAGATGAAGGCAGCACGAGACACAGGGAGGATCGCAATGGTTAAAGTGAGAAGAGATAAATGCTGTTGACTGTCGGTCCATGGAGGGGATTGCAAACATGTAAAGAAGCAAAATATGTGACTTGTTGAATGTAAAACTGACAATCTACTCTGTAAACCTTCGCTCTATTGACAATAAAAAGTTAAAAATAAAAAGACAGAGAGAAAAGAAATGACCGCATCACAGTTTAGATCTGGTTTTTGTTGTTGTTGTTGTTGTTAGGTGCCATCAAGTCGGTACCGACTCATAGCGACCTTATGCACAGCAGAACGAAACACTGCCTGATCCTGGGCCAGCCTCACTATTGTTGCTGTGTGCTTGAGCCCAATGATACTGCCACTTGGCCAATCCATCTCTCTGGGGTCTTCCTCTTTTTCTCTGACCCTGCACCTTATCAAACATGATAGCCCTCTCCAGCGATCTGGTTTTAGCTCCTAGAAATTTAGGGAAAATCTTTACTGTATGATTGAGATTTCAGAATTTCAGGCAAAGAATTGTAGGCCCGTGTCCTAAGAGTTCTAATGTGTTGTGCATGATATTCTCTATGCCAGGTACTTCCCATGCATCATCTCATTTAAGCCTCTATACATCCCGGTGAGGGTGGAAGGTACCATCTGCTTCATGGGTGAGTCATCTTCATGACACTCCCTGTGGACCTGGCTGAGAACAGTTACAGTACCCAGCGGAGCTAGCTTGGGGAAGATACACTTGCTAGGAAAGACATCCCTGCCAGGTGTCCATTATCCTTGCCCTGGTCTATTCCTCTACTCCTCCGAGCATATTTCTAACATCACAGTGAGGCTCTCCCCTCATTAACCCACATTCAGTGAGTTGCTTTGGTTCTTTATCGTCACGTTGGGCATTTGTTTGATTTCAGAACAAAGTTTTCACATTTCTTTTGCTCTATAGCTGTGTTAATTAGTGTTTGTCTTTATGTGTACGTGTGAGCTTTTCTGGGGTGGGTTGTGGAAGAGTATCTGCCTGCCTGTGTCTCTCTGCTCTGTGTGTGTGACTCAATTGTGCATGTCCTTATGTGTCTACATCTATGTGTGTCATCGCTGTGTTAGGGTGATCAACTGTTCCCATTTACTTGGGGCTGAGGAGGGTTCCCAGGATCTGGGACTTGAAACAGGAAGGTTCTGGGCAAACTGGGACAAGTTGGTCACCCATTTCCAATGTATGTCTGAATGTCTGGATATACAGAATGATAATTATACTTTAGGTATGTAGACACCTGTATGTTTTCTTGTATGTGTTTGCCAACTTGCTGTGCAGTCTGTGTTTCCTCTGTGTGTTTACACAGGTGTGTATCTCTATGCGTGTCAGCTTGTAAGGCATAGCTCTCTGTGCCTGTCTGTGTACATGTGTCTCTGTGTGTCTATCAATGTGTGCCTGCATATCTCAATCTTTGTGCACTTTTATCTGCTAGTGCATACTCTGAAATGTTCTCTGTGTGTATGTGTGTGAGTATGTCCAAAAATCTGTCTACTAGTTTGCATTTAATGGGGCATGTGTTCTCTGAGAAAACATTTGATCAACCCTGGGTTGTCCTGTCTGATTCCTGTGTTCCTGCTATGGGTGTATCACCAAGCTGGCTTCTTTTGTGGCTCAGCAACCCTCTCTTCTCCACCTCTAGTTCTCATTGATGCCTCTTTGTCATCCAGACCCTCTCTGCCCCAGGCCTGGCCCCAGCCCTGAACCAGTGCAATAGACTGCTCATTGGAATTCCTGTCTTGGGATCTACCTCATCCCACTGGTCCCAATTCATCCAGCATGCAGAGTCAGGGCAGCCTGTAAGAATCAGATCTGAACCAGTCGCTCAAATCATTGCTGACATGTGGAGTCCTTCCTACTTCCCAGGGCTTTTCTCTCCGCATCCTGGATCCTAGATGGAGTTTTGCCGGGCATGTTTACCCTTCTTTCCCCAATCTTATTCTTTTTATTATTTCTTTATTATGAATTGGGTGAAGGTTTATAGCGCAGATCCTCAGTTTTATAGCCAACAAATCAGACACATTTTGTTTCATTTCATTCATTCATTGTAATTCCCACAAAGGAACATCATTTATCCCACTTCCTCCGTGTGTTTCCGGTTTCCATTCCTCTGTCTTTCCTAACCTTTCTGAACTCGTCCTTGGGTAAATAATCATCGATTATTCTAAGGTTTTCGTTCCCCTTATAGACCTGTTGTTTGGCTGAAAATTGAGCCATGAGGGTGAGTTCAGGTCCAGACCTGAAGGGTGACTTCAATCCCTGTTCTTAAAGGCTCACCTCAAGACCACCTGCTTCCCTGTGTGCTGGCATTGAACCTCAGGCAGGGTCAAGTCTTTCCCTCTCTACCCTCCACAGTCCAATGGCTTTCCCCACAGGACGGTAGGAGTGGAGTAGGAGGAGAGGCTGCTCGTCATTTATGGAGGCCTGCATGGTGCCATTAAGTTCTTATAGTCATGAAGTAGGTGTCCTTAGAGCCACTTTCAAATGAGAGGCTGAGACACTGGTGCAAGGCCACACAGCTGTGAGGTAGTGATGCTGGTTCACCTCCTTCACCAGGCCGCTCATCACTTCCTTGTGTAACTGCCAGTGTGCCTCTGCTTGTCCCCATTGGTCTGGGGGCCTCTTGCAGGCTGACACTCCATCCAGTTTGTCACTAGTCCCTGATGCTAACAGGCCCGGGCACCTAGTGGGCACTCCATAAGGTTTACAGAATGAATGCCTGCTCTAAGAAATGACAACCTCAGCTTTCATTAGTCTGATTTATACGAGTGCTGGGATCCTCTGGGCTGCGAGCTTGGGGACCGGAGAGCTGTAATTTATCAGGAAACATGGCAACGGTTCTAGCTTCCAGTGCAAAAGGAGAAGGCAAATTGATGGCCAACAGCCCTGCACCGGGAAGAGCCTATGACGTGGATGCCCCGATCCTGGCTAATAGTGCAGAACACGGGGGCTCCGAGCGCAGCTCCCCATCCACCTGCTGCCTGGAGGTGGCCACAGGGGGCTCAGCTGCTTCTCATCGATCGTTGCGCTCAGGGTGCCAAATGGTGCCTTTGAAAGTCCGTAAAGAAAGGCACATCCGTTCTTCCCTGATCAATCACCTCTTGCCGCCCCTTGCTCGGCACGTGCAGGACGCTGCACAAAGCCGGGCCGTCACAGACACTCAATCACCGTGGCAGGATTAATGGATTCTCAGATGGGGAGCCCCGCCTGCCTCCTTTCCCTTCGTCCCCAGGCCAGGCGTCTCCGGGACAATTCTGCAGTGGCCAGAGAAGCCCCCAGCTCCCCGCAGCCCTCCTTAATTGAGATTGACTGATGTGGGGCACGTGAGTCTATAGAAGCCCTTGGGCTCCCAGAGGCTCCTGAGCTGGCTCTCCTGGGAGAGGATGGGCAGGACAGCTGCCTCAGCCTTCCCAGATGTCCAGGGGAAGCCATTCTCTTCTCTCTGATCAATGAAGCAGCTGAGTGAGCCCTGGGAATTCCACCTGGTGGAGGGCTGAGGGGCCTGAGTCTCAGGCATCCACCAGGCCAAGGCTTCAGACTAAATGACTAAGGTCCTATAGCCGGAGAACTGGGGATACTGGCTGCTTCACCCTCTGCTCTCCACTGACAAGCCCCCCTTTGCCTCCCAAGGCTGCCTAGCCGGGGCTTTGAGTGATGAAGCGGGTGTTGCTGGTCTATGATGGTGATTGCATTAGGGTTGATAACTCGAAAATTCATCATCATAATAAGACCTGCCGGGCGTCTAAATTAGACCCACTGCCGCCCTGCATTCCTGCAGCACCAAGCCTCCTGTCGAGCTGCAATCATGCCCTCATCTTCACGGGCCCAGAAGGATGGGAATATTTAATTAACATCCCTCTCCTGCTCGCTGGAGTGTTTGTAAATATGATTCATGGGTTGTATTGTTGCTTCAGCTGACAGCCCCCTCCCCCCGGCCTGCCAGCCTCTCCCCGGCAGAGCAGCTTTAACCCCTCACTTGTCCCACCCAGAGTTGCCCATACCTGGTGCCCATCAGGATTTAGCATCGTTCTGGGTGGCCTTGGGCCTGGATACAGCCTAGGTCTTCCACAGAACCCACGATAGAACTTTAGAGGCCATACTTTCACCTGGCATTTGAACCTTTGGTGAGGCCTTCTGGAAAGCAGAGGTCTGACTCAAGGGGTCACTTGTAGGGAATCAGGAGCTACACCCTCTCCCCCAGGGAAGGCATGGTCCTTCCCACTCCTCATGCAGAAAAAAATCTGTACAAGCAAAACAAAAACAGCTTCTGAGCACCTTCCAGCAGTGGGAGCAAGGCAGATGCCTGGGCTCAGGGATTGCCTCAGGCATGCTGGTCCTCTTCCCCCTTCCTGGCCCTAAGTTTTAGCATGTACATCATGGTCATCATGGTCACGATAAGAGCTGTGCTATCAAGCTCACATGGTAGTGGGCATGCTCAGGGAGCTATAACATTCTCGGTACATTTCAGCAGTGGGAAGCTGGGCAGATAGTAGACCAACTGTCTTACAGTACACAAGGGGATACTGAGCCACGCAGTAAGAGCTGGGACTGACTGAAGATCTCCTAAGGGGCTGGAAATGAACTATTTGAGTCTCTCAGCTCAGTTTCCTGAATCTTTGCTCAGTGGTTCCCACTATAGGGATCCAAGGGACAACACTTCTCCCTAAGACACAATGTATGCTAGGAGTTAAATGAGTTCTCTGGGGGTGCTGCAGCCATGGTTGGTGGTCTCATGGTGGAGACCAAACACAGCTAAGCGGTCTGAGTACATCCTCAGGCTTAGGGGTATATCAGCACTTCCCTTAGACAAAGCCCACGCAGGCTGACCCTGGAAGTGAGCAGGCCTCGAGGACACTGAATTGGACAAAGTTTAGCAATCCTCCCAGTACTCGTGGCTCCCCTGCATCTCCACAACCTTAGGGTCTCTCTTGAGGACTATCAGCATCACAGCCTCCAAGTCAGTCTTCGCTCTGCAGCTCATAGATGTGGCCCTTCCACAAACCCTGCAGACTGCAGAATTGAGTCTTCCACCTGACCTCAAACGGTTTCCACATCTGAGTCTTTCATTCCACTTTGTCTCATTCTCCCCTGATATTACAGTCCCCCTGGAAACCAAGCCCTCTTATACTTCTTTAGCTTTACACCACTCTTCCTTCTGTCTGGCAGACACCCTTCAAAACTCAACTCAGGTGTCCCCAACTCTGAGAAGTCACCCATGTACCTCCAGGCCCTCCCCTCTGGTTCCCTCAGCTGCCCCTGCCTTATAATGCTGCTCTCAGAACACCCATCCCGCTTTATTTGTACAGCTATCTTCTCCACCTGTCTGAGAGCAGCTCTGGGGCAGCGACCAAGTCTTGCTCATCTCTGTGTCTGGTGCCCGGGGTTTGGCATAGGTGGGCATCTATGATGTCCAAATAAGGAGACAGTGAATGAGAGGATTTCCCCAGCGGGCTCTCAAGCTGCGCATGCTCTCTGGGCCAACAGCTGTTGTAGAAGTTGCACATTTCTATCTATTTCTAGGCTTTTGTCTACTCTGCTCCTCAGACCAAGGGGCCAAGCGCCCTGAAAAAGCAAGTGGAAGAGACAGAGAAGAAAGGAGAGACTGATGCATCTGGAGCCCAATCAATGCAGCTTCTAAGAGTCCAGTGCAAGGCCCTGGGATAGAAACAGCTTAGCAGGCTTCTTATCTAATCCGCCTTCCCCCAGGGGTGGGGCAGGTGGTAGTGGTTGTCAGGGGGCTTTTGTTTGAGTCCTTTGATCAGACTGTATGTCCAACTTTCCCCATGAATCAAAGACCCCAGGAGTCCCTAGATGAGGCAAATGGTTAATGTTCAGCTGCTAAGCAAAAGATTTGAGGATGGAGTCCACCCAAAAATGGCTTGGAAGACTAGCCTGGTGAACTATCTCTAAAGAATCAGTCATTGAGAACCCTATGGAGCACAGCTCTACTCTGACACACATGGGCTCACCATGAGTTCACTTGATGGCAACTGGTTACTGATTGTTGTTTTTATTAAGTGCCATCAAGTCGGTTCCGACTCATAGAGACCCTAATTAGGGTTCCTGAGGAGCGGCTGGTAGGTCTGAACCACCTATTTTGAGGTTCAGATTGACTTTGTGTCCAGTATTTTATCCAACAGCACCACACCTGATCTCTGGTTACTGGTTATGAGATGAAAAGTTAAAATAAAACTAAACTAAAAGGTTGTTGTTGTTGTTGTTGTTAAGTGCCATCGAGTCAGTCTGACCCATAGCACCGAGGAGCAGCTGGTGAGCTTGAACTGCCAACCTTGTGGCCAAAGTGACTTTGCAGCCCAGTGCATTAACCCACAGTGCCACACCAGGACTCCAAACTAAAAGATAAGACCCTGGAAATTCTGGGGTGAAGTAACTGGTTTTTTTAAGGTGAAGGAGGAATTATTCGGGGTAGGATTCCTTCCCTTAACCCAACTGAACGTTCTTCTGAGTCCAGGTAACCTTATACTCTGCCTAAGGAGGCCTTCCAGACACCTGTCCTTTGCCTCTCCTTGAAAGGTCACTACCTTCAATTTAGCATTTGTTGTTGTTGTTATGGGCCGTGGAGTCGGTTCCGACTCATAGCAACCCTGTACAGGGTTTCCGTAAATCTTTACGGAAGCAGAAAGCTTCATCTTTCTCCCACAGAACAGTTGGTAGTTTCTAACTGTTGACCTTAAGGTTCGCAGCCTGATTCGTTACCACTACGCTACCAGAGCTCCTTTAGCTTGCTCCTAATATAGCTCTGATACCTCTGTTCCTACCTAGAATGGGGAGAGTGAGTCATATTAGGGAAGGTGGTGACTGACTGATTGCCCAGCCACAGTCATTTTGGGGGTGCAAATGAGGGATAGCAGTGGTCCGGCAGCCTGTCTTCAGGGAGGCCAGGCCCAGAGGTGATTAGAGTCATCCGCCCCCCAGCCCACAAGGGGGATCAGACTCGCTAACTCATTAACGATGACCCATCCATCTTGCCTCCCTGCCCTGACACATCCATCGCCCTGACAGCTGACACAGCTCTCCTGGAGGCATTGCCCTCTGAGTGGGGGTGGGGATGGGCCTTGGAGGCTGGAGAATGAAAAGTGTGTTTGGAAATTTTCTTTATTGTTTCAATCACTTCAAAACCACAGTGAGCTGTAGAGTTGGGGACAGAGCCAGTTGGTGGAGTTGTACAAACAGAGCATAGTTTGATCTGGGCTCTTTCGTTCTACGGCCAGTTGATGCTGGGCAAGTCAGTGTTCTTCTCAGTACAGTTTGGAGATCAGTCTCTACCTTGATAAGTTTTCAGGGAAGTGAGATGAACTATGGAATGGGAATTGTCAAGACTGCCTGCCCACCTTGAAAACACCAGGATTATTATTCTAAAAATGACCATTGTCAAGTGCCCACTCACTGGGCTCACTTCTAAAATCAGGCTAAGCTAGCCTCACCCAACAGGCTCACACACTGTGCCTCAAGTCCTGTGAGTGATTTGGGAAGGGTGCTCGGAAGCCAAGACCAGACATTGCCAACTTTCCGGAAGGAAATGGATGAGATCAGTTACTGATAAGTTATTTTATATGGTCCAGTCACCTAGCTGGGACTTTGGTGGCTCTTGTGTAGACGTGCTTATGTGGTTTGGGGTTGTCCAGCTGTTCTCTGTCAGGTCTCTATGAGTTGGCCTCAACTAGATGATCTACAATAGCAGCAGCTGTTTTCTGGGTGTCTTTGCCCTGTACTTCTTCTCCCCAACACCAAACCAGCTCTCAGCAACACTCACCAGAGACCCTCTAGCAAGTTCACTCCAAGGTATTAAATTGTGTCAACATAGATTGGGTTTCTCATGTAGTGTCTGGGGGTTGGGTCTCATTCACCATCGTATGTGCACTCTGCTTGGACCCTCAGGGATGTCCTAAATGGTCCAAGCCAATGAGGCCCCGTGACATAGCTTATGAGAAAGACCACAAACTGCAACACACAAATTGACAGAGAGAAGCTGAGACTGGCCCATGCCAGCTCGCCCCAAGTTCCCTTCTCCAGGCCCCCCAACCTTTCCTGATTTGAGTTCCTTCCTTATCCTGGTCTCCCTCTTGGGGGATATATTCTCATTTGTCAAGGTCCCTCTTTTAAGAAACATGCATATAGATATATAAAATTAAAGTATCCTACAGAAAAATTAGAAAATGGAGAAAAAATAAAATAAAGCCACTATTTGTAGTTTTGCCTGTCTTTCCAGTTTCTTCCTCTATATCTATTATGCTGTGATTACATACTGCATTCACATTTCAGCCATGTAATTTTTTTCTTAGTTTAATAGCAGAAGCAGTTTTCCATGTTGCTATATATGGTGCTCATTTAAGAAAAAAAAATTTTTTTTTCCAAAAATCATTCACTGAGACAAGTCACTATTGCAAAACTCCTCCAAATATGTAAATATGTTACAAATTCAAACTAAGTCAAATCAAAATGTCAACAGGAGTTTTCAAATCAACAGGTTGAATCTAAAATTTATATGGAGGGGAAAAAATGTAAGAATAATCAAGGCAATTTTGAAAAAGAAAAGGACTTAAAATATTTACTGGTGAAGATCAAAGACCACAGCATTCGGTGTGGATTGCATCTCAATGTAAAGAAAACAAAAATCCTCATCACTGGACCAATAAACAACATTCTTTTCAA
>NW_006408674.1:500927-512566 GCF_000296735.1 Chrysochloris asiatica
TTATCTTATAGCTTCTTAGTATTTTAAACCAGGGGAATTGACATAAGAGTAGACAAAGTGATTAATAGAACAGAATAGAGAATCCAGAAACACAGAATCCAGGTATATGTAGAAATGCAGTGCATAAAATCATGGCCCTTCCGTGTCTACCCAAAGACTTGGAAGCAGAGACTCTAACAGATAAGTACATACCAGTATTCACCGCACAGTAAGCAAAAAGTGAAAACAATCAACAGACGAAGAAATAAACACAATGTGGAATAGATGTACTCAGCCACAGTATGATCCCGCTTGTATGAAACATCTAGAATAGGCAAATGTATGAAAACCCAAGTTTCTTTGTGGTTACCAGGGGCTGGGGGCAAGGAGAAATGGGAGATACTACTTCCCAGGTTCTAAGTCTCTGTATCCTACCCAAATTCACTGCCACTGAGTCAACTCTGACTCATCACAGCCTGATAAAGCAGAGCTGAATGGGTTTCTGAGGCTGAAAGTCTTTCTTCTTTGAAAGGGCTGATGGGTTCAAAGCATCAACCTTTTGGTTAGCAGCCCAATGCTTAGCCCACTATGCCAACAAAGCTCTTTAGTGTCTGTTTTGTTGTTGTTTAGTGCTGTTGAGTCAGTTCTGACTCATAGCAACATTGTACAGGGTTTCCAAGGAGTGGCTGGTGCATTTGAACCACCCAATCTTGTGGTTCAAACCGACCTTGTGGTCCAGTGCTTTATCCCACACCAGGACTGTTTAGGGAATAAAAACTCTTTAAGATGGATCATGATGGTGGTCGCACAGCCCCCTTGCACTTCAAACAACTTTGCCGTCTGGTGCATTAACCCACAGCGCCACACCAGGACTCCATTTGGACACTTAGGTTTGCCCTTTTTTTTTTTTTGTCTTCACATCATGAGGAGCCCTGAAGCAAGCATCTGTGTCCCTGAAGGTTTTTTTCCCTTCGCATTTGGATGGTTTCCTTGAGAAGCTATTCCTAGGAATGGGATCATTGGGCTGGAGGGTAGGGCTATGAGAAAGCATTTGACAAGTATGCCTGAGGTGCTTTCTCAAAACAGTGAGCCATTGGTCAGCTTATACATTCTTTCCTTCATTTACTGAGCTCCTAAGCTGAGCTGGGTTTCAGGACTGGGAAGCCAGGTCAGACATGGACTGTAAATTCAATTGGAAGAGACACGGAAATGGTCCCCTAGCATGGTAACAATAGGAGAGTACACTCTGTGAGTCTAGAGGAAGGGAATGAGTCTGGGAAGGCCTACCAAAATCAGTGGCCTGTGGCCTTCCCAAGACTGTGGGAGGTGGGCCGAGGCAGATCCCAGAGGACCTCAGATGCCAGTCTGAAGAGTTGGGATGGAATGCCATGGCCATTGGGAGCCATAGAAGATTGAAGAGCTGCTTGAGTGATTTTGCCTATGTAGTAACAGACTTCCTGGAGTGGCCTGGGAACAGCTCCTCTGACTTGGGTCCCCCGTTTCATACGCTGGTTGTATAAAATGCCTACCTGGCTCTCCCAAACAAGACTGCTTCCTATAGCCCACAGACCACCTGACCCCAACTTCCACCACTGGGTCTTTGCACAAGAAATGGATCAGAGTACTATTCAGCCCTTCCTAATCCTCAGGGTCCTGCACCTTGTCTTGGGGTCACCAAGTGTGTTTAGTTGGATCTGGGCTGGACAGAAAAAGGGGCAGTGTGGCTCCCTGGTAGAATTCTTACCTTCCATGTAGGAGACCTGGGTTTGATTGCCAGCCACTATACCTTATCTGTCATTGTGCATCTGTGCATCTGTCATTGGAGTCTTGCATGTTGTTATGATGCTGAATAGGTTTCAGCAGAGCTTCCAGACTGAGACTAGGAAGAAAGGCTTGGCCATCTACTTCTGAAAACCAGTAATGAAAATTCTATAGATCACAATGACCTGGGACCGTCATGACTTGGGGGCAGACTCAACTGGCAGCTACCAACAACAAGTGCTGGATGCCATCAGTATGTCTGTGGAAATTAATCACACCAGTTCTCATGCAGCCCCTGCTGGTTTTCTCAGGCCCCGGTTTCCCCCATGTAGAGTGAGGTGTTTGAATGAGCTGCTCTGAGATCTCTGTCAGTCTAGATGTGTATGATGCAAATGAAACCCCAGACCGGTAAGACCAAGCCTTAAATATAAAGTTTTAGTGCAGACACTCGGGCAACAGTCACATGAAAGCCCCACCTGATTCATGGGGCTTTTCCAAATATCTTCTTCCCTACTGCTTCCTTGCAATGATCTCTAGTTTTGATCCTCTGATCTGATTCTTTCCACAGAGGTGGGCACAGACTACTTTCCACCCAACACCCAGCCCACGGTCTACTCCAGGCCCCCAGTGTTCTCCAGGAAAAGGGGTCAGCGACAGACTTCATCCATCTTCCCTGCCGAGCCCAGAGACAAAGGGCCTAATGTATGTGCAGATGGGCCTGCTCCTCCATCATCCCTCAAAACCATCAGCCCATAATGCACCTCCAATGAGTCCCCCGTGGCCACCCACTGACCAAGGGGTGGCTGGGCAATGACACATGCAAACATGGGGACCGGATGACAAAGCAGGCTTTAAGCAGGGGTAGGCAGAGGAAGAAGCATGCTAGTGGCCCCACGGTGGATCTCATAACTCATTTCTGATGTGGATATATTATGCCTCTCAAAGACCATTTGCCGCTGGACACTGAGCTGCCAAATTAATTGACAAGAGACCCACAGAGGCAGTCACTGCAAAGCAGGAACCCCCACCCTAGGGGCCTGGCCAGAGGTGCTGACGTTTTCCAGAAGGGCAGAATTGCCCCTGCTAGGCCAGAGCTCAGTGCCTTTCTGGACTGACTGAGGTTCTGCAAAAGGCCGGTGTAAGTGTGATTAAGTCCCTGGTGTCCCAGAGCGGTTGTGCTCCAATCACACAGCAGTTTGATGGTGGAACTGACTGGAACCCAGTTCTTCTGACTCCCCCTCAAGCCTCTCCCTTGCTCTTGTTGCCAAGCCCCAAAACGCACAATATGGGGCTCCAACGTGCAGGTGGAACCCTCCCCTAGATCCTATGGAGGGCAGGGTCAGCATCTCTACCTACCCATCTCCTCCCACAAAGCCCGAGCCAGCACAGGCTGACACTCAACTCGGTGAGGCTGAAGATCTCAGGTCTTTCTTTGGTGAAGGCCCAAACCCACTGCTACTGAGTCGATTCAGCTCACAGAGACCCTATAGGGCAGAGCAGAAGTACTCCTTAAGGTTTCTGATCCTGTAAATCTGTAAGGGGGCAGGCAGCGTCATCTTTCTTCCCTGGACAAGGCCCTCCTTAGATGCAAACATACCGTGGATGGGGAGAGCAGAGAGCGTATGGTAGCCAGGAAGCCATAGTTGACCCCAGATGAATAATTATTCACAGAAAGTCCAAGGACCCAAACTTGAGAAGTCTGAGGCTGTGGATAGGAGTGGACATCAGGGGTCCCAACTCACATCCCAGCTCAGCCACTGGTCCAGTGGATGGATGATCTTGGGTCAAGCAGGTCCTCTTTAGACCTCAGTTTTCCCTTCTGCAAAATGAAAGTTTCAAAACAGAAACCCATGATTCCACCCCGGCATAGTTCCTGTTTGCAGAGCACTTGTTATGAGTCCAGCATTGTGTTGTGTGTGGAGCAGTCTTTACCGTGTTACTCTTCATAACAACCCCCAGAGGAAATCGCTAGATCCACTTTATAGATGAGGAAGCTGAGGTTCAAATAGCTGAAGTCACTTCTCTTAGAAGTAGTTAAGTCCATGTTAGAAGCTAGCCTGACATTAAAGTGGCTGCCTCTGGGGAGGTCCAGTCAAGGAGGGCAGGGCAGGGTGTTTCTAGAATGGGAAGACCCTTCAGACACAGGTTTCTGGGCCCCTGGGGAGAGGAACTCTCCAAAAACAATAGTGTAGTTTCACCATCTGAGTTGGCCAGCCACGTCCCAGCAGGCCTTGCTGAAGCCCTCTCCAGCTCCTTCCCCACACTTGGGACCCCTTGATCCCTCCTGCAGGGTTAATTCCACCCCGTAGCTTCAGCTACCAGGAGATTTCAATGCCCAGAGTCCAGCAAGCTCTGGCCTTGCTCCCTGTTCTCTACCCAGGGCTCCTTGCTGGTTACTCACCCTGGGCCTGTGTCACGGGGATCGGTCACCTCTCTTAGGACCAGCTCTTCAACACCCACAGGCCCAGTGGTTCATTCCCCTTCCTTCCCCTCCTTCCCAGAGTGGCTTTGCCCAACTCCACTCCCCAATCTGGCAGGAAGGGGGACAGAAGGGGCCCATGAAGAGCCTAGAGTTGATGCTGGACACTGTCTGTAGGCATGACCAGGCCCAAGCTGATTGCTGAGGGCCAGGGTCTCCAAGAAAGCCCTCCAGGCAGAGCACTGACTGACCTCCTGGATTTAGAGACTCAGAAAAGCAAAGACAGTGCATGGGAGAGGGGTGGGTTATAAGGGGTTGACCTGGTAAACCAGGAGAGTGAGCCAGGAGGCCAGGGAGGCAGGGCCATATCATGGTTCTCACTGCTGTGCCCAAGTGAAGGATCTAGCTGCTGAGAGGGTTGGGGTGGTTGGAGGCAGAGGGGTGTGCAGAATCCTGGTGTGAGTTGAGGGGAATAAGAGGCAGGGGGAGCTTATCCTGGGTCTAAGACTCCTTTAGTCTGTAGCAGCCCACAGCAAGAGCTCAGCAACAGGAGTGATTACAAAGTCACAGCGAGTAGGGGTAGAAGGGTCTGGAAGGCTACACTGTGGTTCTGGAGTCCAGTCATCTTCCGGAACAGAAGATCCACCTCCTCCAAGGTAGTGCCTGCCCCTGTGTAATGGTTCTGCTGGTGGAAACATCCCACCCGGTGCAGGTATACCTGTATGCGGACTATAGCTGGGTCCAGGCCCTGGCTTGAGGTCAGAGCCCGTATTTACTCCCTCGGACCCAGCTTTGCTCTGCAAAAGTCTGTGGAAGGGCCTTAGTTGTTGCCAGTATCTCCAGGCCAAAGATGGGATTCTGTTCCTTCATTCATATTTATTTCTTCGTTATTCCATGGGACTCATCCTTCTCACCACAACACAAACACTTCCTCCTCTTTGGAAAACCTCAAGGAGGCAGGTGCCCTGACCTGACTGCGTGCTCGGAGCCAACATTGAGACCTCTCTGTTGTTGTTATTGTTAAGCGCCATTGAGTCAGTTCTGACTAATAGCGACCCTGCATAGAGTTTCTGAGGAGCAGCTGGTGGGTTTGAACCACTGATCTTGTAGTTAGTAGTCCGATGCTTATCCTATAGTGTCATACCAGTACTCCATGTTGAGGCCTCGGAGGCTCCTTTATCCCCCTGCCTTCCTGCCTCCCCACATTTCAGAGTCTGGAGTTGAACTCTCCATGGTGGATCTGCTCAGCCCCTTCACATCTAGAGAGAGCTGCTCAGTCCAGCAGCTGCAACATAGTCCTCCCCCCAGTGCAGACCCCTAACAAGTCCATTGTCTGCAGACCTCCTTATGACAGTCCCTTCCCCCTAACTGAGCAAGGCTCTTCAGAGTTTCCCCTGACCCACAGACCTGCTCATTTCTCAAGAAATACCTTCTGAGTACAAAGGAATGAGGGCTTCATTTGCATGCCAAGAACCTCAGGTCACCCCATTTGATCAAAATAGATCAAACAGTGGGGGACCCTTGGAAACTGTCTCAGCGTGGATGCTTCCCAAGCCAAGCTTGAGACAGAGACTTGCAAGCAGGTAGCTTAATTAGGAATGTGATCCCAGGGAGCAGGAGTGAGGACTGGGATGCAACAAGTGTCAAAGAAAAGGTTTCATCACCCCCTGAGTCTGTCCTGAGCCACCCCTCAGGCCTGGATATGAACTCACCCTCTTGGCTCAGTTTTCAGTCAAACAATGGACACTGTACAAAGGGATGGTAAGCCAGGGAGTCATTCGCTCCTTAGACTCATCAACCATTTGAGATCAAAGGGGCAGTATTTACCCAGGGACAAAGTTCAGAAGGGTTAGGAAATGAGGAGGAATGGTAACTGGAAACACAGGAGGAAGTGGGATAAGTGAGGTTACACTGTGGGGACTGCAATCACTGACCTGAAATAATATGCGCATGAATCATTGAATGGAAAGCTGATTTGCTTTGTAAACCCTCACTCAATTCACAAAAAGTTAAAAAAATAAAAAATAAAAACATGCAAACAAAAACTCACAGCAAGGATACATGGTTGAGTTGGCCACTGTCATAGACTTGTCCCCTCCTGTCCCCAACTGTGTGTCAGCTTGACTTTGGCCACAATTTTCAGTGGTTTGGCACTTATGTGATGATCCCTCTGGGTGTAATCGGATGTGAGAAACCAATAAGGTGATTAAGAGTGTATGGTGCTGTGGGTTAATGCGCAAGACTGCAAAGGTCGGCAGTTCAAGCTCACCAGCAGCCCCTTAGAAACCCTATACAGGATTGCTATGGGTCAGAACTGACTCGACGGCACTTCACAACAACACCCTTGGAGTCCTGGAGTGGCACTGTAGGATAAGCACTGGACCACAAGGTCAGTTTGAACCGCAAGCTCAGCAGTTTAAACTCACCAGTCCTTCCTTGGAAACCCTACACAGAGTTACTGAGTTGGAACTCTTAATCCCATCACAACCCTGATCTGATGTAAGGGTAAGACAGGACATCTAAGGGACCTCATGGAAAGAGTTACTAAGGAAGCAAAAACTTTGTCTCAAGGACAGAAAGCTTCTTTGCTTCGCTATTGTATCCCCAGCGCCTGGTCCAGTGCCTGGGATATATATCATAGGCACTCAGTAAATGACCCTTGAGTGGATTCTCGGTGGTGGATGGTTCTAAGAATGTAGCCCATAGCCCCCCAGAGAGCCCCCTGAGCAGCTATGGTGGGCCCAGCTGAGGTCCTCATGTAGACCAACCCCAAACATCTGCTACTTGAACTCTGAGACAGGGAGTCTAGGGGGCTTCTTGGAGGATAAAAACATTAATTCCAAGACCTTGTCCATTGTACAATCTGTTTATTGTAAAAGACCATCCATAAGATCTCTATATTTTACTTCACTGTACAATCTAACTGGTTTTGCCCAACTTGAAGGATGATCTTTACTTGGGAGTGGAGAACACCAGCCCCTGGGAGGGGCTAGAACCAGGGTATTAAAGAATCATACATGCGTGGCATCCCATAATAAGTTTTGTTTGCCTTTCCCAGAGACCTCTGCGGTGGGATCCATCTTGAAGAAATGCTGTACATGTACTCAATTAAACAGGCCACTTCCCGGAAAACTCCACTTATCCCTATGAAAAGACATGAGGCCTCTTCCCTACTGTCAGCTTCTTGACTCCCCTTTGTCCATCAGAAGTCCATTCACTTAACAAAGGATTCCTGGTGTTTTCCCAACCTTCTGGCTTGGTGCAAGCACCTGTTTGCCCTGGCAAGAGACTCTACTTAAGCTACAGTGTGAAAAGAATTTCCAAATTCCACTGGAAACCTCAAGGTAGTGAATTCCCTTCCCAGAGCTATTTGACCCCTTGCCTCCCAAGTCCAGGTCTCTCTGGACAACATTTCCCTTCAGTCCTCCCTTGCCCCTCCTACTCTCAAACTTCTGACTTCCCTGCTTATGCAGATAAAAGTTCCTGCATTTCCAGCCCTGTCAAAGTCCCTTACTCTAATGGCTATGGTTCTGTGTCACCTTGACTAGACCAGGATCTCCAGAGATTTAGCAGTTGGGATGTGCTTATTCCTCTGGTGATGAAACTGAATATGTTGTCGTTGTTGTTGTTAAGTAATGTAGACTTGGTTCCAACCCACAACGACCCTTTATAGGGTTTCCGAGGTGCAGCTGGTAAGCTTGAACGGCCAACCTTGCAATTCAAATGGCTTTGCAGTCTGGCGCAATAACCCATACCAGAACTCGAACATAGGCAGGGTTAAATCAATGATGAGTAGCTATGAACAATCAATCAAAGGGATGTTTTCTTGAGGACCTGGGACTCCATGATTGTAAACCACTTCCTTGATCACAAAAGTCTCTTTATATATAGACATCTACAGGTTTCACTGGTTTTGCTTCTCCTAAGACACTTACTCCAGCCCTGCTGTCACTGCATCCAGCTGTCTGTGCAAGACCCCACTTCCCGGCAGCCTCTAGAGTCAACACTGTAGGGTGTGCGCGCCTCAAACACTTTCAGGTCCAGAGGCATCAGCATGACCTCACTCTTCAATGAGATGTCAGAACCAGTCAAGGGTGCACTGGAACGGACTGACACCAACTTACCAGAGTCAAATGCATCTGCGTCCCTTCCTAACTCAGTGGCCAAGCAGATCATGTTGGTAGCTTGAAATATAAGCCACGGTGGAAGTATTGACACCACAGAAATGGGTAAATACTTCAGACCAGGATTGTTTTTTTCCCTAAGGAACTGATTGTACCATGTACCAGATGGTACCCGATTGCTGGGTCTCATTGCTAGTGCATCTCACTCAGCAGGACTGGGGTGAGGCCTGAGCATTTGCATTTTAGCAAGTCTCCAGGTGATGCTGGTGCCCATGGTCTGAGAACCATACTTTGAAAACCATTAAGGATGAAGCACAGCCACATGCTCTTTAGAAGTGAAGATGGTGAGACTTTGGACACATCATCAGGAAGCGCTGGTCCCTGGAGAAGGACATCATGCATGATAAAGTAGAGTGTCAGTGAAAAAGACGAAGACCCCCAATGAGCTGAAATGACATATTGGAGCAACAATGGGTTTAAATATAGGACACATTGTGATGATACAGGACCAGGCAGTATTTCATTCATAGGATATGAGTCAGAACCAACTCAATGGTGCCTAAAACAAGGGTTAAGGATGTGGTGTTGTGACCTCCACGTTCTAGGTTAGAAAGAGGTCTTTGCTTGGGGTCCCTAATTACTCAGCAGCAGGCACTCTGGGGTGTGGGGTCTGGAGGAGCTTGGGAGGGAAGGAACCAACTACTTTGCCTTTGTCTGCAGGTACCAGCCAATGGCCATGGGCAGGCGGTGACTGCCACCTGCTGGCCAGCAGTGGTAAAGCACTAGACTGTTGACTACAACACCATCTATTGTGTCTTTAGTGTTCTGGCCTTTGCAACCCTACCATGACCCTGGTTTCAGGTGAAGAAGCAAGTTCCAGGAGGTTCCTTGTCTCAGTCTCCCTTGACCAACTGGAGAAGAAGAGACAGATCAATCTCCCTACAGGTTTAGATTTAAACTCAGGCCCCACCTCTGGCCCCATAACAATGCTGTCTGTAGTCTTATAGCTACTCCTTCCTGTGGTCTCCTGTTCCCTTTCTTCCTCTTTCCTAAGGATGGAATTAGTGAATTCAGCAAAATTAGCTACCTCCTAGTTTTATCATAGTTTCAACTGTTACTCTGCAACTTGCTAGCTGAGCAACCTGGAGAAATCACTTTGCCTGCCTCGGTCCACACGTTCACCATCAACATTCATCACCATCACCATGCTCCTCTGTCATTTGGTGGCTGGCTTGGTACTATGAAGCTGGAAGCAATGCTACTGGTGGAGACATTTCAGTTGATCTTCCAGACTAAAACAGACTAGGAAGAAGAAGAGGCAGGCTATTTCTGAAGGTTTAGCCTTATAAATAGCAGTGGAACACTGTCAGATAGCACCAGAATATTGAAACATGATGAATACCAGAAGAATATTGTCAGATAAAATCCCAGAAGATGAACCCATCAGATTGGAAGACACTCAAAAAAGAGTTGCCTCCTCAAAGTAGAGATGACAGCGATGATGCCAATGGAGTAAAGTTTTCAGGACCTTAATTTGCTGATGGGGGAAAACTCAAAATGAGGAGAAACAGCTGTAAACACCCATTAATAAACAGAACATGGAATTATTAATCTAGGAAAACTGGAAGTTGTCAAAAATGAAGTGGAGAACATAAAGATCGATATCCTAGGCATTAGTGAGCTGCAGTGGATGGATATTTGCCATCTTGAATCTGACAGTCATATTATTTACTAGGTTGAGATTGACAAATTGAAGAGGAATGGCGTCCCATTCATCACTAAAAAAGAACATTTCAATAGCTATCTTGAAGTACAATGCTGTCTGTGATAGGATAATATCCATATACCTACAAGAAAGACCACAGAGCTCTGGTAGCATAGCGGTTAGTAGTCTGGCTGCTAACCTGCAGGTCATGAGTTCGAAACTACTAGCCATTCCATGGGAGAAAGATGAGGCTTTCTGCTCCTGTAAAGATTTACAGCTTCAGAAACCCTATGCAGGGTCACTATGAGTTGGAACTGACTCCACAGCACACTACCACCACCACAAGGAAGGCCAGTTAATACCACTATTATTCAAATTTACACACCAACAACTAAAGCCAGTGATGGTGAGATTGATGAATTCTACCAGTTTCTTCAGTCTGAAATTGATCAAAATGTAATCAAGATGTATTCATAATTTTTGGTGATTGAAATGCAAAGGTTGGAAACCTTTGGAATGATCAGTAGTTGGAAAACATGGCCTTGGTAATAGAAATGATGCTGCAGATTGCATGATAGAATTTTTCAAGGCCAATGACTTCTTCATTGCAAATGCCTTTTTTAAACAACATAACATAAACAACACATGGACCTTACTAGATGACTTACACAGAAATCAAATTGACTATGTCTGTGGGAAGAGACTGGCAAAACTCCATATCATCAGCCAAAACAAGGCCAGGGGTAGACTGTAGAACAGACCATCAGTAGCTCATATGTAAGTAAGCTCATATTAAACTAAGTCCATGAGAGTCAAAATTTGAACTTGAACATATTCCACCTGAATTTAAATCATCTGAAGAACAGTTCTGGTGCATTAGACACTAATGGCTGAAGACCAGAAGAGTTGTGGGATGGCATCAAGAACATTATACAGGAAGAAAGCAAAAGGTCATGAAGAAGACAAGAAAGAAGAAAAAGACCAAAATAAATGCCAGAAGAGAGTCTGAAACTTGCTCTTCAGCATAGAGATGCTAAAGTAAATGGAAAAAATAAGGAAGTCAAAGAGCTGAACAGAAAATGTCAAAGGGCAGCTTGAGAAGACAAAATCAAAGGAAATGTGCAAAGATTTGAAGTTAGAAAACCAAAAGGGAAGAATACACTCAGCATCTCTCAAAATGAAAAAACTGAAGCAAAAATTCTACTCTTAACTTGCAATATTGAAGGATTCTGTAGTAAAATATTGAATGATGCAGAAAGCATCTAAAGAAGATGGAAGGAATATACAGTCACTGTACCAAAAAGAGATGGATGATGTTCAACCATTTCAAGAGATAGCATATGACCAGAGCCAATAGTACTGAAAGAAGGAATCTAAGTTGCACTGAAGATATTGACAAAGAACAAGGTTCCAGAAAGTGATGGAATACAAATTGATATCTTTAAACAAACAGATGCAGCACTGGAGGCGTTCACTCACCTATGCCAAAGAATTTACCTAACTGATAGGAAGAGATTCATATTTGTGTGTATTCAATCTGACTAGCCGGGGCTGAAGAAATGAAATACAGACGGGTCTCTTGTGATACAATAGTGAATAATTGTTATCAGGACTGATTGTGAGGGTTGGAAATGTAAAGGTAGACGTTTTA
>NW_006408674.1:512746-564400 GCF_000296735.1 Chrysochloris asiatica
GCAATGAGACAATATATGATAGAATGAATGTAAAACCAATGTTCTCCCATGTAAACTATCACATAATTCACAATAAAATATTAAAAAAAAAAAAAAAAGCAATAGAACCCAAGGTGCTATATACTTTAGCCCAATCTCAGAGTACAAATGGAGAAAATCCACGGCCATAGAGTCGATTACGACTCATAGACTCTACCCTATAATTGCTGGAATTTGAAACTGCACCAGCGAGAACAGGTCCTGCCTCAGGGAGAGTGGGCGTGAACAGGGCGTGGCCTTCTCGCTGTCTCCGCCCATCTGCTTTAGCATCCGCAGGGAGCGTGGCGTTGCTCCCGCAGGGGGCGCAGCGGCGTTTGTCCCGCCCTTTCTTTAGCTCATCAGCACGCGTCGCGGTCGCGCCGAATCAGGAACCGCAAGTGCAGCGGGGCAGTTAAGCGGTGAGTTGGTCTTGATGGTCGTTGGCAGTGGCTCTTTGGGGGTCGCTGCAAGTCTGATCCAGCGGGTAGGTGAACGATGGTGGGCCTGAGGCTGCCTCTAAGTACGTTTGTTTAGGGATGCCCCAGGCCGCGGTGCCTGAGGGTAGCTTCCGTGACTCTATTTACATTGGCCACCTGATAGGAGAGGGAAGGCCCATAGCATGTTTTGTTAGTATCCGGATCAGGGTTCTTCTGCGGGGAAAGGGCTCCGTTCCGTAAATGCAAGGACTGTCCTAACAAAGTTTTCAGTGGTGGGCCACGCTGTTGTCTTAGGTATCAAGCGCCTCCTTCACGGGACAGGTATGGAGTTTTCTTGACTTCAGCTGCCATGTAGCATTATGGGTAATTGACCTGCCAGAGCACGTTAATAAAAGTATGTGCAGTATTCTTTGGAAATGCTGAGGAACGAGCAATGAATTCTGCTTGGAAGCTTAAGGGGAAGCTCCCTAAGAGAGGAAAGTGGTAAAGAGGGCCAGCTAGTTCCTAGAATTGGTGTCACCCACCCCTATGGACTTTCTCCCAAAACAGACTATACAGAATCCTTAATACTGTTCATTCTCCATTTTAATTATAGAATAATATGCAATCAAACTGTAAATTGATTCAGTGTAATAATTTCTTAAATTATGTGAATGTTGTTGTTAGAGCCGTTCAGTTGGTTCCAGAACATAGTAACTCTGTATAGTGTTTCCAAAGAATGGCTGGTGGATTTGAACCACTGACCTTGCAGTTCACTGTCCCATGCTTATCCTACCAGCACCACACCAGGACTTTGATGATAGTAATATTAGCAGCACTTAACAGCACAACAACTATTGTAAAAAGTTAAGAAAAGGTTATCATGCTAAAGGAAACATTTTCTGATGGTTACTAGGGGTGGGAGGGAAGGGAGAATTATCCAGTGGCTAGAGGGTTGTTGTTAAGTGCTGTCGAGTCAGTTCCATTTCATAGGACCCTGTGTAGGATTTCCAAGGAGGAGCTGGTGAGTTTGGACCACCCACCTTGCGGTTCGTACTGACCTTTCGAGCCAGTCTTTGTCCTACAGTACCACACCAGGACTCCAGCCAAACAATGGTGCTGGTGGTGGTGGTTATGTATCGTAGAGTCATCTCCGACTCATAGTGACCCTGTACAGGGTTTCCAAGGCTGTAAATCTTTACGGGAGCAGAAAGCCTCATCTTTCACCCACAGAATCACTGGTAGGTTCGAACTGCTGACCTTGAGGTTAGCGACCTGACTGGTAATCACTACGCTACCAGAGCACCTTAGCCAAACAATGTTGTTGTTGTTAAGTACTGTGGAGTCATTTCCAACTCATAGGGTATCCGAGGCTGTAAATATTTATTGGTGCAGAAAGCCTCATCTTTCTCCTGGGGAACAGCTGGTAGTTTCGAACTGCTGACCTTGAGGTTAGCAGCCCAATTAGTAACCACTACGCTACCAGAGACAGGTCTATTTAAGGGAACAATAACATAGGTTAATTTTGTATAAATGGGGGGGAAGTCCAATTTATAGGCTTTACAAGACTGCTAGAGGAGTCCAGATTACATCTGTAAATCATTAAGAACCCTTGTAGCCTGAGAAATTTAAGTCTGTTCTTAAAGTTAGCTGGGTCTCTGTTTAGCTGAGCTAAGACCTTGAAGACTTTGCTGTCTTTGGTGAGAGAGCTAGCTCCCTCTAGCTCTTTCCCTTGTTGATAAGCCTGCTGGCTCCTGTAGGCACTTTTTGGTTTGAATCCCTACGTGGATTCTAAGAACTTGCTATTGTAGGACTACTCTTAAGTTTGCTTGTTGAGTTATGAAAACATAATATTTAAAATTCAAAGGACCTGTGGTTTTGTCTCACTGAAGAACAGCAAGGGACCTCTGAGACTGGTCACTCTCTGTAGTCAAAGTCTTCATGGAGAAGAAACCATGGGATAGGGTCAGTGTTACGTAACTGGGGTCAGCAGGAGCAAGAAGACCATAGTTTTTTCATAGGGTTTATAAAGAGGGTCCCTCTGACTGAGCCACAGAAAGGTGTTGGAACAACTCTGTAGCAGGGTTACCGTACTGCCTTGGCCAAGGGAACCTCCTGTACCTCCCTTTGTCCTGATGACACCTTTTACTGAAACGCTGGTGTTGTTTCCACAGAGCTGTCTGGCCTTTTGCCCTGCATCCTTGGTTAAGGAGATGACCAATCAGGTAAGGCCTCTGGCAAGGGAAGAATATCATCTCTTTGAATGAATATTATCCAAAGAAGAAAATGATCTCTTCTTTGGCAAGTTTGAGCCCACTAGGTTGTCTGCATATATAGTCAGGAACCCACTCTACCCACTGCCTTTAAATCAAGCCTGACTCATAATAACTCTGTACAGGGTTTCCAAGACTGTAAATCCTTACAGGAGCAGAAAGCCTTACCTTTCTCCAGCCAAAAGCTTAGTGGATTTGAACCACCAACCTTATAGTTAGCAGTCCTATCCTATAGTGCCACTAGAACTTCTTATAGTCAGGAAACTGAGACTGAATTCTTTTTCTGCTCCTAAAGAACTGCGTGACCCTGGAAACGTTGCTCGCCCAGGGTTGGGTGGTACTAGTAAAATGCACAGCACAATAGGATGATTACAAAGAGGCCTGGTGACGCACTGGTTAAGTGCTCAGCTGCTAACCAAAAGACCAGTGGCTCCTCAAGAGAAAGCTCATGGCAGTTTACTTCCGTAACTATTCTAACCTTGGGAACCCCATGGAGCAGTTCTGCTCGCTCCAAAAGGGCCACCTTAATTGGAATGGATGGGACATACCAGCAGGAGGAGTGTTTTATATGGTTTACAGAGGGACTGAGGAAACTTCATGCATACGTGTGTATGTATGGTTCACAGAGGGACTCGGGAAGCTTCATGCATACGTGTGTACGTATGGTTCACAGAGGGACCCAGGAAGCTTCATGCATACGTGTGTATGTATGGTTCACAGAGGGACCCAGGAAGCTTCATGTATACGTGTGTATGGTTTACAGAGGGACCCAGGAAGCTTTATGCATACATGTGTGTGTATGGTTTACAGAGGGACTCAGGAAGCTTTATGTATACATGTGTATGTATGGTTAATAGAGGGACCCAGGAAGCTTTATGCATACGTGTGTACGTATGGTTTATAGAGGGCCTCAGGAAGCTCTATGTATATGTGTGTATATATGGTTTACAGAGAGACTGAAGAAGCTTTATATGTATATGTGTGTATATATATGGTGGTGGTGTGCCATGGAGTCTAACTCATAGTGACCCTGTATACAGTTTCCGAGGCTGTAAATCTTTACAGGAGCAGAAAAACACGTCTTTCTCCAGCACAACCGCTGGTACTTTCGAACTGCTGACCTTAAGGTTAGCAGCCCGACTCGTCACCACTATGCTACCAGAGCTCCTTATATAGAACTTATAATTGTTGTGAAAGTAGATTGCTGAAATCAAGGAACTTTCAGGAAGACAGGAGGGACAGTAGGTAACACTTGAATCTACTGGGAGGGGTGAATTGGATGGCTGCAAAGGGGATAGGAATACCTGAACCCTGACCAGTGGTTTAATGTGAGTTTTGTTCTTTTTTAGTACAGTATTCTCTTCAAACAAGAGCAAGGTAAGCAGCTGCCTGTTGAAGCAATTTCATCTGGGAAAAGCTATGTTGTCCCTGGTTTCTGTAAGATCTTTGCCATGCTGACCAGACCTGCAGTTCCTCAGTTCACTCACTTGGCAGAAAAGATTGGCAGAGGCAGCTAAACAGTAGGAGTCAGATGACAGACCGGAGAACTCAAGGCTGAGGAAGATGCAACTCTGAGCTTCCCAGCTGCCAAGGTGAAAAAAGAAAATGCTTTGCGCCTCCGAGCTGTTGATGCCAGTTCATGTGAAGAAGTGTACTTGGGCCTGGCCCTAAACTCAGAACTTGCCTTGAGTCTTTACAGGAGGGCCATTGAGTGACCGAGTGGTGACAGGACCCTTTACTTAGAACAGTTGCAGGGACTCCCACAAAGGACCACTGTCAAGGCAGTTGAGTCCATGGGGGAGGACTGGGGGGTTGTGAAAGCCAACATGGTGGAAGGAATGGAGCAGGAAACAGGTCAGAGTCCAATCTGGGAACACACCTGAAAAGGAGTAACAGTGCGTAGACTGTTCACACATGTCTTGTGTCTTCACCGCTGTCTGGGTGAGTTAGATGAACTGAAGCCTGGAGTTGTTTGTGGAATGCCTAGAAGAGCTCTTCCTCCATAAGAAGGTAACAGTTAGGTAGACTAAGGTTTACGGTAAAAGCATTCTTCCAAGGTAGCATAAGTAGCTAGGAGACTAGGAGGTATACCATTAACTGACTTGTATGTAGCTAATGCCATCCAAATGGTAGGCTCAAGTCAGGTGGGGATCGTAGTTGAAGCCATGTATCGTAACTCAGAGCTGTTGAAGTTTGTTGTTTTGTTGTGTGCCATCAGGCTGAGTCTGACTCAGTGACCCCCCCTTAGGGTTTGTAGGCTATGACCTTCATAGGACAGAGCCCTCATTGTTGTGGTTACGTGCTGTCAACTCGGTTCTGACTCATAGCAACCCAGGACAGGATTTCCAAGGAGCAGCTGGTCGCTTTGAACTGCTGACCTTGTGGTTCACAGTCCAGTGCTGGTCCTACAGCGCCACACGAAGAGTCTAGTGGATTACCAGCTGGGCTTCTAACCTCAAGGTCAGCAGTTCAAATCTACAGTCGCTCCTTGGGAGAAAGGTGAGGGTTTCTGCTCCTGTAAAGATTTACAACCTTAGAAACCCTATGCAGGGTAGCTGTGGGTCAGAACTGACTCCATGGCACACCACCAGCGCTAATCTTTATAGGAACCAATCACCAAGTCTTTTGTTGTGTAGAGTGAGTGGTGGGTTTGAACTGCCAACCTTTGGGTTAGCAACTGAGCAGTTAACCATTGTATCACCAGAGCTCCATATTGTTGAGTTATGTTCACATTTCAGATAAGAAGCCCTGGAGAATCGCTGCCAGCCATGAATGAAGCCTCCACGTGCACTTGTCACGTTCACAGGCCCACACTGGGTCAATGGACGCACCAGTGTGCCAGCGCTCCACGGCTGGGGCTTGCAGACCTTAGTTATTAGAGATTGGGTTTAGATCCTAACTCTGCCCCTTCTTACTTTTGTGACTTTGGGTGGTTTTCTTGTCTGTAAAATGGGCATAATATTAATAGTTCCTACCTTATAGGGTTGTTGTGATTGAGATACTGCTTTCAGGATGATTGCAATAACTGACTACCCATTCAGCATGAAAAAGGTGTTTGTGGTGAAAGACAACCTGTGCCCTGCTAATGAAGTGCTGGCTGTCAAGTCGGTTCTGACTCAAGCAGCTCTGTGTAGGGTTTCCAAGGCTACGAATCTTTATGGAAGCCTAAGGCCTCATCTTTATCTCGCAGGGTGGCTAGTGGGCTCAAATCGCCGACCTTTTAGTTTGTAGTCCAGTGTTTATCCTACAGAGCCACCTCACTCCCTGTGCCATATTAGATATTTATTTGTAGGCCTGTCCCTCCCGACTCTGGTTGATTTCCAATGATCTCTAAGGTTTTGGCCTTTTTGGCAAAGGGCAGAAGGGTCCCCACTGGCTTCACTTGTTTTAGTCAAGTGGATTACCATTCCAGTTGACAGTGTGGTGCAAGCGTAGTGAGATAGAACGTTGGATTAGGAGTCCTAAGACCTGGATTCCAGTATTGCCTCCTCCTCTCATAAACCTCTGATTTGGGGAAAAGGGTTTCCTTAGAATCTCCAGTTTTCATATGTTTGTTCCCCCACAAATCCATGACAAGCTGTGGGAAAAGGTCTTGTAAAATGGATAACAGTGGATGTTATCTTAGAGTTACTGGGACAGATTTCATGAAGACCTTTTTTACACGAAGTACTTTCCATTCTAGCCCACGATGATGCCATTTGGTCAGTTGCTTGGGGAACAAACAAGAAAGAAAACTCAGAGACGGTGGTCACAGGCTCCTTGGATGACCTGGTAAAGGTCTGGAAATGGTAAGTGCCTTCCCCCTTGATATGTGGCTGTTGTTGCTAAGTGCCACCAAGTTGCTTCTAACTCACAGCGACCCTATATAGGGTTTCTGAGGGGCAGCTGGTGGGTTTCAACTGCAACCTTGTTGTTTGCAGTCCATCAGAAAAGTTAGCTTTTCTTATGGGCTCCCAAGTTGCAATCAGGAAAGTATTAATTTTTTTTTTTTTCTAGGCAAGAAAGCAGTTACAGTATGGCAACTTAAAGTAGCTCATTTGTTGTTATTCAGTATTAAAGCTCTATAGTTAAAAACAACAAAGTCCCTAAGTGAAAATCTGGTGGAAGTATTCCTCTCTGGTTCTGCGTTTTACGACTGTTGGGATGCGGGTCACAGGGACCTAGAGTTTCCAATGGCAGGTACAGTGTGTTGTGTGTGAAGAAATCCCTTTGTCTCTGTCCCCCATTGAAGGCGTGATGAGAGGTTGGACCTACAGTGGAGTCTGGAGGGACATCAGCTGGGGGTGGTGTCTGTGGACATCAGCCACACCCTGCCCATTGCGGCATCCAGCTCTCTTGATGCTCATATTCGCCTCTGGGACCTGGAAAACGGCAAACAGATCAAGTCTATAGATGCAGGACCTGGTAAGAGCTTTACTTTTAGGGGACATAGGAAAGGTCCCTGATCCTTTTCCCAAAGCCCTCAGGGAATTTACTTCTGTTTTCAGATTTGAGAGGGGTGCCAGAGGTCTGTGAAATATGAGTTACATAGTACCTTCAGTGGGGTTAGGGGCAGCATTGTAATTAAACAGCTAATAGCCTTAAGGTAATAGCTCTACAACTAAACAGGCGACTATTTGTAATAAGTGAAATAACTTAAGGCTGTAAATAACCTTACATCACGTTAAGTCAGGCTTTGCTGCCGAGGACATTTTAGTTTTACACATGAAGAAGCCCTTTCCGAGCATTTTGGATTTTAACATTGTCTGTTTGGGATTGTGACCAGAATTTGGGTGGTCCAGAGCTTCTCTATTTGCTGTGTTCTGAATTGATGAGTTCCCTGTCTTGTGGATCTCTAGAATGCAAAGCACTGTTCTTATGTAGACCTGTATCGTGAATCTCTGTTCGTTATGATTAGAGTGCCTGATTTTAATATGTGATTGGTATAAAGCTGTTGAAAGAAACAGAAGCATTGATTTATATGTATGTACTATTTTATTGTTGGAGTCCTGGTGTGTGATGCTGTATGTAGGATAAGCACTGGAGTGCTAACCACAAAGTTGGTGGTTCAAACCCACCTGACACAACTCAGAAACCCTATACAAGGTCGCTATGAGTCAGAATATACTTGACAGCAATTGGTGTGAAGTGCTATTTGGTGGGTTTTAACTGCCGACCTTATGGTTAGCAGTCCAGTGCTTATCCTACAGGTAGCCTTGTCCTTCAGCCTTGACACACAACACCTGGGATGATGGAAATGGGTGCTCTCAGTGGGCTGGTTACCATGGAACAAATAGCCTGACATTTACAGGTTCCTCTTAGCCTTGTGTTGTCAATGACCGCACAGTATTGATGAGCAGAGCCAGTCTATGGGGAGTGGAGACCGCTAGAGGGCGTCTGTGGCCCACCTTTTATAACTTGATAGTAGACGAGCTGCTTAGTCATTTCACATGTAACATGATTACCTTGACTGGAGCTTCAGATGGATTTGCCGCCCACCAGCTGGAGTCCTGGTGTGATGCTGTAGAATGAACTCTGGATGGCTAACAGCAAGGTCGGCCATTGAAACTCACCAGCTGCTCCTTGGAAACCCTATACAGGGTCTCTATGAGTCGGAACAGGTACGACAGCACTTAACAACACTTATGCTTAGGAGCCATTATGATGTGCTTGTTAAGTGCCCTTGAGTCCGTTCTGAATCATAGCGACCCTATATAGGGTTTCTGAGGAGCAGCTGGTAAATTTGAACCACCAACCTTGCAGTTAGCAATCCACTGCTTATCCTACAGTGTCCCACCAGGACTCCAGGATAAGCTGTTCTTATGTTGGGGCAAGTGATGATTCTAGCGTTTATAAGGAGACTTGCGTTTTCTAGGAGCTGGATGGTTTTCCTTGAGAAGTAGTATTGCATGTCTGTGATCCTTACAATTGGAGCTTTTTCAGAACACGCATGCCCAGTCCCTGCGTCGTCTCCACTGATCCCCATGGTGGGGAATGTGCCCAGGGATTTGCATGTGGAGGAGATCTTCAGAGACACTCTTCGCTTCTCGGGTGGTTCTCTTTGCATGGGCCCTTTCCCTGCTGTCATCGTGGACACAGGACTTGGGTCCCTAAACAACACACTGTTAAGACTTGGAGCATTTTCAGAAGAGAAGCAGAAGAGACAGATCTGTTGCTGTCTTTCCATCTTGGACACCTGTGATGGTAAGGTCTCTGCGTGGTTGTGGCCTCAGGTACACCACCTCGGAAGACGCGAGCACTGCTGAAGAAAGGGTCTGCAAGTAAAAGGCCAGTGTACGGCTCCAGCTTGCCCCCCTAACAAGCAGGCCTTTATGTCAGGTAGTTCCCCAGTGTAGCCAGGTGGTAGTGGTTGTTATCAAAGAGAAAGAGATTGAGAAGAGTAACAGGACTGAGGGCCCCAGGCCATTAAAGTATAAATAGTCATTTAGTCAAATAAGAAAAGCAAACATTGCTCTTGACAGCTAGGGAGTAGCTAAATTCATTTGAAGGTTAACAAACTTTAATATTAAACAATAATTTTGAAGGGGACTTCAAAAAATTCATAGAAAAATGCCATTATTTTTTACTTCTATTTTTTCCATGAACTTTGTGAAGTCCCTTTGTAAATCTAGATCTAATGATTGTAAAGAAAATGAATGCCTCCATTGTATCTGTCTTGAAGACATATGTGGAGATCATGAAGTATCACAAAGAGAAAAAGAGAAGAGTAATTTTCCAGAACCAGAAGAAAAGGAGAAAGTAGGAGAGAGCGAAGATGAGAGGAAGAGCCTGTATTTGGCACCCTTCCTTGCCTGGTGGTAGCTCTGCCGCAAGCTGACACTGAAGAACAGAGGAGAAAGCTTGGTGCAGGAGCCGCTCCACGGGTGATTCACGAAGCCCAAGAAGAAAGAAAAGCAACTCTTCAGTCATGAAGAGAAGTTTGATGATCAAATATCAAAAAAGAAAAATTGTTCCTTCTCTTCTGAGTATCAGGAGAACGTTTCTATATTGTAAAACAGTAGAGAAATGTAGAAGTTTTATGTTACTAAACTGTTAAGTGTCACTGGGTCAGTTCTAACTTAGAGCGGCTCTGGTTTCCAAGGAATGGCTGGTGGGTTTGAACTGTCGACCTTGCAGTTAGCAGTCCAGTACTTATCCTACGGTACCACACAGGATTCCTAAGGCGTTTTTTGTTTTGTTTTGTTTTCAAATTAAGCTTGTTAAGTGATATATATATATATATATATATATATATATATATATATATATATATATATATATATATGTAGGGTTTCTGAGGAGCGGCTGGTGGTGGGTTTGAACCGCTGACCTTGTGGTTATCCTACAGTGCTATGCCAGGACTTAGAAGAATAAACATTAGATTTCCAAATAACCATTCCTGTAAACTGCTATTGATAATAGGAATGAAACAATCTTTTCTAGAGTAAATGCTTTTTGTAGAGTGAAATCTTTTAGGTCTAAAGATAGACATTCAGAAGCAGCTTTTTAAGAGTCTGATTATAAAAGATTTATTAAGATCTTTAACAGCAACATTGGTTAGTTGAACACTGTTGAAGTAAATTCCCTTTTTTAAAACAAAAACAGTGATAGACTTAGATGATTTATTGCTACTTTGAAAATACGTGTGTTAAAAATTTCAAGAGAATTTGACTTCAAAACGTACCCTGACTTGTGACCTTGGCCATCTGTCTAGAGTCCCTGTCTGTGATGAGTGAGGCTCACGGGCCTCTCTTCCCCCACTCTCTGTGAGGTCAAAAGGCAGAGGGGCCCTGGTCATGTCCTCTTGGAGTTTTAGTCCAAGGAGTGCAGAGGGATGCCCATTCCCCTTTGATGTGATGAGCACAGGTTCTGAGCAGGTGTAGGAGAGGGCAGGACTTAGGGGTGTTCCCATGTGAGAGTGGGCTCGAAGTGTGGCCCAGACAAGTAGAGAACAGATAGAAGGAAGCCACATTGTTCCTTTAACTTCTAAGCCCTGACCCAGCTCTGACGGGCAGAGATGCCAGCGCATCATTAGCGGTCCAGATGAATCAGAGTGCACGTGCTCATCCTCAGGCTGCATGGGAGTCTGGGGACCCTTGGGAAGCTCTGCAGTGCATCCGTAACCTTTGGATCTAATTCTGAGTTAACTAACGTGTGTAGTGCGGTTTGAAAAGTAAGTGCACTTTAAAAAAAAAAACAAACCCAAAACATAGTACCTTTTACTAATCCTCATTCTCTGTTAATTTGTAGTATTTTGTTAAAGTTTTATAGAAACATATTTCTAATATGTATCTTCATTTGTCTGTAGCATTATTGAGATAAAATTTCACCTCTATAATTCCACTCTAAAGCCCGCCCATCTTAAGTGCATAGGTTGATGAGTTTTAGTAAATATATACAGTTGTGCAAGTATCATCCCCACCCAGTTTCAGGACCTCCTAGTCCTGGCATAGTGGACTGGTTACTTGTCGGGCTGCTAACCTCGCAAGGTCAGCAGTTCGAAACTGTCAGCTATTCCACAGGAGAAACATGAAACTTTCTGCTCTCTAACATTTACAGCCTTGGAAACCCTATGCAGGGTCGTTATGAGCCAGAATGGATGCACGGCACACCACCACCAGCCCTGGTGTGGCGCTGCGCGTTAATGTGCTGGACTGTAAGGTCAGTTTGAACCACAAGGTTGGTGGTTCAAGCTCACCAGCCACTCTTTGGAAACCCTATACAGGGTCGCTATGACTAAGAACCGACTCAATGGCACTTAACAACCACAGCAACATGTCCCTAAAGGAGTCCTGGTGTGATGCTGTGGGTTAATGTGCTGGCCTGCAAGGTCCGTTTGAACCTCATGGTTGGCGGTTCAAACTCAACAGCCACTCCTCAGAAACCCTATACAGGGTCACTATGAGTTGGAACTGACTTGACAGCAGTTAACATGTCCCTAAGGACTCCTGGTGTGGACTGCAAATCACAAGGTCTGCAGTCCAGTCCCACCAGCTGCTCCTTTGAAACCCTATACAGAATCTTAATGGCACTGAACAACCATGTCCCTAAAAGTTCCCTGTTAATAATCAATGTCTTCTCCCACCCTCAACCTCAGGCAACCATTGTCCAGTTTTCTGTCTCTAATTCCTTTTTTTAAATGATGAAACCTTACATTGTATCTTCATTTTCTTTAGTGTGCTTTTGAGATTCTTCCAAGTTGTAGCATGTATCCACAGTATACTGAGTAGTGGTGGTTATGTACCGTGGAGTCAGTTCCGACTCATAGCGACCCTGTACAGGGTTTCCGAGGCTGTAAATCTTTACAGGGAGCAGAAGGCCTCATCTTTCTCCCGCGAACAGCTGGTGGTTTGGAACTGCTGACCCTGAGGTTCACAGCCCGATTCGTTTTACTGAGTAGTATCTGTTATAAGAACAGATCACATTTTGTGTTGTCCATTGACCAGTTGACCAGTTGACGAGTTGAAGGGCATTTGGGTGGTTTCCAGTCTGGGGCTACTATGAGTAGTGTGGATTGTGTTTCCATTTCTCTTGGGTAGATACCTAGGAGTGGGGTTACTGAGCCATATGGTAAGTGTATAGTTTCACTTCAACAGCCAAGCTGGGTTTCCGAGTGGCTGGGCTGTTTTACAGTTCGATTGATGTACAAGAGCTCCCTTTCTCCATAACCCTGGCCAATGCTTGGAATTGTTCCACCAATATAAGCAGCTCTTACGCTAAGCTGGTGCAGAGTCAGCATCTTTAGAACGGTTTTTGTACAATTGTCCCATCTTTTCTCACTGTAGTTTTTCCTTCTCTTTTTCTGTTCAGTGGATGCCTGGACTTTGGCCTTTTCTCCTGATTCCCAGTATCTGGCCACAGGAACGCATGTGGGGAAAGTGAACATTTTTGGTGTGGAAAGTGGGAAAAAAGAATATTCTTTGGACACGAGAGGAAAGTTCATTCTCAGTATTGCATATGTAAGGAAGCACTGCTCTCTTCTCACTCGGGTTCTTTTCGTTTATTCCGCTAAACGTTTGTGCTGCCAGGGTCTCACATGGGTTTGGAAACCAGCCAGCTAGCGCTGCAGCTGGCAGAGTTGCTTGTTTGGTGGGGTGGGTGCATGGCTCAGCACAAGGGAGTCTCAAAGTGCCCACCTCTGTGTTCTTCAATAGAGTCCGGATGGGAAATACCTGGCCAGCGGAGCCATAGATGGAATCATCAATATTTTCGATATTGCAACTGGAAAACTTCTGCACACGTTGGAAGGTATGCCTCGTCATTTTATTTGATGTAAATTGGATTGTCAGATCACAAAGGAAGAATTATTTTTTCATTCAAAATGCCACTCAGTGGCAAACAAGCAGTAGATTTGTAAGCTGTTATCAACCTCAGTGGGGAATCTGAAATAGCTGCAGTTTTGAGTCTTGTCACTGGAGTTTTAGCCAGGATGCATTCACTGTGACAGTTCGATGTTAGTTTTCGAGAACAAGCTGACTTTTCACTGCTAGGTTGATCGAAGCCATATCTGAGTGTCTCCTTTCTGTCACATTTGCTTCTAAGAACATTGTGACTGGAAAATGAAATCTTTTTTGTTGATGATTTCAAGATAAAAGTACTGCACCCACTCCCCACTTATTGGTCAGAGCATCTCATGAACACCGTTGTCTGTCAGGGTTTTCTGTACTCACATACCTATTTGACCAATTTGGGACCATATTTATGCTATCAGAACAGACTTTTACTTAAATATTGTATTTGTGCAAGTCACTAAACATTCATCTGAAGCTGGGGTTGGCAAATGTTCTTGCCAAGCTAAGAGTGATTTTTACATATTTTATTTGTTTAAAAACACACAAAAAACAATGTGTAACAAAGACTATTGTGGCATTCAAAGCCTAACATATTTATTGCAGAAGAGGTCTGCCAATTCCTATTCTCAGTTATTTCTTGTTGTTGTTAAGTGCCATCGAGTCAGTTCCGACCCATAGCGACTCTCTATAGGGTTTCCAGCAAGCAGCTGGTGAACTTGAACTGCCGACCTTGTGGTTCAAACGGACTTTGCAGTCCAGTGCACCCACATTGTTACGTGCTGACTCATAGCAACCTGATGTACCACAAAACAAAACACTGCTTGGTCCTGTACCATCTTCATTATTATTATTACTGTTATGGCTGCATAATAATCATCTTAAATGTACCATAGTTTGGCCAGCTCTGTCTTGTTGGACTCTGCTTTCTACTTTATTTTTGCTAATATATATACATATAGCTCTGGTAGCGTAGTGGTTACGAATCGGGCTGCGAACCTTAAGGTCAGCGGTTCGAAACTACCAGCTGCTCCGCGGGAGAAAGATGAGGCTTTCTACTCCCGTAAGGATTTACACCCTTGGAAACCCTGTACAGGGTCGCTATGGGTCGGAACCGACTCGATGGCACTTAACAACAACAACAACAATATATATATATATATATATATATATATAATCATCCCATTTTTGTAGATATCTAACTATTCTCCTAGGATAAGCTTATAGAAGTGGAATCACGGAATTAAATAGTATGAAACGTTTTCGCCACATTAGCCGCTCAGGTTGTTAATATTGTAAAATCAAACTCAATAGCAGATCCTGGAGCAATTGAAGTCAAACGCAAGTTAATTGCAAATCCGACCCTGTGATTTGGCTGTCTCCTTGTAGGTTTGCCCTTGACCACTCATGTGTGAACTCACGGGTTTTCCTGGCCTGAGGAGCCATGTGTTTGGTGTGTCTCCTGTCTGGGGTCACACGGGCCTCTCTTGGTATACCTGGAGGATGACTTCCTATCTGTATTGTGGGGCCCACACAAATGAAGTAATGATAGTCCATATCTTCCACCATTCTGTCTCAAATGGCTTGTGAGATCTGAGAATAGAAAATGTGGATTTAATTTTCATATTATATGCCAGAAGAGTTATAGCACTTTATGTATGGCCCCTTCACAAACAGTATGGGCATTTTTTAACGTTAGCAATTAAAACTGTCCCAAAATACAATTTTGTACCTGCCAGTGTCAAAGGTAAAAAGATTAATTGGGGATATGGGAAAATCAGTGCTTACATGTAGCTATTGTTCGGTACCATCGAGTCGGTACCGACTCATAGCAACCTTATGCGCAACAGAATGAAACATTGCCCTGTCCTGGGCCTACCTCACAATTTGCAACGCTTGAGCCCACTGATGCTATCACTTTGCCAGTCCATCTCATTGGGGGTCTTCCTCTTTTTCTCTGACCTTCCACCTTATCAAACATAATATCCTTCTCCAATGACTGGTCCCTCCTGACAATATGTCCGAAGTATGAGAGACAAAGTTTGGCCATCCTGGCCTCCAAGGAGCACTCTGGCTGCACTTCTTCCAACACAGATCTGTTGGTTCTTTTGGCAGCCATGGCACTTTCAATATTCTCCTCCAACACCATAACTCAAAAGCATTAATTCTTCTACGATCTTCCTTATTCACTGTTCAGCTTTTGCATGCATGTGAAGTTATTGAAAATACCATGATACCTTAGTCCTCAAGCTGACATCTTTGCTCTTCAACACTTTAAAGAGGTCTTGTGCAGCAGACTTGCCTAATGCAATACATCGTTTGATTTCTTGACTGCTGCTTCCATAAGTGTTGATAGTTGATCCAAGAAGAATGAAGTCCTTAACAGTTTTGCAAATTGTTACAAGTTCTTGAGCAAAACCATTTGATACTGTCTAATAAATGGAGTCCTGGTGTGACGCTGTGGGTTATTGCGCCAGACTGCAAAGCCGTTTGAATTACAAGGTCGGCGGTTCAAGCTCACCTTGAACCTTTCGCTCCTTGTAAATCCTATACAGGGTTGCTATGGGTTTGAACCAACTGGACGCCTCTTAACAACAACAACAGCAGCAATAAAAGGAATGCTGGTGGGGTAGTGGATTAAGTGGTATGCTGCTAACCTCCAGGTCGGCAGATCAAACTCACTAGCCCCTCAGTAGAAGGAAGAAGAGTCTGTGTGCTTCTATGAAGATTTATAGTCTTGGAAACCATACAGAATCAAGTAGATGGCAGCGGATTGGTTTTAATCAAATTAAATGTATGCTTTGATGCACAAACTCTGCTGCTTAGAATTTGTCCTATTAACATTCAAATGTTCAAAATAACATGCACACAGTTAGTCATTGTGGCGTGATAACAATGAATTGGCCGTAACCTGGAAGGAACATTGCTACAGTGACAAAGAAGGGTTCTCTAAGGTCTTTAAAATGAAAACCACAAAGCATGAAAGAGTGTCCTTTTTAAGATCTTTTATTATAACGTAAAACATAGGTACAAAAAAATCTCACATGATTGATAACTTGTTGGGTTTTTGTCAAATGCACACCAGAACTTTGCTAGCCATCCCAGAAGCCCCTGCGTGTGCTCTGTCCCTGTCACACCCCTCTCGTGCCTTTCCCAAACCCTTCCTCCTCCAGGATCCTGTAATCAATAAACTAACTTACATTTTTTTCAGCTTTATCTCTTAAATGTATAACACTAGACACTATAGGCTTATCCTTTTTATGTTTTGTTTTTCATTTATCTTAATCTGTAAGTTTCTCTTCTTTCAAAGTATTGTTTTATATCTGTATAGGAAAAAAAAAACCTGTAAGTATTTGCATACATGCAAAAAATCTCTTTGGAAGGGTTTGTAAAAGACTTGCAACCCTGGTGCCTCTGGGGAAGAGGCCTAAGTGGCCAGCAAGTAGGGGTAGAAGGAAGTCTTCTTAGTGTACCTTCTTTTGTACTATTTCTGTTCTAGCCAAGTGACTATATTACCACCTCAGTCTATCCTCTGCTGTACTACAGATGGCTTGGTAGGGAAAATAGCATCTGACTTGTTTGGTCTTACAGATCAGAGGTGATGCGTATTTCCATGCCTTGCCATTATGTCTAGCAGGGGAGTGGATTTAAGCAGAGTGAGCTGAGGCCCAACTGATCCCAGAGGAGAGGGGGCTGGCTCCAGGAGGGGCCAGGCTTCCTGGGAGTGTTTCTAGGACGTTAGGCCGAGGGTGCTGATGCACCTGGGCAGTCAGATTCAGTGACTCATGATCATTAAAAGGGACATATATAGTCAGCTGGGAATGGGGAGACAGTGATTCACCAAATGGCTTTTATGCGTTTTAGGCCATGCTATGCCCATCCGCTCCTTGACCTTTTCCCCGGATTCTCAGCTGCTCGTCACTGCTTCAGATGATGGCTACATCAAGATCTATGATGTGTAAGTCACCTAGTCAAGATTAATACGATGCCCATTGGGTCCCCTTCTTGTTAGGAAGTGCCCTGGGTATGAGCTGCTGGATCATCCTTTTGTGGATCATGTCGTGACTTTGTTCAGGTCGTATAGGACACCCTTGTCTCACCCTATTCCTCCCGCCTCGGTTCCCTGTCTTTGAGCTTAGAATGTGTCCTAGGGCTGCCATGAGGAGATAAGCATAGGTTACCTGGTAGGGACAGAGACTTGCTACTTTTTTTATGGCATCCTATCTCTTGTGTTGTTAAGAGTCGTCGAGTCGGTTCCAACCAGCAGCGACATAGTGACCCTGTATAGTGTTTCCAAGGAGCAGCTGGTGAGCTTGAACTGGCAACCTTGTGGTTCAGACTGACTTTGCAGTCTAGTGTATTAGCCCACAGTGCCACACCAGATCGCCTCTCTTGTGTCTCTTGTGGGGCTCCCTTATTTCTCATTCTTGTGGGTAAGCAGTGTACAGGTGAGAAAATGCAGCCATGGGTGGTATCTGGCCCAGGGTGATGGTAGAAAACTAGAACATCCTTTTTCTAGGGGTGGGGTGGTTCCAGCAGGCACTCCTCTGCCCTTGAACGGGAGCTGTTGGCTTAGAGGCTACCTCCCTGTAGGCCTCGATGTGGGCCCAGCACCGCGCCTGTTTGTTTCTCCTTCACAGCACATACAGCATACATTGTTAGCCGTTCTCGGTCCATGGCATGCTCTCCTTGGGCACCCCTCTGCAGGGCCCGGTGCTCTCACGGTTTTCCCTCCTCGTTGCCAGGCCCCACGCCCAGCCCCCACTATCTGGTGAATGTGTGTCCTGGGTACTCTGACTTGGTCCACAGCCCAGCCTTCCTGCCGGGTACCTCTGGTCCGCTGCATGCAGTTCAGGATCAGGTCCTGTCACCATTTGGTGTGTGTGTGCGGGGTGTGGGGGAAGGGGGGCGGCTCTGGATTATAGAGCTATAAGTAGGAAGGAGTGGTAAGAAGCTATCAGACAGACTGGATGGGAATGCTAGGGCAGAGTTGGTTAGAAACTCCTCTGAAGTTGTATTGGCTTTTCTCAGCAGAGCCAGCATAAATAGTAGGAATCCCCGAAGGAGCTGGGTTAGTAGACTTTCACTGACACTGTTGCATGGGTGGGTGAGTGTGGATTAAAGTCTGTATTTTGCAGCTGAAAAACCTAAGGTGGTGGTGATTAGTCTGAGGGGGGTGATACTGAATGAAGACCCAGGGCTTTTACCCTCAGGGTCTCACTACCTCCCACTGAGGCCCCCTTCTCTTGTGCCTCACTAGAACTGCTGTCCTCCACTGGGGGTCCCTGGGATAAAGCTGCCGAGCTCAAGTCCACTTACATGCTTACCTCAGGCGGCTGTTTGTCTCAGGAGATTTTTTACTTTTTAAAAAAATAGTTGAAAACGGTTGTAGTCTCTTGAGTGCCGTCGTTATTTTCAACCCATAGCAACCCTGTATAGAGTTTCCAAAGCTGTAATATTCACAAGAGCAGAAAGCCTCATTTCTCTCCTGAAGAGCAGTTCGTGTGTTTGTACTGCTGACCTTATAGTTCACAGTCCAGTACATATTGTATGGAGCCACCGTGCTCATGTCTTGTTCTTGGTTAGCTTAAAAATGGCCTCTCAAAGACACGTGTTTTAAATGAATCCATTTGGACACTGTTTTTGGACTCGAGGCCCTGGCCTCACACGCAGGGGGTACTTACTGGTGTCAGCAGGAACAGAGCCTGCGCCTGGCCTAAGATGTTCTGTTTGTCCCGCTGACAACTCTTTGCCTCATCTTGGGCTGCCTGATTCATCTTGAGTTTTTAAGTTGTTCTTTATCTTACTCTTGGCTCTTGGTGGCATTAATACACTTTTGGGTTAAGGCCACTGTAAAAATTTTTGTTGTAGTGAAATAATGCCACTTAGTCAACAAGGGAATTTTTTATATAGTTCTGGACTGCTAACAACAAGGTCAATTCAAACCCACCAGCTGCTCTCAGAAACTGGTGCTATGAGTCAAAATTGACTTGGCACACAGTTAAATGGGCAAAAGTTAACAGTATGTTTTCTGCTTTGTGAAATTAACATTTCCATTTTGTTTGGACCTGTCTTGTTTCAGACAGCACGCCAACTTGGCTGGCACATTGAGCGGCCATGCCTCCTGGGTACTGAACGTTGCCTTTTGTCCTGACGATACTCACTTTGTCTCCAGGTACTTACGATTCATATCTTTCTCCGAAATGCTAGGAAGTTAGGGGTCTTCGAGTACTAATTGCCTTAAATTCTCTAAGACTATATGAACTTTTTATTTACTGATTTTTATTTAAGGAGTGAAATTAGTTGTCTTCAGCTTGAACAAAGGTGAAGTCTTTAAAACAGTGAAACAGTTTTCCTTATAAATCTAGTCTTCCACCTGTGGTCTACTGTAAGGCGTACCTGTGTTACAACCTGTGTTACTTAAAATGTGAAATCTGTTTGTAAAATGTGCTTTTAGACCGTAGTGCCATAGGGCTTGGCGTGGCCAAGAGTTACAAACAATGCAGTGTATAGATTAAAATTCTGCAGAGTGGCTTACAGAGCCCCTGAAAGCCTTCCTTTGGAAGCTTGAAAGGTCTCCCTCCCTTTGAGAAAGAGAGCTGTGTGACTCTCAGTGACATCACTTCATCTGGGAGCCAGGCCAATGCACTTTCAGGAAGTGGCTGCCCAGTGAGGAGGGAAAGCCACCCAGTGACGCCAGTACCCCAAGTCACCTCCTGTGGCCCAGGTTGGCCACATGTACCTGCAGACATTGGGTGGGAGCAAGCAGGAGAGTGTAGGGGAGTGAAGAAATGTGAAGTTTTGGTCAAATTCCTTCCAGCTTCATTCTAAGACTCCTGTTTCCTGATACTAATGTTCACTTTTTTTTAAATAGTTCATCTGACAAAAGTGTGAAAGTCTGGGATGTTGGAACGAGGACTTGTGTGCACACATTTTTTGATCACCAGGATCAGGTATGGTATAATACTTGAATTCCTTTGTCTTTGGATCGCTAGTATTACCCGTTTCCTGTGCCAAAGCTCTGAACCTCGCTGCTCGACACCGAGACTTAGCTGCTTGACCTCCCTGGACTTACTTCATCGGGGCTGCTGTCCTGTGCGCCGCTCACCCGCAGAGGATGGGCCAGTGCTGTCGCTAGTGGCTGGTTCTCAAGGACCTCCCTTCTTGGGAGCTGCCGTTGCTTAAATATAGTCACCATTTGCCATGTTTGAAGTTGTCCAAAGAAGTGATATGATTATTCTTTTTTAATATACTGGAAGCTGGAAATTCTGTTAAGTTTTGAAATTAGGAAAGAAGACCCTGGTTTTCCAGAAGTCTGTCTGTCTGTCTGCTTCTGCCATTGTGAATATGAAATGGTGAAGATGATCTAGTGCAGTGCTTCTCAATCTCTAAGATGCACATGACTCCCCCCAGGAATGTCCGTAGGGCTCGTTTGAGCCTGAGATTTTTGCATTTTTAACAAGCTTCCAGGTAAGGCCAGTGCTGGTCCCAACCATTCTGAAAAGCAAATCTTGAACAAATCAGAATGAAACTCCAACTACATCACTTCTGTCAGGGAAGCAGGTTCAAACTTGTTAATTCATCACACACACAGCAAATAAAATCAATGCTCCACAAGGTCATGTTGTCCAGCTCCAGGGAGCGGATGGGCCCTATTGGGCTCTAATAACAGATTGACAATTACTGACTGCAGGGGGTGGTGTGAAGAGTCCCTGTTGGCAGTCACTTCAGAATTGCTGTAGGGCCTTTCCTTTCTGGAAACATCAGTCAGAGTCCTTGATAATCCCTTATGGGTTCTAGCTTCCTGGTGTCTGGCCATCCTCGTTTCTGAATCTTCAAAAGGTTGGTAGAGACACCTTGATTAGTGATTAGGAATTACACTTTATGAGTGAGGGAGGGGACCCACTGCCATGGGGTCAGTTCCAACTCATAGCAACCCTATAGGACAGGAAAGAACTACTCCAAAGTGTTCCCATAAATCTATGGGAGCACACTGCCTCCCCTTTCTCCTGTAGAGCAGCTGTGGGTTTTAGTTTCTGACCTTTTGATTGGGTCCCCAGGGCTCCTGAGGGATAGGGCATGGTCATTAAGCCAATGATGCACTTGGTAAAAGACAAAGCCCCATTCTCACTGATTCAGAAAGTCTGAAGAACATTTTCATCGTAGGTTTGTTTCTAGCTTTGGTATTAGAAATAAGGATCTTTAGTTGTAATATCATGAATTCTCTTTCATGCTTTCCTTTACAGGTCTGGGGAGTAAAGTACAATGGAAATGGTTCAAAAATTGTGTCTGTTGGAGATGACCAGGAAATTCACGTCTATGATTGTCCAGTTTAAAACGTCAACGTCTTCTAGATTACTGCTGCAGTGAGACTGTGCCGACGGGTCCCAGCATTCCTTACGGCTCCGGGTCTGTTTAAAAGAAATGGAGCATTTCCTGTAGCAAAGGCTTACAAGCTGTATCTGTGTTCACTGGGACTGCTGTTCATACTTGGATATAAAGCGTTCTTAAATGCAAACATTTGTATTCTGAATGTGCTTTTCTTTCTTATTTACCTTGTCACCAGAGAACAGTGAGAGAATCAGCAGCAAGTAAAGTGTGGGCCTTGGAGAGGAAGAGATCCAGGCACTTACTGAACTTTCTCCCTGGAAACAGTGATGGAGTTGACTGTCCCAGGGAGCAGCTAACTCATGCAGGGGATTCCTTTCAGATATGTATATGGCTCACTGCAGAGCTGGTGATGCCTACACCCAAGCCTGTGTCTGATGATGGCCAACTCCAGCCCTGCCTGGGTTCTCTTAGACATCTGTCTTGAGTTTTATCTTCTTCAGACTGCTGAGGACTATTCTCCATATTAACTGGGAGAGTTGAAGTAGCCAACATTCTGAAGCTCTGTAGTGATCACAACTTTGTATGTTGTAAGTCATACTGTGCTGTTTCTCCAAACCCATTACCCTCAGAAGAAAACCCACTCTCATAACCCACTGCACTTCTTGTTTGCCTCTGCTTGCTACCCAGCTCTAACCACAGTGCCCTCAGGCCTCTGTGGGTGTACTTTCTCACTGCATTCTTCACTGAGGCCTCCCCTGTTCCCTGTCATTGCAGTTAGCAATGCTTAACACACCCACATAGGAACTCCAGGAGTGTGGCAACTAGTCCATCCATCAACCAATATGAGGGCAAGCTGGCGCTAACTATTCGTTTGAACTCACACACAAACACACAAAAGAGGCAAAATCACTTTTCTCTCCTACCAGTTCCATTTTATTTTTGAAGTAACAAATGACAGGTGGATAAACTCAAAGCAACACCCTCACCTTCAGTTAACTGACAAGGAAGGGGCTGACTGGACTTCTGCGGTCATGGTAGTTCTCTAGCCGTTTTTCACTAGGAAGTCAGAGCCCAAGAAACACCTGGAGTCGTGGTCCATCTGTAAACTGGATTTCACATAGGCTTCATGGAAGAATCAGTGTTATGTTCATCCTGACCAATGGCCACAGCAGGAACAGGTAGTGTCTAACCTGGAGTCAATATATATATACCCCATTTAAGCAGCTGGGGCTCCTAAGTAGCAGTGTTCTGCTAGAGCCTGATCATCCAGAGGGCTCTCCCTAGTAGCCATGAATCTGATCTGCCCTCTGACTCCTCGGGGAGATGCCCTTCTTATATTCAGCAGCTTAGAAGGTACTAGTTTATCTTGGAAACTCTTGTGGAGAAAGAAGTGAGCAAGGCTCAAGCTGTAGTTTACCTGCCAGGACAAACAGCCCCGCAAACAAGCTCTCACAGTGAGTTCAACAAACACTATCTAGACAAGGTCCCACAAGCGAAAGCCCTTCTTAAGTAGGGCTGTGCAACAAGGAGAGAACAATGTTTGGAGAGAGGTGGGAAAACACAGGTTCCAGACCCTCAAGTCATGTAGGTGCTCTGGTCCAGTGCAGGCTGGTGGTGCCTGTGGCCAAGCCACCAGCGTTGCCCACTGCTTGTGTTGCACTCAAGCTGCCAGGGGCATGGAGGGGTTTGGTTTTCTTTACAAATTAGCACTTTGGTGAGAGAGCGTTGTCTTCAGAAAATCAGTAAGACCACAAAGAACAAAGGGGTGGGGGGGTGGGGGGGGTAGTCCCAGACAAGCAGTTACATCAGCATGTCATTTAAAACACTGGTCCTTACCACATGGCCTACAAGGTTCAGTCACACTCCCCATCCCAACCATGCCGGGCTCACAACTAGGTAGGAACTAAGGTGGCCCTGCAACTCTGGGACCACAGCCCACTCGGTGTGAACCAGACGACTAAAGAGCCACAGGGAACCAAGTCCAATCCACAGATGTGCTTTTATTCTTCACAAGGATCTAGAATCTGATGCAGAAATGTCAGCAGCCCTGAGATTATGCCCTCTGTAACTGCCATGGGTGTGTGCGTGCGTATGTGTGTGAGACCCACAGACCTAGAGATGGGTCAGGACGCCTCTCTGCCTTGGGCTTGCTAGGGTGACGAATGCTGCTCTCTGGGCTGGGCTTTATTGGTGGAACTGACGGTAAAACCACTACAAGCACAGTGTCGGGTGCGCTCACTGGCATCTCAAAAGTAATTCTCCTGAAAAATGTAAATGAACAGATTCCATATGCAGACTAGAGATGATTTACACTTAAAACATTTAAATATAAATTAAGCTATAACTTAAGTTACAACCAAAAGAAAAAACAAAACAAAACAAGACACTCAGCAATTGAGACTGCTGAACACATACACAGGACACCCCAACACGAGGCCATTAAAGCGATGCCATTTTCATTGTGCCAACTTTACACTCATCACGTGCTAGTCCACGGTGTCCCATCATGCCGTCTGGCACTGCACTCCAGCCCGGGGCCCATCGTCGTCCTCCTCGTAGGCCTCCCTGTGTTGGCGCCAGTTCTGCTCGCTGGGATTGAACTCCTTCAGCTCCACCTGGTCCATGTCATCTGTAATCCTCACCTTCTGCCGAGGAGGGAGCAGAGCTTCCAGCTGAGGGAGCTTTTCTTGAGAAAGCCACTGTTTTTCAGGAAAGAGCACCTGTGAAGGGGCAGGTGGAGAAGAATGTAAGTGTTTGCTTTTCCAGTGAAGGCATTTCTATCACGTACCATAAAAACAAAATGCAGTGAACTTACTAAAAATTGTATGATCAGAGTCCCTTTCTCGAGGGGAGCTTTATAAATGGGCATCCCTTCATTGCGCACACATTTCAGGTCCCCGTGCTTTATCACTTCACCTGCCACAGGAAAAGGTTGGTTCTGCATTAGTGACCAAACAGGCAAATAAGGCAGTGGTTGGGAAGGATGAGTGGGGTCAATCTCCCTACTGGGAGATCCAGCGGGGAGGGATACATCCTAGAGCCCTCAGCAACCAGACAAAGGGGAGGTGTAACTCAGCATCTGACTGAAGCAGGTTCCTGCAGTCGTCCCTGGTGGGGTGGGGGTGGGGGGGTGGGGGTGAGGTGAGAGGCTCCAGCTCCAAAGCAGAATGCGGGCACACACAAGGTTTGGCTGGCATTACAAAGTGGGCTGCTTTCAAAACGTAAGTGGGTGTCAGAAAACCCATCCTGCCTGCCTCTGCAGGGGGTTACAAATATCCTGGAGTTGAGTGGGCTCATCAGAGACGGGAGCAGTAAAGGGCCCCACCTGGCATAAGGACCTGTTCAGGGCTATCCTGTAGGAGGTGCTGGCTTCCTGGGCAGGCAGGGAGCTCACACACAAGGTGGCTCAGGCCACGGGCAGTCGCCCTCCTAGTTAACCCACACACGCACTGGAGCAAGAAGGGGTCTCCTCCTAACGGCTCCCACGGGTGTTTATATCCATGTTATTTCAAAAGGCAGGTTGGACCTCAGCGCTCTAAGTCTCCCTAGTCTGAAAACATTTCCCTCCAAGTGTGGGGAAAGAGAAGACAAAAGGGTCTCTTGAGAAAGTAATAAAAGCAGGCAGACAAATGTTTATTAAAAAAAAAACAGTGGGGGGGGGTGGTTAATAGAGGAAAAGGGGCAATAGCAGCTAAGCACTCACTAATTTACCCAGTAGCCCTCCCTCCTGAGAAAATGATGTTCCACACAAGGGATTATTCAGAAAGTGAAAGATCTTCAAAAGGCAATCTTTGAAAACACACTACAAGCTTCTAAGCCCATAGGTGAGTACCCTCGGTGATAGACAGCCCTGGGAGCCTGCTGAGTGAGTCTACAGGATGCTATCACATGGCTGACTGGGCCCAGCACGCTGCTGGGCTTTCAAAGTGTTTTTTATTCCCCCAAATAATTGGGGTTTTTTGGTTCCCATCACAGGTCACTTCTTGTTGCTCTGAAGAACTTCCCCACACTTGGTGTATCTAACTTGTGTGTATAAGAAACTGAGAAGCCAGCATGGACAACTACATGGAAGTGATGGCAATTTGCCATGAAGCAGACTCGCTTCTTCCTCAGTTTGGGGACACTGGACCCTCACAGTCTTTCATTCTGTTCTGGTTCTCAGCAACAAGGCTCAAGACACGTTCTGGGCCTTCTGGTGAGGAAGGTATGTTTCAATAGCCAAAGGAAAAGGAAGGAAGAGGAAATAAAACAAAGAAAAGGTATAATAAAGGAAAAGAGGACACTATGTATAAAAAGCAAAGAAACTACATGTCCAACAGAAAGATGAGTGTAAGTCAGGGAGCCCCTCCTTTCCTCAGGCTCCTTCCTCATTCTATCGTGTGGCTGCCAACAGCCGAGGCAACAAGGAACGCTGGGCTCCATGGCGGGGCCCTGCCCCAGGCAGCTAGCTTCACCTTGCTGACTCAAGACCTCAAATCTCCAGTCCTTTAGACACATGCTAACTTGGGTCATGGGGAGGCTAGCAGAAGAAAGATGAAGGGAACAGAAGACACAGGGAGGAATGCAAGAGTTAATGACTTGAGGTTAAATACTGTGAGCTGATGGTGCACGGAGGGGACAGCCATCCTCTAATGAAGTATATGGCTGGGTGACTATGGGACTGATGGTCTGTTCTGTAAACCTTCACTCAGTTAACAAGAAAAAGGAAAAACAAAACAAAAAATTATCTTGCCCTTATCCAAAGATGGGCTTGCTCAAAGAAGTAACATCTACCCTGGCCTGGTTCTTATAAGGCCTGGGCTCTGAGATGACCAGGGCACTGGGCATGCAGCTGCTCACAACCAGTGACTGGTGTATGTGAACTGGGATCCTCAGTGGGTACTTGGGCAGTCAATGGTATGAAGCTTTAAGGAAAGGTGTTTTATTTTTAAAGTTCATATAAATTTTGCATAGTACTGCAATGCTTTCCCCAAATCTTGCACACACACACATAGAAAAATGAAACAGCAAATGGTGTATAACAATCAGAGAATTGGGTAGGAGGGGAAGCACAGTTAGTTCTTACACTAGTTTTTTATACAATTTTTTTATAGGTTTGAAATGTCCACATAAAGTGTTAAAAAAAAAAAAAGAAGTCTGATCAAGGCTTAGCTATATAATCCCACTTAAAAATTCTGCCCAGAAAAGCAGCAAACAAAGAGCCAAGAGCCAGAGAGAGAGATTAACAGGAGAGAGGAGAAGCCGACTAAGGAGAGGGAGAGGCGGACAGAAGAGGTCTAGGAAGTTGGTGAGGGAGGCCAGGCGGCACCAGGGTCTGCTCACCCCACTAGCCACCAAAGTCTATCACCAGTCACCACTGCCCTCTCAGCCCTGAACCCTTCTAGTCGGAAATCCTTGGCTCCCTACAGAAGTTCTTCTGTGACCCAGTGACCAATGAGGAGCGGAGAGGAGAGCAGCACTGCTTAAGGCCTGAGTGGCTTAGCCATCCACCATACCTTGTCCAGACATGGACAACTGACCTTTCCCCACATGGAGTCAAGCACTATTCAGACCCAGATTCCAGTCAGGGTCCCAGCCTGCTTCTCTCCCTTTTCCAACCTGTCTTCCCAGCCTCGCCCCTTCTAGGAGGTGCTCTGGTGCCCAGGGCCCTCAACTGCATGAACCCGGATTCTCCTGGAAGCCCAGAATTCCCAGGTGCTATTCTGCGGAGGGCAAGCTCTCAGGAGCCTTTCCACCCAGATCCTGTGGATGTATGCACACAAGGGCAGACCCTGGGGAAGCCACCACGGATACTGACAGGGAAATTTTTTTTCTGGAAAATTCTATCCTACAATGTTTCTCATACATCATCTACAACACAGAGGCCAGGGAAACATGTGGGTGAATCACCACTTACTATATATTTTTATAATTTAAAAAATAAATTCAAGCTCAATTAACAGAGCCCCAAGATCTGTTTGAAGGTCTTCACTACCTCAAATCTAAAGGAAATATATAAAATTCTCAAGCACATCAGCCATTGGTGATGGCTACACACCTAGAGAAAATCAAGTCTCAAGAACTTGGTAACAGAAGCCAACCGAAACATGAAGTGATGCTAACCCGCCAGCATCACACAGAAGAATGACGGTGGGAACACACCTGGGAAACGTTACCTGATTTGGAGGTAATAACCAGGATTCGATCATCCAGTGTTTTTATCGTCTTCTTGAAGCCACAAAGGGCTTCAGAAAGCTGAATTTTCATTTTCATGATCAAATCATGGCCTCGTCTCTGAAAGACACTATGATCCTTCTGATCAAGCACAATTATGACGTCACCAGGCTCCAGCTCAGGCTCCTGATCGCCTTCTCCATGAAATAGTATCTTTTGCCCATCTTTCATACCTATGAAACATCATCCCTTTCTGATTAGCCAGGTCTCTTGAAAATCAGACTTTCTGTAACGCTTTTGAAGAAAAAACATAGAGTCCTTTGGGAGTTGTTTAATCATCAAAGCTCCCACCTTTAAGGGGCTAGGGGTATGGCTGAGAAGAGGGCACGTTACCCTTGGCAAAATGTGGGTCCTCAACCAGGTGTGTGGCAGAAAGGGGCACCCAGGCTCTGGGATACTACAATAGTAGAAGCCCCTGCTGCCCAGTGCGCACCCTGCCTGACTCTGGGCACGAGGGACCAGAGTAGCCAGCAAGTTAGTGTAGATGGACAGGCTCAGGTTACGGCGTGTGTACACAAGCAGCCTCTACCACCGCCTGTGCTGGCTTGTACTCCGAGTCTCATCTACGCGCTGGATTGGGAAGCCACATCAAAGACAAGACACTGGAAAAGACAGTGCTGGTGGGCTGAATCACAGGGAAGGCACTGGATTTGGGAGGCTCTGATACAGAGGGAAGAGGTGTGGAGAAAGGAACATATAACTACAACTGACACCAGGCATCGTGGCCAATGGGCAATGAAAGCTATTAGGAAGAACATCTCAAAGAAGGAATGTTCTGAAAATGGCAGGAGAGGGCAGTTATCTTTGAGAGCACCGGAGAACTTGAAGATGACCTAGAAATAGGGGGAATTTATGATACCTCTTCCAATTTATTTCCCTGCCACCCAATCTATGGGTCCTGCAATTAGTAGCCGACGGCCTTTCCATCAAGGGCTGGTTCTACGCAACCTCACCTTTTTCGACGTGCACCTCAATAATCTTCTTCTCCCGGATCACTTTGGCACCACTGCAGCTCTCACAGCGGTCCTTGGGGTTGATGCGCTCGCCCTGGCCCTTGCACTCGCTGCACACGGTCTGGATCTGCTGTACCATGCCAGGCCCAATCTGCTGAATGTGGATCTGCATTCCCCGCCCCTTGCACAGTGGGCACTTCTCCACAGACCCCTTCTTCCCTCCGACACCTGCAGAAAGGAGAGCAATGAGAGTCACACTCACCCCTTAGAAGTGTCCCTGCTGGGTGATAGAGCAGAAGGGCAAGGACCCATGAAGACAGACACTGGGGCTTGAGTTCTATGTGCAAACATGAAAAACAATACCAAAGGGTCTAGATGATTCTAGTCAAGCAGGGATCATCTAGATACTAACTTTGGTATCAATTATTTGTGCATATGGCCAAATTCATCACTTCAGCTTCTCTTTCTTCCACCCTCAGGTGGAAAACACACAGGCTTAGAGGTGAACGAGGAGGCTAAGGGCTCTGGAGAATAGGAGAGCCCAGCCCAGCCCAGCCAGTTCTCTGGGAGCCAATGTGGGCCAGGCATCACCAGATTGAACTTTTCTTGAAAAATCAGATTTAAAAAAATAGTCAGCAGCCTATAGTTTGCTACCTGGCTTTATAACTAGAGTTTTACTGGAACACAACCATGCTCATCCTGTGTTGAACTGTTCAAGGCTGCGTGTGTGCAAGTGTGGGCAATGACAACAGTGACTGACTGTCTGATCCACAGAGGAAACCTCTGCCATCCCCTGGGTTAGGTGAACTCTCTTGATTTTTAAATGTTTAAAATAATTGTTGACATTATTAAATAAATGTACAGCTCAAATAAAACATTCCTTCTGGTAGATCTGACCCTAAGGACACCTGTTTGCAACTTCTGCTTGATCCTCACATTTGAAAAGATTAATAATTTTTCACTGAATTATAATTATAATTATGGGATGTAAGAAGACAAAAGTGAGATTCATTCAAAAATTCATTTTACCTTCGCATTTCTCACAAATTACATTTTTCTGGAGAGCCAATTTCTTTGTGACTCCATTATATAAATCTTCAAGAGTTACCGACAACTGATGGACAACATTCTTGCCTTACCAAGAAAAAAACAAAAATACGCAATTAGTAATACTGTATTAAAAAAATAGCACCCCTTCCCAATGAATGCTCAGTCACAGAAGTCTCAGAGACTGGAAGCCATGTCTGTTCCTTCCCTACCTTAGAAGCAATGCTAGGATCCTGCCTGTCTGTGGTTCTGACCCTCTGCCAATGACAGAAACAAATATTCTCTCTCTAGCTATGAGGTAGCAATTCAATCATCTATAGCTGTCAACGAAAAGAGTTTCTACCTTTATTTTCCAGAACTAATCTGAGCACAGAGAGATTACTAATTGAGAAAAACCTAAACTCTGGTAGCATAGTAGTTATGAACCGGGCTGCTAATCTCATGGTCAGCAGTTCGAAACTACCAGCTGTTCCATAGCAGAAAGATGAGGCTTTCTGCTACTGTAAAGATTTATAGCCTTGGGAACCCGTACGGGGTCACTATGAGTCAGAACTATGAGTCAGAACCAACTCCCTGGCACACAACAACAGCTATTATTAGCCAACCAAATTGGTTTGTTTTCCCCATAAAAAGAGCCCTTCCTCACAGATGAAAATACTCTCAACCTTCAGTTGAAACTCTCCCTTGGGTATAAAGCTCTTTACCTTTTGGAAACCCATCACCCTTTTGTAATTTGTGGTTAGGTAGGTTTTCTTTCATCAGCCGAAATCCTGTGTTTGCTAGAAAAAAACGGGTATTCGTCCCAGGCCATGGCAGCCTATCAGGCCTGAGGCACCAAGCCCCTCACTGCTGCCCAAGATTCTCAGTCACCAAGACAAGCTGTCCTGGCTGGTCCCTCTGCGAGACAACTTAATTTAAAAGTGTGAAGCTGTTCATCTGCAGTGAAAGAGCTGGACAAGACAATACCCAAGGGTTTAATCACACATCCACCCTGTCAATTAAACAAACAGGCAAAACACCCAGACGACAGAGGGAGACCTGTTCTTAATAAACACTTTGTGATCTCAGAACACTGTGTTCATAGAATTGACCCTCACGCTTTCAAAAGTCCAAAGTCAATTATAATGTGAGAACAAGTGCTGCCTCATTGATCTAGAGTGCTTGTTGACCCGAATCACACTTCTTTACGCTCCAATGCAGAACTCATTTTTTTCTGATTTTATCCGGAACTATAATAATAAGTTTGTTGTCTGGTGTTGAGGTCCAAAGGTGATGGATGACCTAACAGTAAGCTGGAAAGGGGGAAAAGGGCCTACCGGAAGTTATAGGTCCTATCTGGAAAGAGGTAAAATGTTAAAAAATTAGAAAGAACAAACCCTAGAAGTCAGAATCAGAGCAGCCTGGGACCATTCGACTAGGGGCCAAGGGTGCCTCCCCCACCTTCCCAGTAGTTTTCCCAGGAGGAAACTACTGACTCTGGAGCAGTCTGAAGAGAGAGACAGTTAGTTCATTCCACAAGGATTTTAAACCATTAAGAACCCCCTTCTGAGACTAAGACTCAATGGAAATACACGTTCTGATTGGTGACCACGTTGGTCACCGATAAGGAGAAGTGAGGGAAAAACAACAATGAAGCAGCAAGCTAAGCCCTACAACATTCAATAGACTCCTGTGAACCCGGGTGAAGACCTGGTTGGCCAGCAGTGTGGCAAGTCCAGGAGACTCTTGGGCCCAGAGTCAGTGACATAGCCAAAAAAGGACTAGAGTGGAGAGTGAAGCATCCAGCTGATAAAAACAGAGGGCATATGCATAAGAACACCCACACTTGCAGATAATACCCACTTGACCTGGCTTCAATGACTGGAGAATCAGAGCTCAACCAGAAGAAAGAAGAGGAACAAAAGAGTAATCTGATATAATTTGATGAACCTGACCTACTCCTACACCTATAGATGCAGTAGCTAAAATGAGGGAACAAATCTTCATAGCAAGGATCATTCCCACCCGCTCCATACACAGAGTAGACAGGGATAGGCAACTTGGACACTGGCTACCCAAAATAGGGGGGACTACAAAGGCAAGAAGCTACTGGCTAACAAGTTTTCAAGAGGGAGCCAAATCCAGAGGGTGTGGGTGAAGGTAGACTCTTCACTGAGTAGTATCCAATCTGTCTAGGCAGGGCTGATGAAAGGAGATGCGCATAGGTCTCTTGTGATACAACACTGAATAATTGTTATCAGGACTGATTATGAGGGTTGGAAATGTAAAGTGGATGTTTTGTAGCAAAAGGAGGGGAGTGACTGACCTTGCAGTCTAGGAGTGGAGTTCCCTGCATCAAGGAAGAAGAGCAGAAGGCAGGACCCTACCCAGAGAAACAGTGACACCAGAGACGGAGGCAGAGACAAAGACATGGGGAGATGGAGCAGCTGGGGACTTTAGACCCAGAGAGGGAGAGGGGTTGTGTGTTGATGACTGGGGGGCAGGCTAGCAGGGTATATCCTTTGGTTGGTTGATGATGCATAAAGGGGATTGTAACCATGGCAATGAGACGATATATGATAGGATGAATTTAAGTAAAGCTAATGTTCTCCCAAGAAAACTCACATAATTTACAATACAACATTAAAAAAAAAACATAATAAAGAAGTCAGTGACCTGGAAAATCTTCTGCAAAGACTGCAGTGAACGTGGCAGAGGACCCAGCAGGACAGGGGAGTGAGTGAGCCCGGGCCAGTCCTGGCCAGGCAAACAGGCCCCTCAGAGGACAAGCGCACCTCCAAGGGAGAGCATTGCTCTTGACAGACATCAGGCACAATCATAAGCCCGCTGCTGTTGCTATGCCTCATGGTGACCCCATGTACTGCCCACAGGAGGAGTTTCTTGGCCATTATCACTATGGAAGCAGATGGCCAGGTCTTTCTTTAGCGGCACCACTGGGTGGTTTTAAACAACCAACCTTCTTTCAGTTAAGAGCCGGGCACAAATTGTTTGCACCACCAGATGCATTTACCTCCGTCAGGATACAGGTACTTGACCCCAACACTAGTGAAAAAGCAAACAAGCTGAACTTGACCTTCTTTTTCTACCTACCACTCCGCTGACTCCTTTGAGGCAGCATCATCTGTCAGGTAGTTGCTGAGTATAACGAGAGAGTCAAGGCAGCCTGGATGTTAGACAAGTGAAGAACTATGTAAAGCTAACGGTTCTAAAACATGGCAGACGCACCTTTCAGAGCATGGCCCATCCTGACTCCAGCAGCATGCATGCGTTCTGGAAACGCCAAAGCTTCCTGACATTTCTTTAAGAGCACCTACCTCTTCTCTCTCGTGCCATCCGCCCTCCACCACCGAAGAACATGTCGAAGATGTCCATGGGTGACGAGAAGCTGGGGCTGCCGGAGCCGCCTTCCTTAATTGCTTGCTCCCCACCCTGGTCATAGATGTCCCTTTTCTTTGGATCTGAAAGCACCTCATAGGCCTGGGATATGAGTTTAAACTTTAAAAGAAAAAAGAGACAATGTTTGAGTTGTTTAATTAAACAAACCCACCACGGGAAGGTATACACAGCAACAGAGGAATTCAGCATCCAACTCCCTGAACTAGAACTTTATTTTTCCATTTTCTCTCCTCATAAAGAACACAGGAAAATCCAGGACAAATACCCTTAAGGTGGCAGGGATGCTGCAGAGAAGAAGAGAACAGAGGGGTGTGAAGGTTTCGCCAGAGTCTGGTTGTAACAGAAAGAAGTGATTTGGGCCCGGGATGCAGTTACATGTGCAGGACAACTTGATAAAGCCTGGGACTTGGGGTGCCATCCCTGGTGTTCCAGCTTCTGGGGACTGCTTTATGAGTTTACCAGCATGCAATTCACCTGCAGACATCCTGTGAGTACCTCCCACATGCCATACACTACTCCTAACCTGGACTCCCAGTCTTCCTCCCCAAACCCAGCTCCTTCCATGGTCTCCCTGGGATCTTAGTTAACTGGTCACACCAAATATCTCATTTCCTCTCGCCCTTGGTGCTCATCAACCAACAAATCCTGTTGCTCAACCTTCAAATTTGTTTCTACAGTAACCTCAGACAGGCCCAATAGCCTCCTGCCAAAATGAATCGCTACAATCCAACTAAGAACAAAAATTAGAAAACCTAAATTAAGGGTTTACGGCAAAATGGGTCAGGACTCTTCAAAAATGCCAATGTGGTGAACGGCATGATTAAGGGAAAACAGGAAAATTAAATGCAATGTGTGACCCTGGGTTGGATCCTTCACTGAGGAGAAAAATGCCAACAACAAATACTATTGGAACTGAAGAACTATGAGTCGTTTTTCTCAATGTCAAACTTGTTAAATTTGATCACTGTATGGATAAAACTGTGTCCCCTTAAAAATATGTGTCAACTTACCTCAGTATTAGGTGATTACCCTCCATTTTGTAACCTAATGTAATTGTGTTGCAAACCCTAATTTCCATCCACCAGGCATTCCTTTGAAATTTTAAACAGGGTCACTATGAGTGGAAACCAACTCCAGCACTTAACAACAGCATGATGGCACTGAGGCAGGCCACAATCTACAGGATTTGGCTGGGTCCTGAGCCAGTTGCCTGACATAGCAAAGAAACTAAACTAGCAGAGAAGGAGGGGCCTAACCACCACCAAGAACGAAGAGCTGGGAGCGAGCACATCCTTTGGACCCCGACTCCGCGTGCTTAAAGCCTCCTAGGATGCCAAGACACACATGGAGAGCTCAAGAAACACTGGGTCTACAGGTGTTGAAATGCGGCAAGGACCTTCCCACAGAAGTGACAAAAAGGCAAAGCCTTCTGGAGCTCACACTCTGAATTTGGACTTCTAGCTAAACTGTGAGAGAATCTATTGGTTAAAGCCCTTGTTGCATTTCCGTTACAGCAGCACTAGATAGCTAAGTTACATGGTTATATACAAGGATGTCCTTGTTCCTAAGAGAAACATATTGAAGTACTTAGGGATGAAAGGTTATAATATAAACAACTTACTTTCAAAATCTTTAGCAAATAATAATAATAATAGAAAGGGATACAGCAAATGTGGGAACTTAATTACATCTTTCCTATAGGTACGTAAGCTAAAAAAAATTCAATCAAGACACTAAAACCCCCAAATCTATCCTTTTCACTATTGCCATGCCTGCCCCAGCCAAGACCACCAGCTCTTGCCTGGGTTGCTGCAGTGGTCTCCCAGCTTCTATCCCACCCCAGCTTTTGGTCTGTTCTCTACACAGCAGTCAGCGGGAGCCTGATATTCACGCTGAGCCTCTGTCCTGAACCCTCCAAGGTGTTGGAATAAACACTCGAGTAGAAACCAGCCCCTTACTCTAATCAACAAGTCCAACCTGACACCTCTCGGCCTTCATCTCCTCCTATACTCCCCAGCCCCCATTCTCCAGTGTCAGCACCCCAGCATGCACCTGTCCTTGGCCTGGGAAACCTTCCCCATGACCACTTTCAAGCCTTTGCACAAATCCCACCTTCTCAAGGAGACTTCCCAATGACCTTGTTCTAAAACTCAGATCCCACCCCCAGAATGTCCCATCTCACCCCCACTGCTTTCTTCCTTTCTATAGTACTAACCACCTTCTAGCATACCCTGGCATATCTTGCTTATGTTGTATGCACCCATGGCAATGTAAGCTTCTTGAGGGCAGGGGATTTTGTCAGCTTTGTCCACTACTGTCTCCTCAAGCTTAGAACCATACCTGGCATGTTAAAGGCAGTCAGTAAATATTTGGTAAATGAATGGTTCAATGCTGGAATACCCTATGAATGAAGAAGGATCTGAGTTCTCTCTGAACCAGTTTATATATAAATATCATATCATGAAGCTGTCTCCATAAAACATACAAACTACCATGAAGCTATGACAAATATGGGAACAAGTGACAGAGACATTATGTTTTCTTTTCTTTTAAAGGTCTCTGAGCTGAGGTAGCTAATAGAGCAATTGAATAACAAGTCTTAAAGAGACATCAGAACCATACACAGGCAGTTAGATCTTTGGATGTTAATTTCCACATAATTTCTGCAAAGACTATCATCCACTACTACCTCTTTCCTCAACAAAAAAATTGAGGTGTAGGAATATGATGTATAGACATACAGAATATCAGAAAGCAACTAGGCCAGGCTGGACCCCGAGAATTTCCTGGACCTGTTTATAGGCACACATGCTTCCTCAGAATGTCCACTAGAAATACCCACCAAATACCCTGAATACTCACAAAACACTAGGACTTAAAGGGATTAAATCTATATTAATAATCTATTGTCTATTCATAGAAACGGATGGTAGTGACTTTCCTGTCACTTGGGGCATTCAATCAGGGGCAGACCTAGCATGGCATATTGTGAGAAAGAACTCTTGTGGTCCATCTTCAGGAATTCATGAGACTGCAAGACCTGGCAGACAGATTGTTGATTTAAGCAGGCTATACTAAGGTGCGCCTGACCCAGGCCACAGTGTTTTCAATAACCTCATATGGATGCGAAAGCTGGACAGTGAATAAGGAAGATAGTAGAAGAATTGATGCCTTTGAGTTGTGGTGTTGGAGGAGAATACTGAAAGTGCCGTAGACTTCCAAAAGAACCAATAGATCTATTTTGGAAGAAGTGCAACCTGAATGCTCCTTGGAGGCCAGGATGGCTAAGCTTCGTCTCTCATACTTTGGACATATTGTCGAGAGGGAACAGTCGCTAGAGAAGGATGTCATGCTGGGTAAGATGGAGGGTCAGAGAAAAAGAAGAAAACCCCCAACGAGATGGATCAGCCAAGTGGCATCACTGATGGCTTCAAATGTGGCAGCAGTAGTGAGGTTGGCCCAGGATGGGACATTGTTTCCTTCTGCTGTGCATGGGGTCGCTATGAGTTGGTTCTGACTTGATGGCACCTGAAAACAACATTCTGGGACTAGGAAATTTAAATAAAAATACAGCCATTAAGACTTTGGGTACGCCATTTGGCTTCTTTTGGGGGAGGGAAAATGGGATGTACCATAGAATTGTATATGAAGAACTGGAACTGGAGGGGCTTTTGGGGGGACAAGAATAAAAACCATTTGTGGAGGGCCACATGGCATGTCTGCCCGTGTCTATGGGGCTGGTGGCCCGATTTTGCAAAATCGAATAAAGAAAACTTTACTCTCGCTAAAATGAGTACAGATTGGATTATTTGAGCGTTTGTCAGAATAGACAAATATGGAGGCTCTGACTGACTACTGTGGAGTCCATCCCACCTCGGGGGTCCCAGCACTCCAGGATCTAACCCAGCCACTTGCCTGTATCTGCTTCTCATAGCTGGGGAGGTGACTGCTCGGAGCAGCTCATTTTTCAGATGGTGACAATCTGCCATAGACCCTTAATGGATTATTATGCAACTGGAAAATGGCTCTGAAGACCATAAAGTCCTTGGGAAAGTACTTGTGATCAAATAGTGAGTGGAAAGGAAATAAAGTCCACGTTCCAAAATGACCAAGATCATCGTGGGGAAGGCCTGGAAAGGAGTCCACTGAGACTAGTTAGACTAAAACGTTCTGCAATATTACAGTATTTGTGATGAGGTTTTAACGGGAAAATCACTAATTCAAACTAAATATGACAGTGAAATTGGCCAAAAACTCCTCTCAAAAGCTCAGTGTAGTAGCCAAGAATACACACCCTTCACTGCTCCTGAAAGGGACTATCTGGCTGAGCCACCACCCTTGTGTTTTGCAGAAAACTAGCCACAGATAAGCACAGACTCCATGCAGAGCGCCCGACAACAGACAACAAACACAGGCTGCCCACTGCTTAGCAACACAGGACAACAGGGCAAAAAAAAAAAAAAAGACTGACACCCCAACGGCCTTCTCAGTTGTCCCAGAGTACGGAGGAAAGAAAGGGCTGGCTTAATCTATTTTTGAAGAGGCATTAATAATACAGATGGAAACAAAAATAAAAAGGCTCAACATGTGACAGATAAAGAATACTTAGTCATGCACGAGAAAGAAGAGGCCTGTGTAGTGCTCCCAGCACCTAGTAGGACCAGACTAGAAAGCTACCTAGAGTCCTCTCTGGGGAACGTCACAGCAGAATGTCTGTACATTGTGTTCCTACTCTCCTCATTCCAGTTCAGATTTCCACTGGCCCCTGATTCACCCTCCCTTCCCCAGAATCATTTTCCTTCCAGTCTGTGCCTTCTACAGGGCTCTCTCTGCCTCTACACAGGAAGTACAAAAGTGCATTTCTTCTCATGACCTCTTTCGTAATTCATCCATTCAACCAATACACATTTTAGCAATACACCAATACACAATACAGCATGGCTAGACACAGGGCATGTGCTAGCCATGGGGGCCAGAGCCCCAATTTTGTTTATGTTCCCACAGGGAACACCAGTATCAGACAAGAAATCACAAAGTAGGATGAGTACTAGGGCAGTGGGTCAGTCTATGGGGTCAGAGGCAGCCTCTGGAAGATGTTTTAGCAGAGAACTGAAGGATTTTATTATCTTCCTGGGAAGTGGTGGGGGCAGTGAGTAGACAGGATTTCTGGCAGTTGGCACATCACAGAACCTCATCCACCACCAAGGGCCTTACTAGGTGGCTGATACTCATGTACCTGATTATAACTTTACCTTAGTTTACAACTAACTAGCCACCTGCTCAATAAGGCAAATGCCACACAAATATACAGGGAAAAAACAACTTCAAAACACTACAAGCAACACTCGTATCTCTAACTGTATTTATTCATTCACACAGCCAGGCATTTCCTCTGACCTGAAACCAGGGTGGAATAGGTGTTCCCCCCATTACCTTTAGCCAGTCAGCTGGAAGGGAGAATTAGAGGTCCAGACGTGCTCTCCTTAAAGAAGATTCTCAGAAACAAACTACAGAGAATTTAAGGAGCATGTCTATGAATCACCACCAACATGTAGAAAGCTGGTGACTTAAAAAGTGACAGTAAGCCACCTAAATATAGATGAGAAAGAACATGAGTGGGTAACAGACAAATGGTCTTACAGGAAAATCATTTTAAACTTGTGACAGCCATATTCGGCACATGAAGCTAAATATAAATATTCAATCACTGCTGCTCCGGGCCAACCTGGCCTTCAGCAGTTTTCTCCAGTTTGGAATCATGAACACAGACAGGTATTTTGATACACATTTAGTTATCTAAATGCTGGTCAAGGGCTCTGTGGCTTCAAAAGTGGCCCAGGTGTCACTGTTATAAGCTCCTACAACACATGGATCAGCCAAAGATTTATAAGAAAACGGCCAGACGTGAAGTGAGATGTGCCTGATCCTCAAAGTCACCTATTCAGGTGGCTCAGAGCATCACTGGGGATAAAAGGGAGGATGTCTCTGGTTCCTGTGAACAAGTGAAAACCATTTAATTTGGTTCTTTATTGTTCAAAGCATTTTTCAACTTGTTGTAGATGCTTATCACCAACTGTGGGCCATTTGTCACAGAAAACCTGAAGCAAAGACGATGTGCCAGAATACAGATCTTCCTGTCCACGTTTTAAAAAACGAAATTTCTACTATTATGCAATGTCTGACCATTTTTTCCAAGCAAGAGAGAGACATACAAGTTGAATCCTAACATCTCCAAGAGAGATACCAGTTTTTCCCAAAGTATTGGTGGTGGTGATGTGCCGTGGAGTCGGTTCCGACCCATAGCGACGCTGCATAGGGTTTCTGAGGCTGTAAATCTTTACGGGAGCAGACGGCTTTCTCCCGCGGAACCGCTGGTAATTTCGAACTGCTGACCAGAGCTCCCAAGTACTACTTTAGATGAAAAGAAAATTATCCCTACGGTTTATCTGAGCGTAACAATAATTCAATCGCAATGGTTCCCAGCAAATACACAATGTCTGATGGTGCATGCCTTGGTTTCCCTGTTTGCCGGCTGCCTCTCCCACAGGAACGCCTGCAAACTCTATGAGCAGAGGGTTCCCATGTTTAAGTCTCACCCGTAGGAGCCCCATTAAACACCTGTAAGAGTGAACGTAGGAATGAATGGGCTCCGGACAGGTGGAAGCCCCTAGGCCCCGGCACCAGCCCCGATTCTCCACCCGGCGAGACTGCGGCTCGGAGACTCGCCCTCCACCTGAGCCTCCGCAGCGGGAAGTGCCCGGCTCCCGCCTCCCCAGCTACGCGGCTCGGGTGGCCCCGCCGCCTTCAATAATTCACAGCCCCAGTCGGCGAGGGCTGAATAATTCACCCGCGCCCGGCCCGCACCCGGCCCGCACCTTCTCGCCTTCATCCGGGTTCTTGTCGGGGTGGAACTTGAGCGCCAGCTTGCGATAGGCCTTCTTGATTTCCTCCGGGGAGGCGCTGGGCTTTACCCCCAGGATGTCATAGTACTGGGTCTCCTTCACCATCTTGTCTCTGCGGGGCGGGCGGGGAGAGGCCGCTCAGCGCCCCCAATGCCCCTGCTAGGCCCCTCACTCGCGCCCCCGCCCGCCGCTCCGTCCGCCTGGGTCACAGCCGCCGCCGCCGCCACCAGGGGCTCTGGGGCGCCCGCGCCGGGCCGACCTCCGCGTCAGGGTACGCCGCACTTAAGCCGCCGGCTCCTCCGCGGCGGGTTTTATTCGGCGCCGGCGGAAGGTTCCGCAAGGAGCCAATGACGCCACAAAGGCCCAGAACCTTCGCGGAGGTTCCAGCGGCGCCCCGAACATCCCGGCTGGGGCACGGCGGTCGCTTCGCAGCCTTGCCTGACCCGGGTCGCGGGGGCCCAGCGCAGTCCAGCCCGCCTACCTGGTGTCCTCTGACGCCTGCTCGTCAGGGCGCCCGTCCGACTCCCCCGAACTCCAGTTCTGACTGCCGCCCCGGGCCATGTTGGGGGCTTTGGAAGGCGGCTTCGACGTGGAGGGCGCCTTCCGACGTCCGTCCCGCCGCCCCGGGGCCGCCCCTTTGCCTTTCCGAGTGTCCGTGGGGCCGGCTGGCTCGAGGGTCCGGTGGCCTGGAGTGCAGCGCTGGCGGGAACCCTGAGCCGAGGGGCTGGAGTGAGAGACCGGCGTGCTGCGGTCCTCGGCTGGTCTCTCCCTGTGGGTGTGGCCGCCCTCTGTTCCGTCAGAGCCGGGATGCGTACCCATGGTTGCCCTGGACTGTGGCAGTTTGGGGGAATTTGCAGTGGGCTGGGGCCCTTTTCTGTGGTGGGACCTTGTATCCCGAGACCTTACTGGAGTTGGCTGCCCCCGGGGCATCTTTAAGGTCGTGTAAACTTAAAAGTCTTTCCAGATCGTTGGCTTTAAGGTGTGGACAGTGGGCCTTAACTGCCCGCCACTGGGACCCCCTGAAAACCCCCAATGTGGGCAGTGACGTCCCCCAGATGTAAGCAGCAGTATCCCCCAAGTGTAAGCAGTGCCCCCTATTGTCTCACAGGTGGGAAACCACCCCCACTTCTGTGCGGACCACCAAGGCTGGGTCCCACAGCTCCTGGGACAGTGGTTGTGCTCCCACTGCTCCGGCTGGACCCTGCCACCCTGGGTGGCCCGGGACACGGACCAGTCCCACCGTGGGTGCCAGGGGAGCCATGATCACGAATAGCAACAGAAAGGGTGGCTGTGGAAAGCAAGGTCAGGCACTTATCAGGCAGCTGCAGGTCCTGTCACCCCGGCCGGGCCTAGGCTTCTGTGGTGGAACCGGAAGTGGCGCCATCGTCCACCCATCTGGGATCCTTTGGCTTTGTTTGAGGTGCAGCTGCCGGCACTGCTTCTACCTGTTAGATTTTCAGTATCCAAGAGCTGCTCACTGGGCTCAACCTTAACAGTTGTGAGGCTAGTGCAGGGCCGGGCAATGTTTTGCTCTGTTGTGCATAGGATTGCTATGTGTCAGAACCAACTCAAAGGCACATAGTAACAAAAACAAAGCAATGATGTGAAAATTAAATGAGATAGTACTTGTCAAGCACCTGGCACATAGTCTCAATGTGCATTAGAGCATTTGTTCTTCTTTCTAAGTTAAAGGAGTCCTTTTGTGGCGCTGCAGGGTAATGCACGGTACCCTTCGGTTTGAATGGCAAGGATGGTGGTTCAAATGAACTAGCTGAAATCCTATACAGGGTCACTATGAGTCGGAACTGACTCGGCACTCAACAACAGCTCAAGAAACCTTTGACTATCTACTATTTCATTTCCTAGAATTATAAATGGGGGTATTTGAGGCTTTAGACAGACATCTCTTTATCAGTTATGTATTTATTTCATGGTTACTTTTTCTCTATTATATATGACATTGGTTTTCCAGCTGCATTAAGCAATGCAAAGTTTCTTTTTTAGTTTAAAAAAGAGTAGAGTGGTACTAGGATGTCTTAGTTATCTAGTGCTGCTATAATAAACATGGAGAGCTTTAACAAATTCATTTTCTCACAATTTAAAAGACCAGAAGTCCAAATTCAGAGTGCCTCAGGGAAGGATTTTTCTCTGTCAGTTCTGGGGGAAGGTTCTAGTCTCTTCAGCTTCTGTTTCCTGGTTCCTTGGTTTTCTGCTCCTAGTTTGTATTTCATTTCTTTTATACTCAAAAGTGATTAACACAAAATGTACTCTACAAACCCTGCCTCATTAACATAACAAAAACACACACTCCCAAATGGGGTTATAACCAGAGGCATAGAGGCTCAGATTTACAAAACCTATTGGGGAGAGGATACAATTCAATCCATAACAAATGATGAAACAAAAATGATGGTACTTGAAGGATTGACATTTAGGAAATGCTGATCCAATTCTACCACCTCATTTTACCTAGGAGACTCTTGGTGGTGGTGGTGGTTACGTGGCGTGGAGTGGTTCCGACTCATAGCGACCCTGAACAGGGTTTCTGAGTCTGTAAATCTTTACGGGAGCAGAAAGCCTCATCTTTCTTCCGCGGAACAGCTGGTAGTTTCGAACCGCTGACCTTAGGGTTCGCAGCCCGATTCATAACCACTATGCTACCAGAGCTCCTAAAAGGAGACTCTTAGAAGAGGCAAAACTAAAAGGCATCAAATGGAGGCATGGTCCTCTGATTCCCAACGCCAGGTTCCCTCTGCGACAAAGAGTGGGAGTAGCACAGAAGTAACTTGCACAAAGCAGCCTGGGATAGGCTTTCTGTGGAGTCTACTGAAGCAGAAGCCACACATGATTGTGGATGGAGGTCAAGAAAGACTTCTCGGAGGAGGGGCATGTGCATAGAACACCAGTTAGAGCTTTCTGGGGCAGAGGTGAGAGGAGAGCCACAAGGAAGGGATAGCAGAACAAAAGCAGACAGTCCAACGCCAGAATGGATGGAAGCTTTAAATCTAGAGAGAAACCCTGAAGGACCTAGGAAAAGAGTTTGTTCCTCTTCTGATGGGCCCTGGGGAGTCATTGAAGGTTTCAGAGCAGGAGCTCCATTCTAGGAGGAATAACCAGTAGCAACCATCAGAGGCTGGGTAGTCTGGACCTCCTGGGCGAGGTATGAGTTAGATACATAGCTTTGAGTGTTCCTCCAAAGAAGGGTAGGAGGTGTAGAGAGGGGAGAAAGCATGTTGGGAAGCTTCTGCCTTGAAGAGATGGGAGGCAGAAGAGAAGCATCAGAGAAACAAGAGGAATGAGAGGGTGAAGAGGAACTGAACCCATGAGAGGCCGGAGTGGTGAGAAGGGGCAGAGGGGGACTGTGTGGATGGGCTCCTGGTGAAGCTAGTGCTTTCAGGGGAGGTCACAGGCTTCTCCAGTTAAACCACCCTCGTTGCCAACTCATCGTGATTGATTCCAACTCATCGTGACCCTACAAGGCAGAGTAGGACTGTCCCATGGGGCTTCTAAGGCCATCATTGAAGGTCAGCAGTTCAAATTTACCGATTCCTCAGAAATCCTATGTTGTTAAGTACCGTTGAGTCAATTCTGACCCATAGCGACCCTGTATAGGGTTTCTGAGGAGCAGCTGGTGAGCTTGAACCACCGACCTTGCAGTTCAAACAACTTTGCAGTCTGATGCATTAGCCCACAGCGCCACACCAGGACTCCCAGAAACCCTATACAGTGTCACTATGGGTTGTAACTAACATGACAGCACTTAACAACAACAAATCTTTATAGAAGCAGATTGCTCCTTTGGAGAGCTGGTGGTTTGGTTTGAACCCCCAATCTTTTAGTTAGCAGCCAAGCATTTAGCAGCTGTGCCACCAGGGCTCCTTTTTAGAGGATGTTCATTTTCGGGGCCTTTAGGATAGCAGCTAGCTCTTCAGACTATTGTTCCAATTTCGTGAAGGGTTTCTGCTTGGAGAGATCCCCCATTCATGGGCTAGCTGACTTGGAGCAAATTACTTCTGTCTGAGTCAAATTCACTCTTTTGTAAAACAAGGCAAAGAGCAAGCACCCACTTCCTAGTTAATATAAGCATTAGTGGAGACAAGGTGTACAAAGTGTTCAACATGGGTCTGGCAGAGAGCAAGTGCTCACCAAATTATGACATTTGTTGATTTCATCATGACAGATGCCTCGTGGTCACTGGCCATGTGCCAATCAGGCTTTGTGCTGGTCATCAATAATCCAGGCTGGATGAAGGCAGTGCCTGCCCTCAGGGAACCCTCAGACTACCTGAACCTAACCCTTTTGTGTAGCCCAGCACTCCAGCCCCTGAAGATTTCTAAGGACTCATATTGAAATAGCCCATTATTGCCACCTTGCTCTAACCAGCAAAACCCAAGTTCTTTGCCATGTTTTTTGGGGTCAAGGCATGGTCTCCCAGAGGAACTCTGCCCTCACCTGGAACTACAGAAATTGGGGATTCGTCAGTTCAGAGAGAACTAAGAAACATAAGGGGTGTTATCCTGCGCATATATGTTTGCTTTACAGGGACGATTCTGAGATCCTAGAGAAGCGAAGGAGTCCTGGTGTGGCGCTGTGGGCTAATGCGCTGGACTGTAAGGTTGGTTTGAACCACAAGGCTGGTGGTTCAAGCTCACCAACCGCTCCTCGGAAACCCTATACAGGGTCGCTATGGGTCGGAACCAACTCAACAACACCTCACAATGACAACAATAGAAGTGAAAACATCCGTATGCCTTAGGGTAATATTTGGCATAATAGTATAATAAATGTTGGTCATTGCTGGTATTTGATGCAACAACATAACTCAACGTAACCCTTCCATACATCACACATATGTCTTCCTGGACGTATCACATTTGGGGCTACAAAAGCCAAATAGAATAGAAAGCTGACAAATCCCTCCCTTCACCAGAGGACTGGATTGTGGCGTTGACCCAGTTTCTAGGTGCTTGTGTTCTAGGATGCCCTGAATGTCTAGTTTAGGCTTACTCCATGACTGCTTCAGACCTCACCATGGAGTTGGCTATTCTGTCTCAGCACAAATGACTCATGCGAAATGGGTTGTTGTTGATAAGTACCATCAAGTCGGTTCCAACTCAGTGACCCTGCATAGGGTTTCTGAGGAGTAGCCGGTGGGTTTGAACCACCAACTTTGCAGTTAGCAGTCTAGTGTTTATTTTACAGCGCCATGTTAAATATGGTTTCTGGAAAATGAAAGAATATTCCAGACCAGGAAAGGGAAGTTGGTTTCACCCTCAAGTCACTTGAGCTCGAACCTCAGTGCAGTTCATTTATTCTTCTCTCTCTCCTCCATTACCAAGGGATGTGGCTATTCTTTAGAAAAGTCTTCTAGGTTTGTCCTCTGCTTTAAGACAGCTCCCCCCTCCACTCACTCTCCTTCCATCCCAGCTGTGTATGTACAGCCAGATTATGAAACTTTTAGAAGCTCAGTCTAATCAAGTCACAGTCCTGCTCAAAAACCGTTGATGGGTTCCTGAACAGAAGAACCAAATCCCAACCCCTCCCCTGGTATTGAAGTCTCTCCATGTTCTGCACCCATTCACTCTAGTTGACCCCAATCTTGCTCAGACCCTATTGGCATGGTCAGAGCAGCACAGTTCAGAGCAGAATCCACTCAGAAGCAGAGAGGCACCACACTGTTGTTACCATGACAGTGAGGGTTTTTTTTGTTTTGTTTTTAGTGCATCTAAGTAGGTAATTTTGAATTGTTTGTAGAATGGCAACTATCTTTGGAAAAATGTTGCTAAACAGACTAAAGAGGAGTTTGAGATTGTAAGGGCTGGGCCTCAGAATGAAGGTTAAGTTTCTGGGCATGAGACAAGAAGGAAGAGTAAATGTCTTATGCCCCGGGGAAGGGGTTTGAAGGAAAATGAGAAGAGGAGGCGGGAGAAGAGAGAAGCAAGCAAGAGAGACTTGGACGAGCTGGAGCTACGAACCTTTCCTCTATCCCAATGTTAATGTTAAGTTCTGTCGAGTAGGTTCCAACTCATAGCAACCCTGTATAGGGTTTCCAAGTTGCAACTGGTGGGTGTGAACCACCAACTTTGTGGTTAGCAGTCCAGTGCTTATCCTACAGGACTACACCAGAACTACTTTTTCCCAATATTCCCTCAGAAAATTGTCTCCATTGGGAGGGTAGTTGAGGGGGGGACCGTCCCAGCAAAAGGAAGAGCCTGCCTTCCCATGCTATGGTCAAGGGCCCGATCCTGCCCCACCTGGCCCTTGCTGTAGCCAGGGATGAGGTCATGATTCGAGTCTCATCAGCCAGGTGCTCTCTTCTAGAACAATGTAACCCAAGCGAGTAGCACTAGGATCTAAGGAACCATGGGAGCAGTAGGTGTGGAGGCAGTAGTGGGGCCCTGAGTAACTAGGGAGAGGTTGCCATGTTTCTTGTTTCTTGGCACCTTGGAGTCCCTTGGAGACTGTTTAAGCCTGGTGCCCAAGTGTGTCAACTTCAGAGTCCTCTAATAGCTTTTACTGTTAGGTGTGGCCATGGGACAGAGTTGTAGCCAATGGAATGTGAAGAAAGGGTATGCGACCACTTCCGGTCTACAAAAGCCTCCAGTCTCTCTCGTCTCTCTGTTGACCTCATGTTGGCTGATAACCTAGGAGCCATGTGTTGAATGGGTGGAGCCGTCATCGTTCTGGGTCCCTGTATGACACAGTGAGACACAGAGCTCCCCACCACATCCCTCCATTCACCAGGAGCAACTGTTTGGGGCGCTATGTGAAGAAGAAATAAATTCATTTAATATAAAGCTATTATGATTCCTGAGTGGTACAAAGGGTTAAGACACTCAGCTGCTAACTGAAGATTGGCCCCCAGAAGCAAGTTAGATGAAAGGCCTGGTGATGTCCTTCAGGAAAATCAGCTACTGAAGTCCCTATGAAGTAAAGTTCATCTAGTAATTCTATATATACAACTGAAGAATTTACATAAAAGTTTTTAACAATAGCAATCTCTAGATGATAATGTCATGAGTGAATTTTATTTTCTAATTTTGTTTTCCTTAATGTGTTTCAGGATAAGCACTGGAATGCTAACTACAAGGTTGATACTTCAAACCTACCAGCTGCTCTCAGAAACCCTATACAGGGTTGCTACGAGTCAGAACTGATTCGATGCAGTTAACAATAACAACATGTATACAGTTAACTGTGTATATGAGTCTATTCTGATTCGTAGCGACCCTGTATAGGGTTTCTAAGGAGTGGCTGAACCACCATCTTATGGTTAACAGTCAAGTGCTTATCCTACAGCTACACACCAGGATTCCAATTCTATCTCTGTATCTATCTAGTCCTGGTGCGGCACTATAGGATAAGCACTGGACTGCTAACCACAAGGTCAGCAGTTTGAGCAAGATGAGGTTTTCTGCTCCCTTAAAGATACGACTTTGGAAAACTTATACAGGGTCACCATGAGTCGAGCTGACTTGATGGCATTTAACAACAACAACAGTTTCTTCTAATTATGTTTTAGGGGGGTGGTGGTGGTGTGCCATGGAGTCGTTTCCAACTCATAGCGACCCTGCTGTACAGGGTTTCCGAGGCTGTAAATCTTTATGGGAGCAGAAAGCCTCATCTTTCGCCCGTGGAACAGCTAGTAGTTTCAAACTGCTGACCGTGAGATTAGCAGCCGGATTCGTAACCACTATACTACCAGAGCTCCTTATGTTTTATAAATGTAAACATATATATATATGTATTTGTTATTCTGACTCATAGTGACCCTGCATAGGGTTTCTGAGGAGCAGCTGGTGGGTTTGAACTGCTGACCTTGTTTTTAGCAGTCCAGTGCTTATCTTACAGCGCCACACCAGGACTCCAAGAAGATTTGGATTCTCTCAGAGAGAGTCAGGGTTGGAGAAACATTCGTCTCAACACAAAAGGCCAGAAAATCCAGAAAGTCCTTTGGCTATGCAAGAACAATGGCCCCAGGTCCCTGGAGTCTTCTCTGAGCTTCACTGTCTCCCTCCAGCAGTTTCTCCAGCTACCTTTCCTGTCTCAAGGTCTTCTCCATGTCCTATCCTGGACCCTTCCAAGAATATACACCCCTTTTTGTCAACAGCCCCTCACAGCCTGGGGTCCAGAGCAAACACAGCTTCAATGACTTCATTCTAGAACACTTCCCTGGCACCTGCTGTTGGCATATCCACAGGGCACTGAGAGGACCTCCGGGAGAGTGAAGGCCAGGCCCCTCCCAGGGTGAGCAGCCCCTCCTCTATCATGGAGCCTTCCTTTCACTCTGTCCTTCCTGGGCTTCAGGGACAAGAGCAGGCCTGAGCCCTTCTCTACAAGACCTTTCAGGGTGCTCTCTGGAGGCTCCTCAGGCTACCTGCCCTACCTTTGTTTAGCTTGGATCCCCAACTCCTCAGGATGCGCAAATGTCTTCTTTGGCCTGGTCCCAGCAGGGGATTCGCTTCACTTAGGACCTTAGCAGGCAGAGTGAAAGCAACTGCACTTTTCACTTCATCTTCACATCTGCCCAACAGGGTGAGCACTTCATTGCACTTGAGTCCATTTCAACTCAGATCGATCCCATAGGACAGAGTAGAACTGCCCCGTATGATTTCCAAGGCTGTAATCTAGGAGTCCTGGGGTGGCGCTGTGGGTAAATGCACCAGACTGCAAAGCTGTGTGAACTGCAGGTCAGTGGTTTAAGCTCACCAGCTGCTCCTCGGAAACCCTATACAAGGGTCACTTGGGGTCAGAATTGACTCGATTGCACATCACAACAGCAGCCTGTACAGAAGCAGACTGCCACATCTTTCTCCTGAGAAGCAGCTGGTGGGTTTGAACTGCTGATCTTTTGGTTATTGGCCTAGTGGTTCGTGGCCTGGTTAACCACTGCATCACCAGAAGTCCTAGGGGAAACACTGCCACCTTCATTTTGTTGTTCTTAGCGGCCGCTGGGTGAACACCAACTCACAATGATTATGCACAACAGAAAGTAATGCTGTATGGTCTTGAGACAGCCTCACAATAGGTTGTATATCAAATGATCTATAGTGTTTTCCTTGGCTGAGTTTTGGAAGCAGACTGCTGGGTTTTTCTTCCTACCTTCATATTACCAGCAAGCAAACTGAAACTCCAAGAGGTTGCCCAAGTTCACACACTACTAACATGGGCACCTGCCAGAACACTAACCCAGACAGAGTGACCCCAGAGCCTACAGCATTCTTTCCAGTCTACCACACACCTACCTCTCTGCCAAGGTCAAATAGCTACGGGCTTAGTAATGCAGTCAGATCATTGCGTGACAACTCTAACAAGGAAACAGGAAACATGTCCAGTTCCCACCAATTGTGGGTTTTTCTGCCGATAATGAAGAATTCAGATTTAGTATCCAGCATACCTGCAGAGTTTCTGCAGAAATCCTGTAATCCACATACCAGACCAGGTACAAGGCAGAGAACTGGACTCCACAGGGCTTTCTCTCTCTCCTTTCTGCCTTTTGTTGTTCAGAATATACAACAATTCAGCAGTTTCTCCGTGAACCATTTAGTGATGTTAATTACGTTCTCCAACTTTTGTAACCATTTCACCCTCTTTTTCTTAGTTGTTCCTTCCTCGCTAATATAAACTCACTGCCCCCTAAAGTTCCTAGCCAATCTTTTGAGTTATTATCAATTTAATCCCATATGCATAGTTGTTGTTTTTTAAGTTTTTATTGTAAATTGAATGATAGTTTACATAGGAGAACATCAGTTTTAAATTCATCCTACGGTATTCCATTTCATTGCAATGATTACAATTCCCTCCGCACATGCAGAATTCTTAACAACAAGATGGTGCTTGAAAAAGCATAATTCTCAAAGCAGACTTTTTTCCCCCCACACTTGTTAGCTAAACTATTGCTTCGTTTTAAGATTTCAAGGGGTATTTTTGGTTTAAGTTTTAAAGATGACCTCAGGGCAATAGTTTCAAGCATTCACCCACTCTCTATGACTCCAGAAAGTCTGAGCCCATGAGAAATTGAAATTCTCTTCTGCATTTTCTCCTATTTGATCAGCGTTCTTTTATAGAATCTTTGATCAAAGTGTTCAGGCAGCTGTTCTGGTCTCATAGCAAAGGAGGCAGGTGTTCATGAGGGCAGTTAACCCCATATTCTGTATCCTCCACCTACTCCCGACTCTCCTTTTTCTTTTGTTGCTCCAGGCCAATAAAGGCCAATCATTGTATCTTGGATGACCACCTGCAAGCTTTTAAGACTCCAGGCACTATGCAAGGAACCAGGAGGGGAAACAAAAACACTAAACATGTTATTAAGCCAATTAACTGGAGTGTCCCATGAAACCATGACCCTAAACTTTCAAACCCAGGAACTAAATCCCATGAGGCCTTTGGATACACACAAACAACCTCAGCATCTACTCTTTTTTTCTTATTGTTATAAATAAATCTATCACACGACGTTTGCGGATTCACCTTTTCACAGGTGGATAGCTTATGGGAAGTGATTACAATCATCAACTATGCAACCCTACCTTAATCAATGCAATATTCTATCACCTTTAACACTCCCGTTCCCTTTCCCTCCCACCCCTGGTAACCACTAATAAATTGTACCTACTATATACTTGCAGAGTCCTGGTGTGGCGCTGTGTGTTAATGTGCCAGACTGCAAAGCGTTTGAACCACAAGGTCGGTGGTTCAAATCAAGTTCACCAGTCGCTCCTTGGAAACCCTACACAGGGTCGCTATGGGTCGGAACTGACTCGGCCCTTAACAACAACAACTATATACTTGCATTTTCTTTTCCTCTTATATACCATCTTTTTATGCATATAAAATGTGTGCTGTGTGGTTGTGTTGCTCCCTGAAAACACATTAGTCTCCTATGCATGCTATGTGTATTATATGTGAAAATACAATAAGTGAAGTTATGCAAAATTTGTCATTTTGTGATTAACTCATTTCACTCAGCACAGTGTCTTCCAGCTCCATTCATATTGTAGCACGTGTCAAGACTTCATTTCTCATGCTAACTAGTGTTCCGTTGTATGGATGGACCAAGTTGTGTTTATTCAATTCATCTGCTGGTGAGCATTTAGATTCTTCCCACCTTTTGGCTATTGTGAATAATGCCTTGATAAACATTGGTGTACACATCTCTGAGTTTTGGCTTTCAAGACATGGGTATGTGCTTGGGAGAGGAATTGCTGGGTCATATGGTTTTTCTATTGTTTTCCATATGGCTGTACCGTTTTGCATTGCCTTCAGCAATAGGTAAGGGTTCCAATTTCCCCACATCCTTGTCAGCAGATATTATTTTCTGTTTTTAAAAATCTTAGTCATCCTGTTATTGTTAGGTGTCAACTCTGACTCATAGTCACCCTCTGCACAACAACATGAAGCACTGCCCAGTCCTGTGCCCTCCTCACAATTGTTGTGTTTGAGACTTCTTGCAACTACTGTGTCCATTCGTTCCGCTGGGGTTCATCCTCTTTTTCTCTGATCCTCTACTTTACCAAGTATGATGCCCTTTTCTAGGATTGATTCCTACTGGTAACATGTTCAAAGTACATGAGACAAACATCTCACCAGCCTTGCTTTTAAAGGACATTCTGCTGCACTTCCTCCAAGAAAGACTTGTTTATTCTTCTCTCAGTCCATGGGACTTTCAATATTCTTTGCCAACACTGTAATTTAAATGCATCAATTCTCCTCCTATCTTCCTTATTCACTTTCCAGCTTTCACTTGCATATGAGGCCATAGAAAATATCATGGTTTGGGTCAGGCACACTTTAGTCCTCAAAGTGACGTTTGTGCATTTTAACACTTTAAAGAGGTC
>NW_006408674.1:570825-573444 GCF_000296735.1 Chrysochloris asiatica
GTGTATGTAGCCGAAGCAAGGCCTTTTTATTCAGAGAGTACAATAAGGTGCAGCAAGTGGAGGGCCCCACTGTCTCCATGGCAACAGAGTTTCATAAACCTGAAGTCCCTGGGTTTCTGTCAGGCAGACCAATGAGAACAAACCAGGTTGCCTGGCTACAGTGTGGAAGGGTGGCTGTGGGAAGAGCCCATCAGCCCTCCTGGAAGTGCCTGGTGAGTACATTCAGCAGTTCCTGCCTTTTCATCCTGCTCTTCAGCCCATGTACCCTGCCTGCAGACTTTCCTCCAACATTCGCTTACCCAGCATGCCCTTGCTGATATGGACCAGCTTCAGCCATCTCCACGTTGGGTCTTTTGCTTTGAGAACCTTCATCATCTTATTTTTACCTGGTGATTTCCCACAGGACTGCAATCTGTTAAGTATTCCAACTCCCTAAACTCATCCACCAGGGAGCCCCCAGTCTTTTACCCATTGCTTCCAACTTGGGCAACATCAGATCGGCAGTTTGTTTGGGACCCATCAGATTCAAAGCAAGAAAGTAAGGCCTCCGGGTTCTGAAAGTGCTGCTGGAAGACTACGTTCTCGAAGCTGTCACTCGGGTATTTGAAGTGCAGTTTCTGAATGATAAACCTTCCTCTTGCCTGCCTGCTCCTTGGGTTTGTGGGGATTTTTTCCGTTTCTCGTCAGCACAGGGTAGGAAGAGAAGCTGGGAGCCTAGGGGAGTCGCTTGAGTTTTCTGGTCATCCAGTTTCTCTTCCTGTGGCACCAACATCACAAAGTAAGGGGTGGGAGTGGGGGTGGGAGGGCTGTTCTCACTGGACATGTGGTGTGTAGGGTCCCCTCACCAGGGACTCCTCAGGTACACAAACAGTGAGGGCCCTGGGTAATGGTGCTTCTTCAGCATGAGACTCAAACCTGGTTCATGAAACCATTTTAGCTGTTTGGTTTCCTCATTCTCTAGAACAATCATAGAGTTGAGATCTCTTGGTGTCGCTGGCCAGAAGCAAACTGTCTTCATTTACCTTAAACGTCTGAGTCTTGGTTTTCACAGCCTTATTAGTTTCCTAATAAAGCCTCAAGGGGAAGACTAAATGCCTTCTGAACCAAATTATAAGTGCCAACAGTGGATGCTATGAAATCTCTAGGCAAAGGATCTACCGGAGTCCCCATGCTTCCTCAGGTGCAAGTTCAAGAAGATACTTGCATCATGGAGGTCAACAGCTTTGGTTCTAGCCCACCCAGGTGGCTTTTTGTGCTGTCAGTGCCATGGAGCCATCTTCACTGGTGACTAGCATAATCCTCTAATAACTCGTCTTGAACTGGATGTTACTAAAGAGGTTGGCACAGACCCACACCGCTTCCTTTAATGAGTAGGCGGATCTATGAAGTGTTTTTCTCTGCTGCCTCTTAAGCCAGTTGAGCTCTAGCACTGGTTTGACATCTGGATTACCCAACTCTTGTAAGATACAAATATTTTTGAAATCCACTGAATTTTTTTCTTTCTCCATACCAAAGAACATCACTGCCAAGAGATTCCAAAGACTGCTTTTGATCTTGTTGGTGTACACAGTTAGGATGCGAGTTTAGGGTGTTAGAAGCTTGAATTTAGAGTGCAGGATCTGAGGCAACGGCAGCACAAAAAGCCTCTGACATCCGTGACGCAGGGACCTTCCTGGACTTGTACCTGAAGAAGCATGGAGGCTCTATCCTTGTCTAACAGAGACATCATGGCATGACAGAGGATGAGGACACAGGGGTCCACTTTGAGCAATCAAGCAAGCTGGAAGACCTGTTAAGAAAGGTTCAAGCCAAGGAGACCAAAAAGTGCATGCTCAGCAGGTTGACGTTTAAGCTCAACAAAAACATGACGTTCACTGCCTGCATTTATGATATGGTCCAGAAGGCGTTTAGCCTTACCCCATGAGGCTTTATCAGGAAAAATGAGACTGTGAAAACCAAGATCCAGATGTTTAAGGTGAATGACAGCAGTTTACTTCTGCTCAGAGACACCAAGAGATCTCAAATCTATGATAGCACTAGAGAAAGAGGAAACAAAACACCTAAAAGGTTCTTGTGTCCTTTCGTCATCTGTAGGCCCAACAGTCCTTGGACATCTCCATGTGTCTTGGCATTAATTTTCACTGGATCTGAGAGCTTCACAGGGCAAGGACCCCAGGGCCAAAAGAGGCACTCCACTCTCTGTCCTTCCGTCTTGGTGGTCTTAGGTCCCTCTCATTGTGGTTTTGATTTGCATTTCTCTGATGAGCTCTGATAGCGTAGTGGCTGTGAATTGAGCTGCGAACCTTAAGGTCAGCAGTTCAAAACTAGCAGCTGTCCCATGAGAGAAAGCTAAGGCTTTCTGTTCCTGTAAAGATTTACAGCCTTGGAAACTCTGTACAGGGCTGCTGTGAGTCAGAACCAACTCCATGGCACGTCACAACAATGACTAATGACACTGAGCATCTCTTCATGTGTTTTGTGGTCATTTGAATGTCCTCTTTGGTGAAATATCCATTCAAGTGCCCATTTTATGATTATTTGTCTTTCTGTGGCTAAGTTGTTTTAATACTTTTTTGATTATTAGATGTTTGTCAGATAGGTGGTTTCTGAAGATATCCT
>NW_006408674.1:574240-579354 GCF_000296735.1 Chrysochloris asiatica
AACAACAACAACAACATAGGGCTCTCCACAGCTGAGTTTTCAGAAATGGATCACTAGGTCTTTCTTCTGAGGCTCCTCTGGGTGAAATTGAACCTCCAGCCTTCCAGTTAGCAGCCCAGTGCATTAACTAACTGTTTTTACCACCCAAGAGCAACACATGCACACCCTCCCAGTTTTTGAGAGAAAAACAGGTGCAAGGAAAGGCTGAGGCTTACCCAGGGTCATGGCAACTTAGTTTCAGGTGAATTAAGGCTAAAAACTGGGACTCTAATTCCAAGTCAAAGTTCGTACACCTCATGGCTGCCAACATACCCCAATCACTACAGCATATTCACAAATAGTTTTTAAAATAAACTTATTATTGCAACAGAATCCACACAGAGAAAAGGCACAAACCATAAATGTACAAAGTGATCTCTCCTATTCAACCACTGTTTAGAATTAGAATCCGAACATTCCAGTCTCCCCTCCCCCGAAGCTCCCTGTGTTGACTCCCAGTCACTGTGTACCCCCTAGATAGCCCCTATGCTGACTTCTAACACTGCAGTTTTGCTGCTATGGGAACATTACATAAATGAAGTCATGTTATAGGTATTCTTTTGGGACTGGCTCCTTTGGCTCAACATTAAATTTGTGAAGATTATCAGGGTTACTGGATGGCAATAATTCATTCATTCTACATTCCATTGTATGAACACAGCAGACTTGAGCTACCCATTCTATTGATGGATATTCAGGTGTTTCAAGTTGAGGGTAGGGCAAACGGCTAATGAACTCAACTGCTAACTGAAAGGATGGAGGTTCGGGTCCATTCATATATCCATAGGTGGTGTAGAAGAAAAGCCTGGCCATCTACTGAAAAACAAGCCATTGAAAACTCCATGGAGTGCAGATCTACTGTTACACACTTGGTTTGCCATGAGTTGAGGTCAAATTCAACAACAACTATTTTTTTTTTTTTTTTTGCAGTGCTGCTATGAACAGTTTGGAGTCCTGGTGTAGCGCTCTGGGTTAATGCACCAGACTGCAAAGTCATTTTGAAGTGCAAGGTCTGTGGATCAAGCTCATCAGCTGCAACTTGAAAACTGTATAGAGGGTCGCTATGGGTCAGAGCCGACTCCATAGCACTTAATAACCACAACATGAACAGTTCAGTGTGTGTCTTCTGGTTGCACATGCTCATGCTTCTGCTGGATAAACCCTCGGGGACTGGAAGCTGAGGGTTGAGGATGACACTTCATTGCCCCACTGTGCCCCTGCTCACACACCATCCTCTCCCCCAACTGTCTGTGGAGACTCCTACCTAGTGCTTTGGGAATCTCCCAGGGACCCACTTGTTGACCCTCAGACTTCCCACCTGGGAAGGGGCAGTGCAGATGTAGGCACAACCGCCTGGCCCTGACACATCTACTGACAAGTATCTGCCTCAGAGTCATTCAGGTAAGTCCCTTTGTTGTTGAGCCTAGGCCCTGTAGCTGCCAGTTGGGAGATAATAGATGTATCTTATGTTAAGCCACTAAGTGTGTGTGGGCATATTTGTTACAGTAGCGATAGGAGACTAGCATGGGGCTCTGGACCGAACATAATGTTGCATACTTTAAGCAACACTGTCTGGTTGCTATTTTAGAAAGTGGGATTCAATTCTACAAATATTTACCGAGCACCTTTTATGCACCAGACCTCATGGTAGGCCATAGGGAGAGAGAGAAGCAGCTGTCACCATGGGAGGAGTTTCAGGTTCATTGGGGTTTTTCCAACTGCCGTCCTGGTGTGGTGCTGTGGGTTAATGCGCTGGACTGGAAAGTCAGTTTGAACCACAAGGTTGGCAGTTGAAGCTCACCAGCTGCTCCTTGGAAACCCTATTCAGGGTCACTATGGGTCGGTACCGACTTGACAGCACTTAACAACAACATCTTAGGTTAGAAATTGGTGCCACGTGAGCAAATTATCACTTACTGGTAGACTGAAGGCTCCCAACTGGCAGCTACAGGGCCTAGGCTCAACCTATTGTGCCATCAGGATTCTTTCCCAAAGTCCTACCAGGAAAGATCAGATAGATACCTGTTTGGGAAAAGAAGAAGGAAAAAAAATAGTGTTTGAGGCTCTTGGGTAATATCACATAAGAGAATACCAATGGATTTCGTAACTCTGCCACTGGGCTTCTTGAGAACAAACAGCAGATACCACCACCACCCCTGGCTCTCCAGGATCCAGAGTCAGGCTCTGTGTGTCTCAGGGAACGTACTCTTCGTCCTCATCACCTGGCTCATTACCCCACACTTTCATCACTTGATTGCTGCAGCGACCTCCTCAGAGTTCCCACCCCACAGCTTGGCACTGGAGGCTGCAGGGAGGCCTAGATGGGAAGTCAAGACTCCCTGAGTTCTAGTCCCATGTTCATAACTGGTTTGCTGTGGGATCTTGGGCATAGCTCAGCCCTCTCAGAGTGTTTCCACCCCTAATATGGGGCTACATTGCTGCCCCCTCACAGATTCATCATAAAGACCTGAAACCTTGGATGGGAATGCCAGCTGCAGACTGGGGACGTGTCAGCACCAGTATATCCTCCCTGGTTTGGGAAGGCCAGGTTCCCAGCACCACTCCCCCACTTAGTCAGAAAGCAACCACCTACACCCAAATGTGAACTTATCTGAGCACTTCATTCCTTCCTAACGTGACCACTGGACACCGAGGGGCATCAAAGGGTGGGTGAGGAACCTGAGAGGACCCCAGCCTGGTTCAGCTCCCATCCATGCCCCACTGACTGGCTGAGAGGCTCATTGTTAAGCAGGCCACAGAATTGGAAGAGAAGATGGGATTCTCCATGCTTGGATGTTCCGCCCATCCCTTGGTGAGCAGAGCTGACCTGCCCCAGCCTGTTTTGGCCCTGCCTCCTGGCTGCCTAGGCTACTTGCCAGGGCACTGAGGCCTTGGTCTGGTTTTCTGTGATCCTCATTCCCAGCCACCCCCTGGAAAGGATACAGGCTGGAGAAGGCCCTGGTTTCCTGACATTGGAGGTTGTTGCCAGAGGAAAATACTCCGAGGTCAGCTCCTCAACTCAGAGAGGGGAAATTGGTGTACTCATCCCTTTGTCCCTGCACAATGTCACAAGTCCTTTCCTTTACCTTTGCCAGCTTTTGTCCCCTCTGTGGGTTTCAGTTTCCTCACTTGTAAAAAGAGGACTAGAGGAAGTGGTTTCTAGGCCCTTCTAGGTCTGGTATTCACAGCTTCCTGGCAGGCTCACTGGGTTGGGTTAGGATTTTATTGTGAATTTGGAGAAAGTTTGCCGAGCAGAGCAGATTTTTGCTCTGTAAAACAAAACAAGCTTATACATATTTTGTTTCATGTTATTGACTGCAATCCCCACAATGCTGTTGTTGTGAAGTGCCATCAAATTGGTTCTGACCCATAGTGACCCTGTGTAGGGTTTCCAAGGAGCAACTGGGGAGCTTGAACCGCCGACCTTGCAGTTCAAATGGCTTTGCAGTCTGACGCATTAACCCACAGCGCCACACCTGGACTCCAGCCCCCACAATGAAACATCACTTATCTGACTTCCTCCCTGTCTTTCCTGTTTCCATTCCTGCTTCTTTCCTAACTCATCCTGCCTTCTGGAACTATGTTGTTGTTGTTAGGTACCATTGAGTCAGCACCGACTCATAGCGACCCTAGGCACAACAGAATGAAACACTGCCCAACCTCACAATTATTGCCAGGCTTGAGTCCATAGATACTGCCACTCTGTCCCTGGGCAAATGCTGCCCTTTTGATCCCAAATGGTTGATTATTCCAAGGAGCCCTTGTTCCCTTATAGGCCTGTCATTGTTGAGCTGAAAATTGAGCCCTAGGAGTGAGTTCCCAGGCCTGAAGAGTGACCCATGACTATAGCCTCAGGGGGCCCACCACTTCCAATCTGACCAGTAAGTCCGGCCTTTGGAAGAGTCTGACTTGTACTCCCCATTTTTCTCCCACTGTATCCAGGACCCTCTAATGCGATCACTCTCAGAGCGATCAGTAGTGGTAGGTGGGCAACATCTAGTTTTTTGGGTCTCAGGGTCCTGGAGACTGTGGCTCACGTGGTCCTTATTAAACTGATTTAAAAAAAAAAAAAACAAAAAACGCTTTCATTGTGAATTGAATGACGGTTTACAGACAAGATCATCAGTTTTACACTCAACAAATCATATACTTTGTTTCATCTCAGTGACTGCAAATCCCCTCCATATAACAACAGGTATCCCACTTCCTCCCTGGGGTTCCTATTTGCATTCCACCCTCCTTCCCATCCCTTCTTGACTTTGTCCTTAGGAATATGTCCTTTTGATTTTGAATGGATGACTATTTCATGGTGCGCATACTTTACTAGTATTGCTGTCCCCCTATAGGCCCATCTATCTACTGCTTGACTGAAAATTGGGCCAGGAAGATGAGTTCCATTCCAGACCTGAAGGATGGTCTAGGGTCATAGTTTCAGGTTCCTCTAGTCTCTTTCTGATCAGTAAACCCTGTCTTTTTTTAAAAAATAACTTTGAGTTTTTCCTCACATTTTCTCCTACTCTATCCAGAACCTTCTAATGTGATTCCTTTCAGAGCAGTTGATAGTGGTAGCTGGGCACCATCTAGATCTTCTGGTCTCAGACTCATGGAGTCCAGAATCCATGATTCCAAACATTTTCAATTGTCATCACTCTTCTGTCTCCCGCACATGGAGAGATCAATAGCCTCACCTTAGCTGGCTGCTCATGAGCTTTTAAGTTCATGAGAACTTTGTCTTTGTGGACTATGTCCATATGAATTTTAAAAGCTTTCTTGAACCCTGTACCACTTTGACCCCAAGAGACTGGTGTGAATGTAAATTTAGTGATTTTATAGGTGAGGAAACTGAGGTACTGAAATGTGAAGGTCCAGTCCATATTGACTCTCAATTTAGTGCCCTCTAACTGGTGTGGAGCTCTGGTAGCGTAGTGGTTACGAATCGGGCTGCGAACCATAAGGTCAGCAGTTCGAAACTACCAGCCGCTCCTCGGGAGAAAGATGAGGCTTTCTACTCCCGTAAGGATTTACACCCTCGGAAACCCTGTACAGGGTCGCTATGGGTCGGAACCGACTCGAAG
>NW_006408674.1:585434-587217 GCF_000296735.1 Chrysochloris asiatica
CATGTGAAAGCTGGACAGTGAATAAGGAAGACCATAGAAGAATTGATGCTTTTGAGTTATGGTGTTGGAGGAGAATATTAAGAGTGCCATGGGCTGCCAAAAGAACCAATAGTTCCACTTTGGAAGACATGCAGCCAGAGTGCTCCTTGGACACCAAGATGGCCAAACTTCATCTCTCATGTTTCAGACATATTGTCAGGAGGGACCAGTTGCTGGAGAAGGATATCATGTTTGATAAGGTGGAAGGTCAGAAAAAAAGAGGAAGACCCCTAGTGAGAGGAATTAGCCAAGTGGCAATGTCAATGGACTCAAGTGTGGCCACAGTAGTGAGAGTGGCCCAGGATCGGGCAGTGTTTCGTTCAGCTGTGCATAAGGTCGCTATGAGTTGATACTGACTCAATGGTACCTAACAACAACAACAACAACAACAACAACATAACACCTCTACAAGAAAAAGACAAACAACACAATTAAAAAATGGGCACAAGACATGAACAGCTACTTCACCAAAGAAGACATTCAAGCAGCAAACAGATGAAGCAATGTTCACGATTATTAGCCATTGTTGTTAAATGCCGTCTTGTCGGTTCTGACCCATAGCAACCCTGTATAAGGTTTCTGAGGAGCAGCTGGTCAGTTTGAATCGCCGACCTTGCAGTTTAAACCAACCTTGCGGTCTAGTGCTTATCCTACAGTGCCACGTCATTTTTGTTGTCGAGTCGGTTCTGACCCATGCAACCCTGTATAGGGTTTCCTAGTAGAGGTTGGTGAGCTTGAACTGCAACCATGCAGTTCAAACCAACTTTTCAGTTCAGCACATTAGCCCGAAGCCCCACACCAGGACTCCATGCAAATCAAAGCAACAGTGAGATATCATCTCACACCAGAATTAATAACAAAATTTAAAAATACAGAAAGCAACAAATGCTGGTGAGGGTGTGGAGACACTGGGACCTTCCTACATTGCTGGTGGGACTGTAAAATGGTTCAACGGCTGTAGAAAATGTTATGGAGCTTTCTAAGAAAGTTGGAAATAAATTTACCATATCAGCCAGCCATCCCGCTACTTGGTATATATCCACAGGAAATAAGAGCCACTGATGTTCATCGCAGCACTAGTCACAGTAGCAAAAAGATGGAGACAGCCTAAATGCCCATCAGTGGACAAATAGATACACAAACTTTGGTATCCTATGCAACATTGAAGAATAACGAATCTGCGGAAGTTCAATTTACTGCTGACCTTGTGGTTCACAGTTTAGTGCTACTCCTACAGCACCTACAAGAGTCCACAGGCTAAATCACTTCTGATGTTGTTGCTGTTAAGTGCCCTCAAGTCAGTTCCAACTCACAGCAACCCCGATAGTATTGCAGAATTAGACTCTGGTGAGTGCAGTGGATCCTGGTGTAGTGCCATAGGATAAGCACTCAACCTCAAGGTCGGTGGTTCAAACTCACCAGCCGCTCCTTGGAAACCCTATACAGGGTCACTATGAGTCGGAACCGACTCACAACACTTACCAACAACAACAAATACAATGGGAGTCCTTGGGTAGTTGAAATGTCTAAATGCTCGGCTACTAACCGAAAGGTTGGCATTTCTAATCCACCCAGAGGAACCTCAGAGGAAAGGTCTGGTGATTACTTCTGAAGAACCACAGTCATAGGAAACCCCATGTAGCACAGTTCTACTCTGACACACATGGGGTCACCAAGAGTCAAGATTGACTGAACAGTAAGTGCAATGGAGAAAAAGAAACAGGAAGATATGCACACCAATGTT
>NW_006408674.1:588332-591854 GCF_000296735.1 Chrysochloris asiatica
AGTGTGGCAAGACCTGGGAACTCTTGGGCCCAGAGTCAGTGACATAGCCACAGAGGACTAGAGTGGAGAGTGAAGCATCCAGCAGATAAGAAGAGAGGGCATCTGCACAAGAACACCCACACCTGCAGATAGTATCCACTTGACCTGGCTTCAATGACTAGATGATCAGAGCTCAAACAGAAAAAGAAAGAAGAGGGAAAAAAGCATAATGTGATACAATTTGATGAACTTGACCTACACCTATGGAAGCAGTAGCTCAAAAGAGGGAACAAATCCTTACAGCAAGGATCATTCCTACCCCCTCCATACACAGAGTAGACAGGGATGGGCAACTTAGACATTGGCTACCCAAAATGGAGGGGGAGGGTGGCTACAAAGGCAAGAAGTGACTGGCTTATAAGCTTTCAAGAGGGAAGGTAGATTCATAGGGCCTGGAGGAAGGTAGAATCTCCACTGAGTAGTATTCAATCTGTCTAGGTGGGGCTGATAAAATGAAATCCGAATGGATCTCTTGTGATACAATAGTGAATAATTGTTATCTGGACTGCTTGTGAGGGATGGAATTGTAAAGGTAGATGTTTTTTAGCAAGGAAGGGAGTGATTAACTTTTTAGCCTAAGAGCGGAGGTCCCTGGGACCATCAAGGGAGAAGAGTAGAGAGCGGGACCCTACCCAGAGAAGCAGTGAATACTGAGATGGAAGCAAAGATGATGACGTGGAGAGATGGAGCTGTTGGGGACTTTAGACACAGAGAGGGAGAGGGGCTGAGCGCTGATGACCGGGGTGCATGTTTGTAGTGTATACCCTTTGGATGGCTGATGATGCATGGAGGGGATTGTAACCATAGCAGTGAAATGATATACTATAGGATGAATGTAAAACGAATGTTCTCCCATGTAAACTATCACATAATTCACATAATTCACAATAAAACATTAAGGAAAAAAAAAAAGTAAGTACATGTAAACAAACAAACAAAAGAAACAGGAAGATGGGGAAAATGTGGTCCAGGCAGAGGGAACAGTCAGTACAAAGGTCCTGGGGCTGGAGCGTGCCTGGCCTGTTTGAGGACCAGCAAGGAGGCAAGTGTGATGAAGCGATTCGAGAGATAGGGAGACAAGAGGGGCTGAGGCCACGGATGTGGTGGGGACAGATGACTTTTGTAAAGATTTTGAGGGGCTTTGGTAGCATAATGGGCTACTTGTTGGGCTGCTAACCTCAAGGTCAGCAGTTTGAATCCACCAGTGGGTCTGCGGGAGAAAGAAGTTTCTCTCATAAAGATTTAGTCTCAGAAACCTTACATAGGGTTGCTATGGGTTGAAATAGAGTCAATGGCAGGGGCGTGGGTGGAGAAGGACTTCAAGGAGCCCTGGCCACGCATTGGTTAAGCAGTCAGGGCTGCTAACCAACAAGTTAGAAGAAAGATGTGGCATTGTGCTTTCATAAAGATTTATAGTCTTGGGGCAGTTCTATGGAGGCGGTTCTCCTCGTCTCAGGGGGCAACTATGAGTCAGAAGTGAGTAGATGGTAATAGGTTTGGGTTTTTGTTTTGTTAAGGATTTGGGTTTGATCTGGAGAAAGGAAGCCTTTGAAAGCTTCTGGAAGAAGAGTGATGTGCTCTCAAACTTTAGTTCTAACAGGTCCTTCATGGCCTTGTCCCTGCACAGGAAGTGGCAGCCCCTGCTCTGTTCAGGGCTGCTCACCCAGATCCAGGGCATGAAAGCGAAGTGTCCCTGCTGATGAAGGTCAGGGCTTCGCCCTCAGCACACACTGTTCTGCTCCAGCCCTGTCCTCACCCATTTGCAGGACTCCTCAGGTCTCCCATTCTGTTTTCATCCGCCTCCTCTCTCCTGTCTTATCTCATTCCGGGAGAGGAAGGACAGGCTCTCCCCCAACATTTGCATCATCCCTTTCTAAATCAGCAGTCTCTGAGAGTCTTTGTTTCTGCCTCAGAGTGGACCAGGTGAGCGGACATGATCCCCGTGGTCACCAATGAGAGCAAAGGAGGCAGAGAAATACACAGAAAATCTGGTTGGCACCACAAGATACAATGGTGTCCTTCCATGGACAGCTGACTCCGATTGTCTGGTTCATGCTTTACCAGCCATCTCAGGAAGTGGTTACTACTAACTGTCCTCACCGAGACAAGCTCAGGCTCAGAGATGTGGCTTCCCTTGCCCAAGGTTATTCCGCTCATCAACAGATGAGGCAGGAGTTGCATCCAGATCTGGGAAACCCCTAAGTTGGCATTTCCTACTGTTCTGTGGTTCCTTGTCTCAGATACAGACTTCTGGGAGGAGCTAGAAAAAGAGGAGTTTTTTTCCCCTAGAAAACACACACACACACACACACACACACACACGTTGCCTGTGACTTCAGAGGATCCCCAGATTTCAAGTCCAAACCAGCCTGTACTATCCATTAGGCTGCCTCTGCAGAATGTTTGCATGGACAGAGACCCACCTTGCTAAACTGCAGTGGACCCTGGAGACATTCTATTCCCTACTAACAAGTCCTCCTCACTCTACCCTGTCCCCCAAGCTGCCAGGGCAGAAGGGAGTCCTCTAGCTGGTTAGAGAAGTTAGTTTGGGGTCTTATATGGTTGTTGTTGGGTGCTGTTGGGTCCATTCTGACTCATAACAACCCCATGGCACAGGGTAGAATTGCCCCATAGGGTCTTCTAGGCTGTAAGCTTTACAGGAAGAGATCATTAGGGGTTTTTCCCATAGGACTACTGGGTGGGTTTGAACTGCCAACTTTCTGTTAGTAACTGATCACTTTATCACCAGGGCAGGTAAATAGTTCCTCTGTCAACAATGCTGCAACCTATCTTCTGTAACTGAATGAAATCTATTTTTGTACAGCCCTCTCCCTTTTCTCCTAAAGGCAGAATATTCAATCTGTCCATTTCACAAAAACTCTTGTCATTTTCAGGTTTAAACTTGGTCAAGTGTCAGAAGTCCTAATTATAGATACTGGTCCTACAGCTAGACTAGTTTGGGTGCAGATGCAGGGAAAAAATTATCCACTGCAGACTTGTCTGTAAAAGCAAAAGACTGAAATGTAATGGTCATCAGCACCAAAATAGTTCAGTTGTCATGAAGTTGATTCTGACTCCTGGAGACCCCATCAATGGCAGACTAGAACTGTGCTCCACTGTGTTTTCTTTCTTTCTTTCAACGTTTTATTCTGAATTGAGTGAAGATTTACAGGCAAGATCATCAGTTTTACAGTTGACAAATCCTACACTTTGTTTCATCTCAATGATTACAGTCCCCTCCCTGCAACAGCAGTCATCCTGCTTCCTCCCTGTGGCTTCCCTTTTACATCTTATATTTCACAAATGGACAAAGAAAAATATTTGATGTACACATACAAAACACACACAAAAAAACTTTTTGTTTGTTTGTTGAAAGAATCCTTCCATTCCAGTTGGAATTTTGAGCAACTGCGTCCATAAACAACATTCTTATCAACGGAAAAAAAAATTGAAGTTGTCAAGGACTTCATTCTTCTTGGATCA
>NW_006408674.1:591954-595221 GCF_000296735.1 Chrysochloris asiatica
ACTCCCGTAAAGATTTACACCCTTGGAAACCCTGTACAGGGTCGCTATGGGTTGGAACCGACTCGACGGCACTTAACAACAACAACAACAACAACTGGTGTGGCGCTGTGGGCTAATGCGTCAGACTGCAAAGTCATTTGAACTGCAAGGTCGGTGGTTCAAGCTCACTAGTTGCTCCTTGGAAACCCTATACAGGGTCGCTATGGGTCGGAACCGACTTGACGGCACTTAGCAACAACTGGGAGCAGCAACAATCACCCGTTAGCCCCAGGCTCTGTCGCTGACAAGAGTCCTGGAGAAAGTGACCCACACCTCTGTGGCTTCCCTAGACTATGCACATCTGTGCCAGTACCAAGCATGTTCTCAGACTGCAGAGTTGGTGTTGTTATTGTTGTTGTTAAGTGCCATCAAGTCAGTCCCAATCCATAGCGACCCTGTATTGGGTTTCTGAGGAGCAGCTGGTGAGCCCGGCTTTGCAGTCTGACGCATTAACCCACAGCGCCACACTACAGGGTAGTAAGCATAATAGAAACGCTTATTGAGAACTTATACCCTGCTCTAAATGCTTTCTGGGTATTTAACTCACTGCAACCCCATGAAATAGGAATGATTACGGTTCCCATTTTATAACTGAGCAAGCAAACTGAAGTACAGAGAGCTTAAGCAACATATCCAAGGTCACGCAGTTCCTAAGTAGTTATCTTATCCCAGACTCCATCAAAAATCGGGCCCAAAACATAGTTTATGCCATAAGACTTTGGTTGGGATCATATTCCCAGGACACAGGGTGAAGGGAAAAAGGAAGTGAAACAGCAAAGGAAGGAAAGTAAAGTACAAGGTCCCACCAGGTGCTGTGGATTCCAATTCACACTACCCCATGTATATCAGAGTAGAACTGCGCTCCCTAGGGGTCTCAATGGCTGATCTTTCAGAAGTAGATCCTCAGGCCTGTCTTCCCAGGCACCTCTGGGTGGGATCAAACCACAAAACTTTCTGTTATTTGTTTGCATCACCCAGGAAATGAATGTATTTTTGAGCTGTCTAACCATTTCACAAGAAACCGTAGCTCTGTGCTGCGTCTGTCTGTAGACAAACCTGTGTGTTTCGCTTTGGACATTTCTGTTGAGAAGAGAACTCCTTCCTAGCTCGTGTGTCTCCATAGGAGGGATCTAGTCTAGAAGGAGCAAGGGAGGCTGGCAGGGAGGAGAACAACCAAGAGGGGTGGCGATGTTCCATCCAGGTGGTTGACTTGATCCTAATACCCCTCCCCCTCCCATGCTTACTTAGCTAGTCAGTCCTGTCTTGTATTGCCTGAGATCTTTCATTGTATTTTCTTTGTCTAAACTAGTTTGTCTCTGTCCTTTTCAGCCAGATGGAATGCCCATTTTACGGATGAGACAGTTGAGGAACTTGGCCTCGATCACACTACTAATCCCAAAGTCAAAGTGCTCAAGTATATAGGCCCAGGAACTTTATCTCTCCGGGTGAGGAAAAAAGTGCCTCTTCTGTAGAGGTTGGGCAGGTCTCTGGGATTGATCCTTTCCATCTCTTCTTCCCTAATGTTCTCACCTAAAGGACTAGGTGCAGTGTGCCCCCTGCCCTCGTTGTCCTAGCCCAGCCTTATCTCCATTCATTAGAGTCCTGCATGCACCCACCTTCTGCCCCTGTTCCAAGGAAAGCTCTGCCAAGGCAGCCTAAATCTCTGAGTATCGGAGCCCCTGGGAAAAAAACCTTGTATTTCAAAAATCTCAAGGTTCTGTTTTGAGCTGGAGGAAATTCAGCTCTGATCCTGGGACCTAAGGTCCACCCAGTTAGTGTAGAAAGGGGCATAAGAGGACACAAAGCCAGCCAGGTGTCCCCATGCCTTCAGGGGCACTGGGGTTTTGAGACCTAATGTCCAGGGCACCCTGGGCTGGCTGACACAGATGTCTTTTTCTGGGGTGGAGAGGCAAACAAGGACATTTCTGGGTGTGGAGTTTTCTTGGCAAACTCTCGCTGTCAGAAGTCTCTGCAGCCAGCAGGGGTCAGCAGAGGCCCATGGTTCCCAATATCTTCCAGTGCACAGGGACTGGACCTCTAGTTCTTTGGTGAAAAATAAAAACAAACAAGCAAAAAACGATCTCCAATACAACGCAATCCCAGTCCAGATTCTAACATCATTCTTTTCAGAGATGGAAAAAATAATCACTAACTTTATATGGAAAGGAAAGAGACCTCAGATAAGCAAAGCACTGCTTAAGAAAAAGAACAAAGTTGGAGGCCTCTCACTCCCTGATCTCAAAATTTACTATACAGCCACAGAGGTTAAAACAGTCTAGTATGGTACAACTAAAGATACATAGATCAATGGGACAAAATTGAGAACCCAAAAGTAAAACCATCCACACACAGTCAGCTGATCTTAAACAAAGGTCCAAACCCATTAATGGGGGAGAGAAAGTCTTTTCAACAAATGGTGCTGGCAAAACTGGAAATTCATTTGAAGAAGAACGAAACAAGACCTATATTTCACACCATATACAAAAGCAAGCTCAACATGGATTAAAGACCTAAATGTAAAACCTAAAAGAATAAAGATCATCAATAGAAAAATAAGGACACACTTAGGGACTCTATTACTGGGCAGAAATATGCTATTAAACATTTCTAAAAACACACAAACAGCAAAAGACAAAATAGATGAGTGAGACTTCCTAAAAATTAAGACACTAAAGTGCATCAAAAGATTTCACCAAAAGAGTAAAAAGGAAGCCAAACTAGGAGAAAAAAAAATTTTTGTAACAACATATCAGACAAGGGACTAATATCTAAAATTTATAGAAACTATAGCACATCTCCACCACTCATCTGTCAGTTTGTCGTACTGTGGTGGCTTGTGAGTTGCTGTGATTCTGAAAGCTATGCCACCAGTATTTTAAATACCAGCAGGGTCACCCATGGTGGACAGGTTTCAGATAACCTTCCAGACAAAGACAGACTAGGAAGAAAGAATGACAAACTACTTCCGAATATTTAGTCACTGAAAACCTAGTGAATAGCAGAGAAACACTGTCAGATATAGTGCCGGAAAATGAGCCCCTCAGGTTGGAAGGCACTCAAAATACACCTGGGGAAGAGCTGCCTTCTCAAAGTAGAGCTGACCATGATGACGCAAATGGAGAAAAACCTGTGGGAGAAAAGCCCGCAGGACCTTCATTTGCTGATGGGGCACAAATCAAAATGAAGAGAAACAGCTGTAACATCCATTGGAAATTGAAACATGGAATG
>NW_006408674.1:604522-606541 GCF_000296735.1 Chrysochloris asiatica
TGGACATATTGTCAGGAGGGACTATTCGCTGGAGAAGGATATCATGTTTGGTAAGGTGGAGGGTCAGAGAAAAAGAGGAAGACACCCCCAATGAGATGGATTGGCCAAGTGGCAGCATCGATGGATTCAAGCGTGGCAACAGTAGTGAGGTTGGCCCAGAATTAGGCGGTGTTTCGTTCTGCTGTGCGTAAGGTCGCTATGAGTCGGTACCAACTCGATGGCACCTAACAACAACAACATGATATGGACTGGAGTCCTGGTTGTAGTGTGGCACTGTGGATTAATGCGCTGGATTGCAAGGTCAGTTTGAAACACAAGACTGGCAGTTCAAACCCAGCAGCCTCTGCTCAGAAACCCTATGCTGGGTCGCTATGCGTCAGAACCAACTTGACAACTCATAACAGCAGCATAGAGCCACTTCCGGTGTGGCTATAAGATAAGTACTAGATTGCTAACCACAAGGTTGGTGGTTCAAACCCACCAGGTGCTCCTTGGAAATCCTATACAGGGTCACTATGAGTCAGAACTGTTTTGACAGCATTTAACAATAGCACCAATGATGCTGAGCAGGTTCCAGCAGAACTTCCAGACTAAGAAAGGCAGGAAGAAATATAGTAAGAAGGGTATTCAAAAAGTTCATGGGAAATTTCCATTATCCATTTCCCCATGAACTTCTGATGCTCCCTCGTACAAACCACACGTTTACTTTACATTTTCTGCTCCCATAAAGATCTACAGCTTTGGGAAACTACACATAGTTGAAGCATAGTGCAAGTTCTGGTGTGGCGCTGTATGATAAACACTGGATGGCTAGCCACAAGATCAGTGGTTCAAACCCACCAACTGCTCCTTGGACACCCTATATAGGGTTGCTATGAACTGGAACTGACCCGATGGTACGTAACAACAACTGCATAGTCAAAGAGAAAAAGAAGCAAGCAGGTGAAATTGATTTTAATAATATTTTTTGTTGTTTAAAGCAATATATGAAATGTTATTTTAAATATTAAATGAGTTGCCATTTTATAAAAGTTCAGCTACATCATACTCCATTACTCCCTGTCCTCTTCAGCACCAATCTTCTGTTGAGAAGCACTTTTGCCCTCGTGTTTAAGTGGTAACAGCTGAAATGGCTGTTTATTCCCATCAGCCTTTGTTGCTAGTACTCCAACTATACCTGCTCTTTGTGTGGATCGTGAAACTCTCCATCCATGTTCACCTGGTTTGCTTCCAGGAAGTCGGAGCCGCTGGCCTCTGTGGAGGAGGTGGGGCTCCCAGGCCTTCTTATACCTGGCTCCCTGGAACCATCAGGACGCTCGAGGGCCTGCATCACTGTGCTGGACACACTTTCTTGAGCCCGCTGGGAGATAAGCTCCGGCCTATGTCTGTCATCTCCACACTGATCTAGATCTGGCAGAGGGAGGTCTTCTCCAAGACCCTCCCCTGTGTCCCTTTTGGGATCCCTTCGAAGTCTCTTCCCCTTTCCAGCTCCCTGGATCCATAGTAACCGGAGGGAAGAGACCATGGCGAGGGTTGGGGAGGGCTCGGGAAGGGAGAGTTTATTCTGCCTCATGCATATTTTCCAAACATTCCTAGCTTTTCATCTTAATCAAGGCTTTTTGAATTGAAAGTTCAGAAATTCAAGAATTCAACATCTTTGTTTTCTGATTATGTGTCTGTTATTGTTATGTGCTGTGGAGTCATGGCAGGTGCCATATTAATTAAGGAATTGAAATGAAGGAATTGAGACATATTAATCAAGGAATTGAAATAAAGAAATGAGACACGGGGGACCCTGCATATGAAGGGCTCATTGTTCTAGCAAAGCTGCAATGAAGTGTTCTCCTTGGATAGCAGAGCTACAAGAAAAAAAATTCCATGCACAGGCCCCTAGTTATTTTTTTTCTTTTTGAATCATTCTCCGATGAGTCTTCCTCCAATCCTGATGCCACGTTTTTCTTCATAGAACCCAGCTTCTCGTATTATTTGCTCAGCATACAGGTTGAATAAGTATGGCGA
>NW_006408674.1:609446-622054 GCF_000296735.1 Chrysochloris asiatica
CGAGTGGTGGCCATTTGGTTTTATGTCTATTGCCTTAGTTTAAGACAATAAAGAATCCTTAAAAGCAACTAGGCCATAAATAAGGGTTATAGGAATACAGATACATAAATAAGAAGTCTGATCAGTAAAATAGGGGAATTGTTTTCATGGCCTCAGTTTCGCTGATGTGATGTTTTTGTAGGCTATAAACATATAGCATATGGAGGAAGTTAAGAAAGTGTAAATTGCACCCGCCAATTAGGATTGATGACTTAAGACTTAACAAACAAACATCAAGAAACATATGTGAAGGTTAACTTGCTTCTCAGAGAAAAGAATAGAAGTTATTTATGTAGAAACAAATGTTTAACTAAAAGGTTTCAAGGGTCAGGATGTCTCTCCTATGCTTTGATGTAATGTCTCTTTGCTGTAACTTCTTGTCCCTGTTGTAAATCTGAGGGTCGTAAACCATGAAGAATGTGCCTCAGAATAGATTATATTTTGAGGCCATTGATTACTATGAGAGCAATGTTTTTTGTAATAGTATATAAGGGGGTTGGTTGTAAGATAGAATAAGGCAGAAGAAGGAAAAAGAATGGCAGAAGAATAAAGCAGGAGAGGAGAAGGAGAATAGAGAAGGAGAATGAAAGAGCAGAAGGTAAAAGGAGAAGAAGGGTAAAGCAAGAGAGGGAGGAGTAAAGAAATGGAAGGAGATTAAAGAAGCAGAAGGAGAATGAAAGAGGAGAGGGAAGAAGAAGGGAAAAGTAGGAGAGGGGGGAGGAGAGAAAAGAATGAGCAGGACAGTAAAGAATGAGAGAATAAAGCATGTAAGAAGAAGATTTTGAATTCATCACTATCTATTGACTATGTGTAATTCTTTTTCCGCCGACGTCACATTCCTCTTCGGGAACCCTGGAATAAGTTTGCTGGGGCTGGCTCCCGGTTCCAACTCATAGCCACCCTGTACAGGGTTTCTGAGGCTGTAAATCCTTACGGGAGAAGAAAGCCTCATCTTGCTTCTGCAGAGTGGCTGGTAGTTTTGAACTGCTGACCATAAGGTTCGCAGCCCGATTCGTAACCACTATGCTACCAGAACTCCTTGATTCTGTGTCTACTGGGGTGAAAATGAACCAATTCATCATTCACAGTGATTGGCTGAACCCAGCCAATTGGTCAATGGGACAGCTCTCCCCATCCTAATCTCATGTCTGATTGGGACTTCTGGCTGCCATAGCCAGTCTCCAGGCCAACACTGTCATGACCCAAACAGTTAACCTGAGGGTCAGAGAGAGGCAGGGATCCATCCAAGGCCACATAGGGAAGGGTCAGGGGACAATGCAGGTCTCCCATCCAGTGCACCTTCAATGGTACTGGGGAGGTAGCATCCAGGGGCCTCAGGCCAGGCCCTGGATTTGCTTGGAGTCAGCCCAGCCTTTTCTCAGTCCCCTACCTTCACAGTTAAGACAGTATGGTCTGGGCCCTAGTTGGACCCACTGCCCTCTAGGGGGGATGTCTCATAGGAATTCCTACTAAAGCCTCTTGTTCTCTTATACACTTAGTCTTAGAGGAGAAATTTCTGGTACTCAGAAAAAAACAACAACCTGTGTTGTTCTGACTCATAGCCGTCTTATATAGGGTTTCCAAGGAGCATATGGTGGGTTTGAATTTGCCTTGTAGGTGCCAGGCCAGTGCTTATCCTGTAGCACCACACCAGGACTCCACATCTGTGTGTGGTTGCCTCCATCCCATCATTATTGATGTGAAGTGCCGTCGTGTTGGTTCAGACCTATAGCAACCCTGTATAGGGTTTCTGAGAAGTGGCTGGTGATCTTGAACCGTAGACTTTGTGGTTCAAATCACCTTTGCGGTCTAGTTCACTAACCCACAGGACTACAGCAGAACTCCATGCCATCATTAGTGCCCTTCTTTCCTGTGGCTGAAGGTTCAGATGTGTGCTTAATATCAGGTGCCCTGGGACAATCACGTCCCAAGACCTTAAACCAAACCCAAAACCCAAAAACCCAAACCCACTGTTTGTTGCTGTTAATGCGGTCGAGTCAGTTCCGATTCATAAAGATCCTGTATAGGGTTTCTGAGGAGCAGCAGGTGGGTTTGAGCAGCCAACCTTATGATTCGCAATCCAGTAGTGATCCTACAGCCCCACACCAGGAGTCCAAACCCAGTGTAGTAGAGCCAGTTCGAATGCATAGCCATGCCAAATGTTTCAGAACAGAAGTGTGCGCTACAGGGTTATCTGTGTCGTAATATTGAGGAGTAGGTAACCAGGCCTCCCTTCCAAGGTACCTTTGAGTAGTTGAGCGCTCAAGTATTTGCACCTCCAATGCCCTAGGTCCTCTGCATCGTAGGCCTGCTTCAGTGTGAGTGCTTCTACCAACGGCATGATAGCTGGTGGTGTTGGAAACAATCTTTTTCCTTCCCCCAGAGGAGGGCTCCTGAGGGCAGGAGCTGTGGACACCTCCTCCCTGGTTCTCCAGGCTCCAGCACAGAACTTGGGGAAGGCAGACTGAACAGGTGCCATCCCTGCCAAGAGCCGTGTCCACTGCTGCTGACACTGGGTTGTCATGTGTGGGTGATCAGGGGTCTGGATTTGTGCTGAGACCCTTTTGCTCCACTTTGGCCTTTTAAAGCCATGGGGAGGTTTTCTAGGGGCCCAGAAGCCCTGAGCCCATTGGTCAGAACTCCTGAGAAAAAAGGAGCCGATTTGCATCAAAAAGAACACTGGCTTCATTGAAATTCTCCTCATTTTGAGTGGAACAAAACCACAAAGAAAAGGAAAGTTTTAATCCTGCCCCACTGAGGAGCACTTTGAGCTTCTAAATATAGAGAGGCAACAGCCCTCTTTGGGCCATTCCAGTGGCTGCCTCCCCGCCTCTCCCCATACCCGCCTCCACTGCCCACTGAAGGCCAGCCTCTTGGCACTGGACAAGAGAATAAGCTCTCCTCGGGGAATGCTCACAGCTGATGCTGCACAGCTCTGGAGTTAGAGGCAGCTGCCCGCCCAAGGACCTCAGGATGCCCGACAGCAGAGAGGTCTCACAGGAGAGTGGGAAAGACAAGGCCATGGGGTCTACCCAAGAAAACGCGAGGACCAGGTAAGCCGGTGGTCAGATCTTCTGTACTTGAGTCTGAGGACCAGGTTCTGGTCTGGATCTACAGCGTGAGCCTGGATAAGCTGTGTCCTCTCTGGGCCTCAGGTTCTTCGTCTGAGGAATGAAGGAAGGGGTCTGATGAGCTCTAAAATGGGAGAAGTACTGAAAAGGGGCACTTGATGTTTGAAGCTGCCACTTGGGTCTGTTCCTCTGCAGAGGGAGAGGGAGTGAGGGTCTTACCCCAAGAATGAGGGATACAATTGGCTGGAGGAAGGATTTCTTTTTATTAATGTTTTATTGTGAGTTATGTGATAGTTTACATGGGAGAACATTAGTTTTACATTCATCCAATCGTATATAATTTCATTGCTATGGTTACAGTGCCCTCCATGCATTATCAACCAACCAAAGTGTATACACTGCAAGCCTGCCCCCCTGTTTCCCCCCTCCCGAGTCATCAGCACACAGCCCTTCTCCCTCTCTGGATCTAAAGTCCCCAACTGCTCCATCTCTCCACATCATCGTCTCTGCCTCCATCTCAGGCATCACTGCTTCTCTGGGTAGGGTCTCGCTCTCTGCTCTTCTCCCTTGATGGTCCCAGGGACCTCCGCTCCTAGGCTTAAAAGTTAATCACTCCCCTCCTTGCTACAAAATGTCTACCTTTACAATTCCAACCCTCACAAGCAGTCCTGATAACAATTATTCACTATTGTTTCACAAGATGGAGGAAGGATTTTTTGTCTATACGAATTTTTCCTGTCTTCTCAACGGGACCTTTGGCAGAACTGCTTGCCATTGGCCATTCCCTTCCTCTCTCTGGGCTGCAGGTTTCTTGTCTGTACATGAGAGCAGAGGTGAAGATTTTCTGAAGCCTCACCACTGGGGATCTTGTGCTGGCCCATGATTCCAAGACCAGGTGCCGTTGAGTTGGTTTAGACTCATGACAGTGCCGTGTGGGTCAGAGGAGAATGTGCTCCACAGGATTTTCAGTGACTGTGTTTTGGGGCGAGTAGGACACCCTCCAAAAACGTGCCTTTCTTTCAAGGCATTCCTGGGTAGATTTGAGTCTCCAACCCTTGGGTTAGCAATTGAATGCGTTACTGTTTGTGTTACCCTGTGATTCAGAGAAAATTGATTCAGTTGATCAGATTCACTGATGCCCCTTCTGACCCTGATGATCCTGAGAAGATGGGGACCTGGCCCTGGCCCTGGGGACTTCCAGGTCAAAGGGCAAATAAATGGCAGATGCAAATTACTCTGGAAGCCAGGCATATGTGATCCATGTCCAGGAGGGACACAGACTTGGGAGAGGAGGGAGAGAGAGGCATCACTGGGGTATTGAGATGGGTCCTGGGGCATTAACAGACAGCAGACGGGGAGGGAGCCGTGTGGGGGTGGGGTGGGGAGCGAAGAGCATTGATGATGGAGGAAGATGCCGGAAGTCAGGAAATTCGGGGATGGGGGTCTGGGTGGTTGAACTGCAGAGTTGGGGGGGTGGGCAGGGATAGGCTACATAATCAGCTCTGAAGCCTCTGTGGCCATGGGCAGAGATGGCCAGTGTTTGAGCTGGGGAGTGTCGGGGTGTTGCTCTGATGGAGAGCTATGAGGCAGGCAAGAAGGCTCAGAGAAGGCAGTGCACATGTCCCTTAAGGGGACAATGAGCCGGCCCTCAGAGGACTGGGGCTTAGAGTCCTGAGATGCCCACTAAGCCAGAGTGGATCCTCTGAGAGGACGAGGCCCTCACTCTCCCTGGAGGCAAGCTGGCCAGCCAGGGTGGATTCTGGATTTATGCTGGGCTCTGTTATCCTCTCCTACCTGGGGACCAAGGACTCAAGGAGCAGGGGACGCAAGCCCCTCTACCCCCAGGACGTTCACAGGCCTTCTCCCCACAAGTGAGTGAGGCAGAGCCCCATGTGGGGGCCGAGGTGGAGGTTGGGAGCCTCCCAGTGTTGTTTTGAAGCCTGTCTCTCAGGCCCATGGTGGTAAAGGGTAGCAGAGTGGCTTCTGTATCCAGCAAATTCCTGTCACCCATAGGACACCTTACAGGAGACTGGCACCTGAGCTCACAGAAGTATGGGTCCACTTTGGGGACCATGGAAGGGAGCTGCTGGTGGTGGGGGTGCAGAGACTCAGCCTGCAAGGAAAAACTCCCTCTTGGAAGTGTTAATAGGTGAGGGGTCCCATGAGGGGAAGAGAGGGCTGAAAACCCAGTTCTACCACTTTTTTGTTCTTGCTGCTGAGTGGCTGTGGGCACGTTTTTTTTAGCCTTTCTGAGCCTCAGTGCAAATGAAAATATAATGCCAGACCCCCATTGACCTTGCAGAACAGTTGGGCAGATTGTATCTGCTGGTGCATAAGAAAATGCATTAAAAAACCCGAGGGTTGCCTGCCACAAACCAACTGACCTTTAAGGCAATGTTGTGAAACTCTCTTAGCAGCAGCTGGGAGGCTCTGGGTTCCAGTCCAGCTCTTTCCTGACAGACTCTGTGACCCTGAGCATGTCTGTTACTCTCTCTGAGCCTCAGTTTCCCCATCTGTCAAGTATCAGTGCTTTTGTTAGCTGACGTTCAGTCCACTCCAATCTGGATAGCCTTATGCACAACAGAGGGGTACATTGTCCAAATCTGGGCCATTCTCATGAATGCTGGAATGGATGCTTGAGTCCATCTCCCTGAGTGTCTGCCACACCCTCGTGGGTCTTCTGCTTCACCAAACTGATCTAGCGTTTGATTCCTCCTGGTCATGTGTTCAAAACAAGCCAGTTGGTCTATATCCTGTTGTGATCCATCAAGTTTTCACGGGCTGACTTTCTGACATAGATCGCCAGGCCTTTCTTCCAACTCTTAGTCTGAAAGCTCCATGGAAACCTATCCATCATGGGTATTTGAAACACCAGAGGTATAGCTTCCAGCATCACAGTAATGCAAAAGTCACCTCACCTGATGGGTAGTGGGTTTGTCTAGGGGGATATGATAAATACCTGATCTACATTGCAAAGTAGCTGTGAGGAGAGAACTTTGACCCTTCACTAAATATTGTATTAAATTCAGAGACAGTGCTTGCTACAATGCCCCTTTCTGCTTCTCTGCCCTTCAGGCCAACCCCAAGAGTGCAAGGCTCCCTCTCACGATTGCCCTCGGCCTTGTGGCCTTGGGCACTGTTTCTGGGGGAGGGGGAGCCTGCCTGTCTCTAATAGCCTGATAGGGCTTTGTCTTCAACACCCACCCCTAGCTTTGTTGAGACAGGAGGCAGAGAGGAGTCTGAGAGCCAGTGGAGGGTTTGCCCCTGGGCCTGGCCCATATGGACTTCCTTTTGTGTCCTCTGGTTGCGGGTCTGAAGCTGAATGTTATGGGCAGTGTTTAGTGTAGGGGTGGGGAACCTGTTTTCTGTCAAAATATATAACATCATTTTCAGGTTATACAAAATGATCAACTTAAAAATTAGCCCTGCTGTATTTGGTCAAACATTGAATTAACTCACCCCATTTAAACTGCAAGGTCGGCAGTTCAAACTCACCAGCTACTCCTCAGAAACCCTATACAGGGTAGTTATGGGTTGGAATCGACTCAATGGCACTTAACAACAACAACATATGGAGTCCTGAAGTCCTGGTGTGGCACTATGGGCTGATGCGTCAGACTGCAAAGTCATTTAAACTGCAAGGTTGGTGGTTCAAGCTCACCAGTTGCTCCTTGGAAACCTTATACAGTGTTGCTATGAGTCGAAACCAACTCGACAGCACTTAACAACAACAACAATGTGGTGGCTGGAACCGTGGTTGCCTTGGCAGGTCCAAACCAAATAATTTCACTGGCCTTATATGGACCCTTATAGAGTTCGCCACCCCTGTTCTAGAGGAAAGTAGCTAGGCTGGGGCAAGAAAGACAGAACCCACTGGACCTAAGCTGGCACCAGCCTGGCCCTGGTCTGGCAGCTTGCGTTCTGTGCTCTGTAGGACCAAACCATTCATTAGGTGTGCCCATGGAACATGCCCAAGGACAGGTCTATGTCCAGGCCTGGACCCTCCTCCTATAAACCCTCTGCACCAGCCCCCCTGAGCCTGAAGAACTCCAGATTGGAGAAGTCTGATGTATAACCCACTATTCCACCAGGACTCCGAGAAGTGTCAGGAAAGAATAAAAATATAGGACGGGACTACAATAGGGACCAGACTTAGTCTTACAGGTCAGTCAGGGAAGACTTCACTGGGCAAACATAGTAAGTTGAGACCTAAAAGATAAGTAAGGGTTAAGCTTAGGGGAAGGTCATCTAGGACTGGTCTGAGGTGAGAGGGGGTTTGGAGTGGTTGGGGAACTAAAAGGTCAATAGGTTAGAGATGTGAATAGACACTTCACAAAAGAAGATATAAAATGGCCAATGTTGCTGTGGTTGTTAGGTGCCATCAAGTCAGAACCGACTCATAGCAACCCTATGTACAACAGAACAAAACACTGCCCAGTCCTGCACCAGGCTCATAATCGTTAACTACTCCTGAACCCATTTCTGCTGCCACTTTGCCAATCCATCTCATTGGGCCTTCTTCACTGACCCTCCACTTTACCAAGCATGATGTCATTCTCCAGGAACTGGTCCCTCATGAAAATATGTCCAAAGTATGACCATCCTGGCTTCTAAGGAGCATTCTGGCTTTATTTCTTCCAACAACATGGATTTGTTGTTTTGAAAGTCCATAGTGCTTTTAATATTCTCCACCAACACTCTAACTCAACTGCATCAATTCTTAAATCATAACAAAATGGCCAATAAGCACATGGAAAGATACCTGACATCATTGATTATCAGAGAAATTAAAGTGAAAACCGCAATGAGGTAACCACCATTCACATAGGACAGAGGATTTAGAACTGCATTTTAAGAGCCACAGGAAGTCAAGGTGTTGACAAGAGCCCCCAGACAAAGCGTAGGGCACACTGGGGAGGCCTGAGGCTCTGGGGATGACTAACCCTGAGCCCACACATCTCATTACAGATCTAGATGCCTTCCAGATGCAGGTCGGCCCTAGTCAGCCCAGGGCCCGTGTGGGGCTGCTGAATTGTTAGCCAGGGGTGTCAGAGTTGGAGCTGGCTGGGAATCAGGACGCCAGGCCTGGAAATGACTCACTTGTCCCCAGACAAGACCCTGACCAGCAGATACAGTCCAGCAGGTCATTTTAGGTCACTGAGTCCAACCCACTCTATCACAACATTTACAAATCATCAACCTACTAGGACTTGAAACCCTCCAACGACCAGGAACTCACTATCTGTCCCTTCACGCTTGCAAAAGATATGGTTCCATCTAGGGCCAGTAGTGATGGGAGAAAGCCTTATCTCATACTGGGTCTTTGAGAGACCCTTCGGGCTTAGATCTACCCCTCTTCTCTGGAGATCCCTGGTTCTTTGCAAGGGAGTCTGTGAGGAACACTTAAAATTAATGCTGGGAAGCTGCTCTGGGAAGTGTTAAGGCAGAAAGCATATGAACTTCATCTGTACAGCCTAGCTCACTCTGTTCCCAAGAAGCTTTAAATAAACGCTTTCTTAGCACAACAAAAAGTTGTTTGTAATAGGGGCAAATGTTTCATGTAGAGAAATGTACAGACATTAAAAGCATAATTTGGTGACTTTTAACAAACATGTGGCTCTGCAGGCTAAAGCACTGGACTGCAAGGTCAGTTTGAGCTCGAAGTCGGCAGTTCAAACCCACCAGATGCTCCTCAGAAATGCTATATAGGGTTGCTATGAGTTGCAAATGACTCGATGGCACTTAACAACAAAACAGCAACAACAGCAAATACCTCTATGCAATCAACAACTCAATAGAAATACAAAGCATTTTTATCACCTAGAAAGTTCCTATGTACCCCTTGCTGACCAATCTCCATCCCCACCTCCCATACATAAATACTTTATGGAATCATTTAATACATACTTTTTTGTGTGTCTGGTTTCTTTCACTCATGGTTTTTGTTTGTTCGTTTTTGGCTACTCTGGAATCCTTAAATTTCAAAATCCATCTTGTCAATTTCTGCAACTCTGAATTTAACAGGGATGGTGTTGAATTTGTAGATCAATTTAGAGTGTTGCAGCTGTCAAATATTAAGTCTTATGATCTGCAAGCATGAGATTCTTCTCATCTATTTGTTGTTGTTGTTGTTGTTAAGTGTCATTGAGTTGGTTCTGATTCATAGCAGCCCTGTATAGGGTTTCCAAGAAGCAGCTCATGGGTTTAAACCATGTCGACCTTGAGGTTAGCAGTCCAGTGCTTATCATACAGTGCCACGTCAGGACTCCTTCCAGATGCTTAGGTCCTCCTTAACATCTTTCAATAATCTTTTGTTCTGCTCAAATTTAAAATCTTCTGTCTAGTCTTTGGATGGCTCATTTCAAGTTCACTGCCATTTTTGTTTTGCTGTTTAGTTTCTAATCTGATGATGAATTTTCACTTCACAAATTACACTTTCTTATTGTTTCCATTTTTTCTGCTAAGTCTTTCCTATCTGTTCATTCATTACATCTACCATTTCCTTTAAACTCTTAAACATGTATAATAGCTGTTTTAAAGGCCTTGTGGTTGGAACTGACTCAAGAGCACTTAACAAAATCAACAACAACATGTTGATCCAGGAGTCCTGGGGTGGCAATGTGGGTTAATGCACTGGACTGCAAGGTCGGTTTGAACTTCAAGGTCAGCAGTTCAAGCTCACCAGCCGCTCCTCAGAAATCCTATATAGGGTTGCTATGGGTCAGAACCAACCCTATGGTACTTAATAACAACACCAAATGCTTATCCTGGAGTTCTGGCACCATAGTGGCCTACAAGCCAGGCTGCTACCCTCAAGGTCAGCAGTTCAAGTCATCTGAGGGAGTCTTTCTGGTCCTATAAAGACTTATAGCCTTGGAGACCCATTACAGGGTTGCTATGAGTTGTAATAGACTCCACCTCACACCACCACCACCAGCAGCATCACCACCATACTTATCCAAGAGTCCTGTATAGCACTGTAGGATAAGCACCGGCTGCTAACCTTAAGGTCGGCAGTTCAAACCCACCAGGCTTTCCTTGGAAACTCTATGAGTTGAAATCGATTTGGTGGCACTTAATAGCTACAACAACAATGCTTATCTAAACATCTGCGTCATCTCAGAGTTTCTATAAACTGCGTCATCTCAGAGTTTCTATAAACTGCTTTAGCCACAGTGCTCTGCCTCTTAGGGAATTCTGCATTGCTGAGGGGTGTTGAGAGGTGTTAGGATTCTCACAGGGTCTCATCCAATTTTAAGTAGTGCATATATTGATGAAGAACATGGAATCTGGAATTAGATTGCCTGAGTTTTAATCTCAACTATTTTAATTGCTGGACTCCTGGTGTGGCGCTGTAGGATCAGCACTGGGCTTTGAACCACAAGGCCAGCAGTTCACATCCACCAGCTGCTCCACAGAAACCCTATACAGGATCAGTATGAGTCAGAAAAGACTCAATGGCACTTAACATCAACAACAATTTCATTTACTAGCTGTCTAGTTTATAACAAGTGACTTCATCTCTGTGCTTCCATTGCATCATCTATAAAAGGGAGATTATAACTTAGTACCTATCAAATAGTATTGTGGAGCCCTGGTGTGGAGCTGTAGGTTAAGCACTGGACTGCTAACCGCAAGGTCAGCGGCTCAATTCCACCAGTCACTCCTCAGAAACCCTATATACGGCCCCTGTGAGTCAGAGCTGACTCCATGACACTTCACAGCAATAGTATTGTTGAAACTATTGAAATACTTTAATACATAGAAAAATGTCTGGCACACACTAAACTCGTCTCTGCTGTCAAGTTGATTCTGACTCACAGCAGCTTTTAGGACCAAGTGGAATGGCTCCATCGGGTTTCTGAGGGTGTCAGTCTTTCTGGAAGCAGACTGCATCAACTTTCTCCCAGGGAGCAACTGGTAGGCTCAAACCACTGACCTCTCAAACAAACAGCTCAATGTTTAACCCACTAAGTTACCAGGGATCCTAGCACATACTTATGGTTGTTGTTATGTGTCGTGGAGTCAATTCCAACTCATAGCAACCCTGTACAGGGTTTCCGAGGCTGTAAATCTTTACAGAAGCAGGAAGCCTCATCTTTCTCCCGCGGAACAGCTGGTAGTTTCGAACTGCTGACCGTGAGATACTAAGTACTCAGTAAATGTTAGTTCTCAGCTTTGGAAAACTGAAATAGCCCACCTCCTTCTGCTCTGCGGCCCACTGTAAGATTCCTTGTATCCTGTTTTCACATTGAGATATCTCCCACATGAATAGATTGTGTCTGTGTTTCTCTCCTCTGCCTCATTTTTAGACCATGAACTTCTCCGTAGACCATTGCCTGACACGCAGTAAGAGATGAGTATATGCTAATTATGAGCTACTTCCATTAAGTTTCCTGCCTCTTTTCCTCCCTCACCAGGCCTGCTAGCTTTGCTCCTGCCTGGTGCAGCAGAATTTCAACCTAGGCAGCCATAGTTAGAGAAGGTTTTTCATCTGTGACATAGCTGAGGAAACTGAATCCTAGAGAAGGAGCAGATTGGACTAGAAGCCAGATGCCCTGGTGCCCAGAAAACTTTGTCTTGGGTGTGACCAGGCCTCCACACAACTCCTTCCTGGGCTTTAATGGGACTTGATGACCAACGTGTTTGGGTGATTTGACTTGGAAGGGCTGAGCACTCTGGGTGCTGACAATTAGGTTAGAAGTGAGCTGGCCACTGGACTGCCTCCACCCATCATGGAGTCAAAGGGAACTGGGGTGAACTTTATAGGATTGAAACCTCTTAGCAAAAATACACCTGTTAGGGTCTTACACCGAGGACTTCAATCATGAGTCAAGAATCCCAGGATGGCTGCCTCAAATGCATTCCTTCTAGTAGGTATGGGGGATATAGCTTAGACCACCCCTGTCTAGCTCTCACCCTTTCTGAGAGAACATGGGTCCCCAGTAGATTTGCCCCAGCCTCCACCTTAGCCCAATGCCTACCCATGTGAGTTGGGGGATCCATCCAGAGGGTCCACAATCTGGGCTCCCCTTCAGGACCTTTCTGCATCTGCCTCACCACTACACTTTTACTTCACATACCTGGCACCTCAAATTCTCTCCTCAACTCCCCACCCCATTGCTTTCCTTTCTCCTCCTCTGGAACCTTCCCTGTCAGGGCCTGACAAAGAGTGGCTTCACCCTTCTTTGCTTCCTCCCCACATGTGGGCAGGGAAACCACAGCCACCTCAAATCCACCCACACTTGGCTTCTACACCTACAGGCTGAGACAGAGAGGACAGCCAGCTGGGTACCCAGAGAGGAGAAGAGGGGAAGACAGAGGTAGAAAGAGAGAGTTCTGAAGTTGGAAAGGGATGCTGGGAGAAGGGGAATGTAGGGAGCAGCAAAGTCAACTAGGGCAGAAGACTGGGAGATGCCGAAGGGTACAGTCAACAGAACCTCAGGAGAGACTGAGGAAACAGACAAGAGAATAAGCTAGAGAGAGAGAGAGAGAGAG
>NW_006408674.1:623109-627286 GCF_000296735.1 Chrysochloris asiatica
TAACAACAAATGCTAAGTACCCCAGCAGGGGACCCACCTGGGCAACTCTAGGAAGAAGCATGTGAGTTAGGAGTCCCTCCCCAAGGGCTTGCAGGAGAGAAAGAACAGTAGGGGGCTCGGTTAGGCCAGTCCCAGGCAAGGGGAGGGCAAGAGGCTGGAAGGGCAGACTCCACACTTCCCAAGCCTTCCTGATCTGGGAATGAGCTCATGCCCAGCCTTAAAACTGTTCAGAATTCACTAATTTGGAAACTCTACACCCAGAGTGGCAACACGGAGCTGCCCGTGGCCTGCTAGAAGAACAAACAAATCTGTGCTGGAGGAAGTACAACCAGAATGCCCCTTAGACATCAAGATGGCCAGACTTTGTCTCTCATACTTCGGACATAGTATCAGGAGGGACTAGTCCCTGGAGAAGGACATCATGCTTGATAAAGTGGAGGGTCAGCAAAACAGAATCCCAATAAAATGGATCGACACAGTAGCAGCAGAAATGGGCTCAGGTATAGCAGCAATTGTGAGGATGGCGCAGGACCAGGTGATGTTTGCTTCTGTGGCACGTAGGTTACACGTAGGGTCGCTCTGCGTCTGAGCTGATGCCAGGGTACTGAGAGGTCTAGGCTTGAGGGCTTTGCTAACTCTTTAAGGACATTTTCACCACCCCCATGTCACTTCCTGTGCCAATTCCAGTCATTAACATCACTGCTCAGTCCTCCTCAGAAGAGTTAGGAGGAGGAGAAAAATAGTTCCATTTAGGACAGAACAGATTCAGTAGGACTGGAATTAATGTGAGTGTAGATGGGCTTTTCGAAGCCCCATACCGGTTACCCATTGTTACGGAGCAATTCCATGTGTCAGACTAGAGCTGCGCTCCACAAGGTTTTCAAATGGTTGACTTGGGGCAGCAGATCACAAACCCTCTCTTCCAAGATATCTCTGAGTAGACTCGAACCTCTAACTTTTTTGGCTAGCAGCCGAATGTGTTAACCGAATGTTTAAAGCCAAATGACTTGGTCAAAGTTCCATGGGGACCCTGAAACAGTAGACAAAGTGTTAGAGGACAAGGGTCAATGTCTTAATTATCTAGTTCTGCTGTAACAGAGATACATAAACGAGTGGCTTTAACAACATACATTTATAGTCCCACAGTTTAGAAAGTTAGATGTGTGAATTCAGGGTGCTGGTTCTTGGGCAAAGATTGTTCTCTCTGTTGGCATTTGTTTCTTCAGAGTTTCTGTTACTGGCAGTTTTCATGCGGCATGGTATCTTTCTTTCTCCATCTCTGTCACAAAGCTTGCTTGTTTAATCTCTTTTATACATCAAAAGAAGGAACCCTGGTAGCATAGTAGATTACGAGCTGCTAACTACAAGGTCAAACTAGTAGTTTGAACCAACCAGTCACTCCAAAGGAAAAAGGATGAGACTTTCTGCTCCCGTACTGATTTACAGTCTCAGAAACCCTATACAGGGTCGTTATGAGTTGAAATTGACTTGGTGTCACACAACCACCATACATCAAAAGAGATTGATGGGCCTAGGAGCGGAGGTCCCTGGGACCATCAAGGGAGAAGAGCAGAGAGCAGGACCCTACCCAGAGAAGCAGTGATGCCTGAGATGGAGGCAGAGACAATGACATGGCAAGATGGAGCAGTTGGGGACTTTAGACACAGAGAGGGAGAGGGGCTGTGTGCTGATGACTGGGGGACAGGCTTGTAGTATATACCTTTTGGTTGGTTTGATGATGCATGGAGGGGATTGTAACCATAACAATAAAATGATATAAGATAGAATGAATGTAAAACTAATGTTCTCCCATGTAAACTATAACCTAATTCACAATAAAACATTAAAAAAAAAAGAGAGAGAGATTGATGGTCTCATGTTGGGGTACACTAAGGCCAATTGTAATAACACAGTCCACAAAAACAGTGTTGTACATCCTACTTTGCGAGTAGCATCCGGGACCTTTAAAGCTCATGAACAGCCATCTAAGGTGCAATATTGCTCTCTCCATCTGGATGGAAGAAGAGTGAAGTAAAATGAAGCTACATGGAAGTAATCTGTCCAGTGGACTAATGGACCACTGGAACATCGTCCCCCTGGCCCTGAGACCAGAAGAACTAGATGGTGCTTGCCTACCACTATCAACTGTTCTGAAAGGGACTCCCTTGAAAGATCCTGGATACAGTAGGAGAAAAATGTGGAACAAAACTCAAAAGGTCTGATAGAGACTGATGGAACACTCATGACTGTTAGTCTTTAGTCACCGTTCAGGTCTGGACTGAACTCACTGATTTTCAGTCAAACAAAGGTGATGGTGGTGACGTGCCGTGGAGTCGGTTCCGACTCATAGCGACGCCAAGGTTTCCAAGGCTGTAAGTCTTTACGGGAGCAGAAAGCCTCATCTTTCTCCCGCGGAACAGCTGGTGGTTTTGAACTACTGACCTTGCAGTTCGCAGTCCGATTCATAACCACTACATTACTTAGGCAGGTCTATAAGGAAAACAAACACAACAGGGCGGTATGCACACCTTAGAATAATCAACCATTTGACGTCAAAAAGGCAGCATTTACCCAAGGACAAAGTTCAGAAGGGTTAGGAAAGAAGGAGGATTGGAAATGGAAAACACAGGGAGGAAGTAGAATAAATTACATTGTGGGGATTGTCATCAATGGCATGAAAAAAAAAAATGTATATGAATTGTTGAATGGAAAACTGATTTGTTCTGTAAACCTTCACCTAGTCACAATAAAAAGGGTTAAAAAAAAAAGCGAGCGAGCCAAGAGGTTGATTTAAGACACACCCTACACAAATCATTTCTCATTAACATTGCAAAAACAACTCATTCCCAAATGGGATTATAATCACAAAGTTGTTGTTGCTGTTAAGGGCCATGGAGTCTGTTCCAACTCACAGCGACCCTGTATAGGGTTTCCGAGGAGTGGTTGATGAGTGTGAACTACCGACATTGTGGTTCAAACTGATCTTCCAGTCCAGTGCTTATCCTACAGCATCACACCAGGACTCCTAATCATAAACATAGAGATTAGGAATTAAAACACATATTTTGTGTGGGACACAATTCAATGCCTAATAGTAGGGCTTCCAGAAGGTTCTCAAAGGATCTCATGGACCTATCAGAGGTTCAGAACTAGTGCCCTTGAGCCAGAAGGGGAACAGAAAGGCAACAGGAATTGCTAGGCCATATATCTTGAGGTAGCAGTGGGCAAGTATTCCTGGGAAAAAAGGCTTTTGTGGAATTGGAATTTGCTGAAGGATAGAATTTTCTTGAAGTTGGAGATGCTGGCATTAATCTATTCAAGGCCTGAGTTTATAACTCACCAGCTCAGTGTGGCAGCCTGGTAGTCTTCTGATGGGGGTGTTGTTGTTAAGTGCCGTCAAGTAGGTTCCAACTCATAGCAACCCTGTATAGGGTTTCCAAGGAGAGATTGGTGAGTTTGAACTGCTGACCATGGGGTTCAAACCAACTTTGCAGTCCAGTGCATTAACCCACAGCTCCACACTAGAACTCTGACGGGGTCAGGGTCTTCAAAAATCTGGTAGCATAGTAATTATGACTCGGGTGCTAACCTCAAGGTCAGCAGTTTGAAACTACCAGCCATTCCTTGGGAGAAAGATGAGGCTTTCTGCTCCTGTCAAGATTTTAAAGATTTACAGTCTCGGAACCCTTTGCAGGGTCGCTATGAGTCGGAATTGATTCCACAGCACACCACCTCCACCATCTCTGCCTCTGCCTCTTAACCTTTTTTCTGCCTTTTACAATTAGGGCTTAAAATTGTCCCCTAAGTGTAAAACACAAGGTCAGCAGTTCAAACCCACCAGCTGCGCACTTGTAAACACTACACAGGGTCACTATAAGTCGGAAACCAACTCGAAGGCACTTAACAACAACAACAAGCAAGGCTGTATATTTTCAGCTCATTCTCCACCACACTCATTCCAGAGGCGCCTGGGAATTTGGGTTTGTTAGTTCTGGTGATAATTGAGGATGAAGACTGGTAGGTGAATTCCCCAAACTGGAAAGAAGTGGCAACAGGTACTTGCGTTGGATGGCACCCAGGGAAGTCTGGGGTGGGAGTGGGGAGGGGGCATCATAGTAGATGGGAAGAGGGGTTTCTAGGAAGCAGGTTTTATTTATTTATTTATTTATTTATTTAT
>NW_006408674.1:628793-636494 GCF_000296735.1 Chrysochloris asiatica
TCGATCTCTGTATCCCAGAACCCTGTTGTTCCCAGGTTGTGCATATATCATTATTTACCTCTGTCTCACTTAGCCCATTGAGACCTGTCTAATTGTTCTCCCATCTAGGAAGCAGGTTTTAAAAGGAAGCAGTCAACTGTATCATAAGTCTACTTTCTCTGAAACGTAGGAAGACGTGGAGGGGCCATTAGGGAGCAAAGAGCAAGGCGCAGAGATGTTTTGTTACCATGGAATATGGCTGTCAAGGAAGTGAGGCAGGGGAGGAAGAGGAGGAGATGGAACAGTTGACTGAGTTTTATGATGCAAATAATGGATAACCTAATGTGCAAGGTGTCCCAGCTTCTGAGTTTGCCACAGAAGCCTAAAATGCCATCTCTGCCACTTGTTGCTTGACACTGTCTGAAGCTCTTGGGCCTCCATTTGCTCATCTGGAAAATGGGACTATGAATAAAACCTAAATTAGGCAAAACAGTGATGATTTAAGGAGACAACACATGTCAACAAAGCAGTTAGTAGAGGGTGTGTGCTTTGCTTAGTAAAAATAAAGATGTGTAAAGGACAGCTTCCCACCCATCCCTAGGGGGGCCCAGGGCTGGCTCTCCAGTGGAAGGCCCAGAGGCAAGAGGAGTGTCTCCAAGGAGGGTAGCCAACAATCTACTGCACCAGCAGGTCCCCTCTCCTGTCTCCCGCCCCTCTTATGTAAGCGTCAGGTAGGTGGGTAGCTAGGGCCGGTGCCATGTGGGTCAGAGGTACCTGGGCCACACCTTACAAGCAGCCCAGGGCGAGCTGGGGCGGGTCCTCACCCACGCCCAGCCCCACTGTCTCATCACTCAGAACCTGGGACACCCCCAGTGGCTGGCTCTCACACTCATGATGCTTTAGCTGTGGGAGCAGAGGGGATGTTGAGCCCTGTGTGTGCCAGCCACAAAAAGGAGAACTAGGAGGACCCGGAGTCAGCCAGACCCTCCCAAGCACACCCTCTGCCACCGTGAGTCTCCCCTGGGGCCTGAGGGTTGGGAATGGGAAGAGAGCTGTCAGTGGTCTTGTCTTTGAGGAAGGCAGTCCGTGCAAAGTGCAGGGAGATGAGGTAATGGAGAGGCCAATGTGGAATCAGAAGCATACTTCTGTACTGAGGGACCAGCTGGTGTAGCCAGGACCTGGGGTTTGGAGGATGACTGCTTTGCTCTGTTAGATATTTCTTATATTTGAGAACATTCTTCAGTGTTCTGGGAGAAGGGCTCTCCTTTTGACTGTCCCCCGGAGCAGAGATGAGTGAGAGCAAGAATAGGTAACAGTCAGGGTGGAATGGTGGCCCCTGGAAATGGAGCTATCTGTGCATCCTGGGGAGTAACTGACCTTGGGGTGTAGAGAGACCCGAGGCCCCAGAGAGCCACCTCCTTTGTGTTGTGCTCAGTCCTAGTGTGGGTTTAGGAGGCAATAAATTGCCGCCAGCTGCCTAGCCTCAGGAGCCCAGGTGCCCAGCCTCAGGAACCGTGAGTCACTCCCAGGAAGAAAGGTGACTGCCCCCACCCAGTCCTAGCTGGGGCCGTGACTCACGCTGTGTCTCTGTTTCAGGGCGGTGTGGTGGAGCTGCGCGCCTCTGGGCCAGTGTGGCTCTCCCGGGGGACCATGTGGCACATCCTCTGAGGTTCCCCCTCTCTCCCGGGTGACCACACAGGGGGCAGTTGCCCCACAGGTACCATGCCAGAGACACTGCTGCTCAGGTGTGCCCGCTCCGTCCTGAGGACCGTGTAAGGCCCCAGACTCCCTCCCTCCTCCCCGACTCCTGCCCCCTGGAGACAGCACCAGCGCTTGGCACCACACCGGGATCCCAGACCTGGGTTTAGGGGCTTTCATCCCACTTGGCTCCCTTCCTAATCTCCCTACAGAATCTTGCCACTTCTCACTCCCTGAAAGGCCCGTGAGAGATACCAGTAATAATGTGATCTGACAGAGCTAGACACTTCTCATTGTGTCATCTGATCCTCACCATGGCGGGCAGAAAACTCAGGCTCAGAGAAGAACAGTCACTTGCCCCAGGTCACACATCTAGTAAAACTCGGTGGAACTTAAATGCTATCTTGCTTTGAGAAAGCCTTAGTTGAACACCTATGGCATAGTGACTGGGCTACTAAGGTGGGCGGAGCAGATAGGACAACAGCAATCGGTAGGAGATAGCCTTAAGGGACTCACAGCGAAAACGAGGCTCCCCTTGACTCCACATACATGGAGAAAACTTGAGAAGGGTTAGGTCCAACCAACATTTATTGAGCTCTAACTGTATGCCTCAGGAATACTCATGATCAGAGAATGGAGAGGAATCAGGCATAATCCTTGCTCTTAAGGAGCTTTCCAAGCCCTGTGTGGCCTTCAAAGCCCAAGCCTGAGTGACTGAGGGCCAGGAGAGAAGAGGGTGTTGAGAGTAATCCCCGAGGGCTTCTTGGAGGAGGAGTTGAAGACAGCTTGGGAGGCTCTGTCTTTAAACTGATTCCCATCAGCAACTCTAGCAGAATAATGTTTCTTTAAGAGGGGGAAGGAAATAACCAAGCCACCAAAAGCTGGTTAAGAAAAAGGGAGAGTGCAGGTCCCCTAGACTCCTCCTTTGACCCCACCTCACACATATTTGCTCCAAGAAGCCTGTTGAGTATTTTCTTGTTCCCTGTACCACTGCTAGGTACTAAAGGAGTTTCTCTGTGAAAGGCGTGTTGGCCCAGGTGTTTCTAGTGAGTAGGAGTGGGAGGTGAGACCAGATCTTTGTCATCATCAAGGTGCTAGGGGGCCATCCTTTTAGGAGCTTCTTCCTCCTGGGAGTTAGAAAAACACACAGGTGTAAGTCAGACTTGCCCCAGAGGCCCCCACCCTAATTGTCATTCTGCTATGTCAGGCGACTATGCCTCGTGGCCTGTAGCCAACTTCTAGAATACAGGATTTCAGAAAGAATATGATTTTCTTCAGTGACAGGGACCTTGGTTAATCACCTTGGGCAGGCTCATTATGATCACAATGACAATTGTAGTATCTCACCTGTTGGGATCACTTACCTCTGTCCTCTGCCGGTCCTCCCAGAATAGCAGCAAGAATCAGAAGAGGGGCCCAAAACGCTTTTGAGGAGTCAAAACAGCAATGTCTGGCTCACTCCCCAGACCACAAACAAACACAAAAATTCCAAGTGCTTTCCTTTGAGGAAAACATTATAGGTTCCTTTTTGGAAACCATGTCCTCAGATTTAACCTACAATTCCACCCAGCTTGCTTATGTCATTTTTAAGTATGCCCTCCAAAGTAACTGCAAAGTAGGAAGGCAATGAGATGCTAGATGCCAGCATACTGTCTATGGCAAGAAATGACTGCTAAGAAGGCAGGACAGAATTCAAAGTAAACGCACATGCTCAAAACGACCCACCAGCGATAATGGCGAAGTAAGAACTCCAGAAAAAGCCACGCTGGGCTGAGACTGGCAGCTATTGGTGTACAGCAGACTGGCTCTGGTCTGCCTTACCTCACAGGTGAGACCAGTAAGGTGTGTTATTAGTTGTAACTCTGAGAGCGCATGGGAGAAGGACAGGGAGGTTCAGGGCATCCGTTTCAGATGGGGACGTGTGGTACTCCTTAAACCAGTTGCCAATGAGTGGATTCTGAATTGTAGCGACGTTCTAGTTCTATACAGAGTAGAAGTGCCCCTCGCAGGGTTTCCAAGGCTGGCATCTTTACGGAAGCAGACTGCCTCATCTTTCTCCCAAGGAGCGACTGGTGGGTTCCAACTGCCAACCGTCCAGCTCCAACCAAGTGCTTACTCACTGAGCCACCAGGTCTTGTTGGCAAGTACCATCAAGTCAATTCCATCAATTCCAACACAAAGCAATCTTGTACAGGGCTTCCCAGGAGCAATTGGTGGGTTTGAACCGCCAACCCTATGGTTCACAATCCAGGGCTTACCCTACAACACCACACCAGGAGTATCTCCTTGTTGTTGTTAAGTGCCCTCGAGTCAGCTCTGACTCATAGAGATCTTGTATAGGGTTTCCAAGGGGTGGCTGGTGAGCTTGACCCACCAACCTTGCTATTTAAACCTACATTGCAGTCCAGCGCATTAACCCTCAACGCCATCCCCTTAGAGAGACTAAATTGCCAAGATTCATGTAAGTGGAAGGATTATTATTTATTAGGGGCCCTCAAGTTGGTTCTGACTCATAGCAACCCTGTCTGTATAGTCTAGTGCTTATCCTACAGCACCACACCAGGATTCCAAAGTGGAAGGATAAACTTAATTTATTTGGAAAATTAGGTTCCAGCCTAGTTTGACATTCTCTTAATGACACACCCAACCTTCTGTAAGCCCCTCAGGGAGCCACCTGCAAGGATAAATGAGGATCCTATAGCACTGAATGGAGTCTTGGTGTGGTGCTATAGATAAGCATTGGACTGCAAGTTTGGTTTGTGGTTCAAACTTACCAGCTGCTCCTTAGAAACCCCAAACACTTTCACTATGAGTCAGAACTGACTTGAAGTCATTTAACAACAACAACAACAACAACAACATCTGCTGAACACAGGCCAAGGGCTAGGATCCTCCCTCTCATTGAAAAGAGGCGGAAGGACAGACAAGGAGATCTGGGTGAGCATAGTATCTGAACAATACAAGACTCAGTCTTACTGTGTGGGGCTCAAAACACCCAGGAAATCTCCCTGGGAGGGAGAAGAAGCTTCAAACAGCATCTTCCTCCCTATAAACAGATGGTTCTAATCATGGTGTGTAAGTTTTGCCCTGGGCTTCCTTAGGTGGTTGGCTTTTCATTTGGTCTTTGTTTAGTTATTTTAAAATCAGAACCAGTTTACAGGCATTTTATTAGGTCTGGGGAATGCTGTCTGTACCTTTTGATGGTGAAGATTTGAAAACAGACTTGTTTGTGAGGAAGCACTTAAGATTGTGGGAGGTTACAACCAATGACAGCCTTGGCTAATTTGGGGGTGGTTGGTCAGCTGGTAATTTCACAGGTGGATCAGCTTTAAGCACTGGGTTTGTTCTGTGGTTGGAGCTCCTTCTTTGAGAACACAGACTGAGATAGAGCTAGACTCAGGGGACAGCAGGGTCTCCCCTGATACTCCCAGTGCAGGACCCTGATCCGTCAGCTCTCCAGTATTTATTGCCTGAGTTCAGAGGGCTCATTTGGAGCAGTACAGTCTTGCTTGCCCCCAAGCAGAGACAGCTTCTACCAAACAATCCAAGTTTGTAGTAGCAGTAGCCGATGATCTGAAGTCAGCAGGACAAGCTCCACAAGCTTCAGAACTCTCTATTTCCCTCTGCCTGGCACAGTAGGCCTTATCCCAGAAGCATGCTTTGTCATCTTTCCAGCAGATCTCCATAGCAACAGAAGGACTGTCCCAGTCCTGTGTTCATAGTGTTCCCAAGAAAGGGGCCAGCTCAGCCCCACACTTATCCCCCTTCTCCCCACCCTCCTCCTTGCATAACCTCCTGATGTTTTTTTGCTTTAAAACCAACCTCAGGTTCTTAAGCAGACTGGCGCCATGTGGGCCTGGGTGTGTTCGCAAACTTAGTTTGACCCTGCGATACCAAAAAGGAGTAAAGCCGAATGTGAGAAGCAGGTAACTGGCCCAGCTGCTTGGGAACTGGGCAGGGATGGGGCTAGCCTCACCCTGACAGACTGAACTTCCTGGAGCTAGGGTCCTGCCCTCAGAGCCACCACAACCACTGGTTGTGCACTGCTCAACGTCAGGGGCTCCGTTTGCATAGTTGAGTTCGGTTTACACAGCTGTGGCACGGTGCTACAGCCCTGCTTGGCCTGGCCTTGGGGTACACAGCATCTACTCACCCACCCAGGGGTTGAATTCTGACCACCTGAACCCTGAGGAGGACAGGTACGAGGAGCTGAGAGGCCACGTTGATAAAGACGCCCAGGAATCCCGTTATCCGAGACCACCAAGCCTGGGAAGCAAGGAGGATTCGGGCCTGGGGTGAAAGCAGATGGCACTGCACTACAGGGTTCCCTGGTCTCAAGTCTGTGTTTGTCAACAGATGGGATGGCCTCATTTTGGGACCTGCTTAGGACCCCTGAAAGCCCTAGGAACACCCTCAGCTCTATCCTGAGTTCCTAAGGATGGCTGTTATCAAGGCCTAAGCCCAACCCTTTCCTCGTCCAGATGGAGACACTGAGGTGCAGAGAGAGACATGAACTTGCCCAGAACCACACAGCAAATGAAAGCAGAGCAGGGGCGGGGGTTGGCGGGGAGGGGAGGTAGTGAGGGTTCTGCAGGGGTAAGGTCCATAACTCTACAAGGAGAAGCCGGGGAGAGGGCGGGCTAGGGAATGAGATCTTATTCCCTGACCCCAGCTGGGACCCCCTCTGCAGATAGTCCCAGGAACATGCAAGAGGCAGATCAACCAAAATCACCCCTGGAGAAAGTGGGGTGCTATGATGTGTGCCAGTCCAGAGCCTCAGACTCCAGGCCAATCCACCAGGTTCTAATATGCTTTCTCCCTCCCCAGCTCTCTGACTGACAGGAAGACCCTCTCCAAAGAGTCCCTAAACCATGCCCTCGTGCACTCGTGCCCAGAGAAGACAAAGGACACCCAGTTGGATTGTCCAGGTGAGCTCGCCGGGAAGCTGCTGGGGTGGGGTGGGTAGGTCTGAATTGCTTAGCTGTACTGGGTTTGGTGAGGGCACTGTGGGGGCGGCTAAAACAAGTTGATGCCCCCCTGGAGGGTCCACCAGATCAGTTTCTGTATCGTTGTCACCACAGCGCCATCAGGGTCCGTGAGGGACCAGAGACAGGGAAACAGCTGGGACCTCATCCAGGGTCAGACCATGGTATTTCGTCAGCTCAAGTTGTTCAAGGAGATGGGAGAAAGCCCAGATAAGGGATGCCTTGGGATTTTGATTTTTGAAATTGGAGCAAGGGGGCAGGCGGTCCGGTGGAGGCGGGAAGTATTTGTTTTGGAGACTTGGTAAAGCACATGCTCTTTTATAATGACATTAACCCTTAGATAATTTCACCTTAAACAGAGATAGAATTAGCATTTACCCTGAAGAGTCATCAAAACAATGATAATAATAATAATGCTGCTTTTGTTTGCTTTTATTGGCTGTACAACAATATCGTGTGGAGTCCTGGTGTGGTACTGTGAGATAAAGCGCTGGACCACACAGTTGTTTTGAACCACGAGGTGGTTGGTGCAAACTCACCAGCTGCTCCTTGGAAACCTTATACAAGGTTGCTATGGGTTGGAACCAACTCTGCTTATCAACAATGGTATTGTAACAATAATAGAAATGGGGACTAGAGAAACAGAAGGTGCTCTGTGCCCAAAACAGTCACTACCGTTTGTGTCCCTGCTGTCCTGACAATATACTGTTACCATCCTTTCTCTGGCCTGTTCGCCTTTGAGGACCGAGAACTACCCTGGCAACACTAGTCTTCCCACTTGTGAATTTCTCAGCTGTAACTGTTGGATGGGAGCTAGTTGGGAGAGATGGTGAGCCGCCTGTTGAGAGGTAGTGTTTGAGGAATACAGGTTAGGTATTTTGTAGAATGTCCTTTGATTTTGAGTATGCCTGATGTTTTCCTCATGGGTAGCCAGGGGCTATAGGTTTTGGAAGGCCCCAAGGTGGCACAAACCCTTTCCTTCTTTTTTGTCTTCTCAATGACTTTTTGGTTTTTTCATGTATGATGTTCTTGATGTCAT
>NW_006408674.1:638499-652320 GCF_000296735.1 Chrysochloris asiatica
AATGAGGTATTGCATTAGGCAAATCTGCTGCACAAGACCTTTTTAAAGCGTTGAAGAGCAAAGATGTCAGCTTGAGGACTAAGGTGCACTTAACCCAAGCCATGGTATTTTCAATAACCTCATATGCATGCGAAAGAACAGTGAATAAGGAAGACCATCGAAGAATTGATGCTTTTGAGTTATGGTGTTGGAGGAGAATACCGAAAGTGCCATGAGCTGCCAAAAGATCCAATAGATCTGTTTTGGAAGCAGTGCAGCCAGAGTGCTCCTTAGAGGCCAAGATGGCCAAACTCTATCTCTCATACTTTAGACATATTGTCAGGAGGGACAAGTCGCTGGAAAAGGATATCATGTTTGGTCAGGTGGAGGGTCAGAGGAAAAGAGGAAGACCCCCAACGAGATGGATTGGCCAGGTGGCAGCATCGATGGACTCAAGCGTGGCAACAGTAGTGAGGTTGGCCCAGGATTGGGCAGTGTTTTGTTCTGCTGTGCATAAGGTCACTATGGGTCGGTATCAACTCAGTGGCACCTGACAACAACAACAGTGGCACAAAAGGTTTGTGCTCAACCACTGACCTAAAGGTTGATTTGAATCCACTCACTGGCACCAAGGAAGAACGGTCTAGCAATCGCTTCTGTAAAAATTGTGGTGAAGTGCCGACAAGTTGATTCCAACTCAGAGCGACCCTGTGTAGGGTTTCCAAGGAGCAGCTGGTGAGTTTGAACCACCAGCCTTGTAGTTCAAACCAACCTTGCATTCCAGCGCATTAGCCCACAGCGCCAACAAAATATGATTCAACAAATCTATCCTAACATGTGGAGTTGACGTGAGCCAGAACCCACTTGGTGGCAATGGGTATGATTTGGTATGGGGGAAGAGAAGGTAGCTTTTGTAATGAGACTAAGTAGCGAGGAAGGAGTTGACGCAGAGCAGTGTCAGGGGTCCCTGAACCAGGCAGAGTGGTGAGACCAGGCCCAGGGGAGCAGAAAGAGGAGACATTGGGTCTTTGTTCTGTGTTTCTCTCCCTCTGCTTTCTCAGGCCCCAAGAGTGGGGACAGGAAAACCAGGGGTAAAGACAGATCAGCATCTATCTTCCTGTCACAGTCACTGACATGGGTTGAGGGTGAGAGGCAGGGCAAAGATTACTGTGTACATTTTCAGTCAGGAAATGGAGGCATAAGCAGACACTCCTCAGAGGCCTTGTGCCGCTATTCCCAGCCCCACCCCTACTCCACCTCCATCCCCAGCTCCTTGTTGATGTTGCTCAGTGCAGTCAGCTCCGACCCATAGTGACCCTGTATAGGGTTTCCGAGGAGCAGCTGGTGGGTTTGAACCACCGACCTTGTGGTTCAAACCCACCTTGTGCCTTACCAGGACTTCTTGGAGACCACATTTTAATCCGCTGATTCCAGCTTCTATCCCGCTGCCTCAGACAAGATGGCCTTCACAGAGATGTGGCCTGAGGGGCAGGGATGTGCTGGCCAGGACTGAAGCTACTTCTCATGCCCCTCCTTCGAGGTAAAGGAGGAGGAAGTAGACCAGGGAGAGGGCCACCTGCTTTCTATGGGGAAGGGTTTGAATGTGGGAAAAGCTCCTTGTTCTCTGGTGGCCCTGGGGAAGAACAAGTCATCCCCAGAGTGGTGGGCTACAACTGTTCCATCTGCAGGCTCTCACCTGGCAGCCCTGCAGCGATGGGACAGGTCAGGAGGAGCCCCTGGATGGTACATTTAATGTGTTCAGCTGCCAAATGCAAGACTGGAGATTTGAGTCCTCCCAGAAGTACCTCAGAAGAAAGGTCTGGTGATCTACTTACAAAAAATTCACCCATCAGGAACCCTATGGAGCACAGCTCTACTCTGACATAAAGGAGTTGCATGAATCCAAGTTGACTTTAAGGCAACTTCAAGGTTTGGTTAAACTAGTTGGGTGAGAAACTGCAGAGAGGCCCCTTGTCAGGGTGAATAGATCAGGGCAGTCTGAGCATCCCAGGACTGCAGGACACTGGATTCAATAGAGGGGAAGGTGGCAAGACCACCATCATCTTATTTATCAGGACTTTGGGAAGCTGGACAGGGACAGTCAGGCTGGACGTGACTCTCTCCTTCTGTCCCCCTCCCTGTATATGGATCTGGGTTGCTGGGGTACTGGGATGGATACACCTTCCTTCCTGCCTTCAAAGAGCTCCAGTCTGGGGGCAGACAGGCCCTTGGTGGAGGCACAGAGTGTCAGACCAAGGAAAGAAGGGCTGCCTACTGGGGGGTCAGGAACTTCTTGGATGATGAACCCCTCAGTGGACCACAGAACCTTAATCCCCTCTGCATGTTGCTCCAATGGTCTTCCCTTGGTGATAAAGAGGCCGGGACAGTCTTGGAGAGGTTAAATGAACCTCCCGGCACCATTGCTGACAGCGTGTATCCTCAAGCGACCCCAGGTGCTGCCCAGAGCGCTGTCTAGCATTAGGCCTCATGTGGACCATGCTCTGCCCAGCTTCCTCCCATGTGTCCCCCAGTGTCCCTGGGGGTGGAGGAAGGTCTCTCGGGTGGAGCTATAGTGAGATCCAGTTTCAGTGTGGATTGAGTGCCCGCTGTATGCCAGGTCTTGAGCTAGGCTTGGGATCCTTATATTGTTGACGCTCTAGCAGCTCCAGAAGCTATGGGTTCTAGACTCCGTACAGGAATCAGGCAACCATTTGTTGGGAGGGGTCTCAAAGCTACCCCTTCACAAAGCACTGAGAGGAGTCAATCAGGAGGTATGCTATAGAATTATGAGAGGGGTTTCCCACCAGCTGCCCCATTAAGAAGTGCAAAGTTTTATTAAACCTATCATGTGTTAGGTTCTATACTACAGGCTGCCATTTTATCTGCTCAGCAGCTTTATGGAGTAAGCACATCTATCTTTCCCATTGCATAGAGGAAATCCAGCTCGAAGAGGTTAAATCATATTCTGAGTCACACATCTGGCAAGAGGAAGAACCCTTCATTGGCCACACTGCCCTTTTGAGACCTAAGCAGCGTTGTGCACAGTGTGGGCCCCTCCAGGCCTGGTCCTGAGGCCAGGACAGCCCATGCCTCGCTCCCACCTAACTGATAAGTGGGCACCATCTTGGAATTTTGCTTCTCATCAGGGTTCACCCTGGAACCTTTAGATGATACTGGCCTTCTTGGTTCCCAAGATGCTTGGGATCTCCCAGCTCTAGTCTTCAGGCTGCCCACTGAGCTGCCCAGATGGCTGTGCTCCCAGCTCTTCCCTCCTCCCAGTCAGGCCACCAAGCTGCTATTCTGACCTCCACACAAAGGCAGCCTTCAGCTGGCCTGGAGCCACATTTCTTTCTAGTCTTTTCTAGGTGGAGCACAACAGGGCAGCTTCAAGACTGCAGGGAAGGGGAGGGAATCCAGGGAAAGCAGGTCCTGGGGTTGGAGCTAGTGGGTGCTGGTCAGAATCTGTCCCCCACCTGCACTGTGCCGAGGAAACATTTACCTGGGTTGGGCCAGAATCCCAGTGACCAAGACACCTCCCAACCCACAGCTTCTGCTTGGGTATTGCTGCTAGCAGGGCCTTCAGACACAGCTCGATGTCTTCTGTCTGGATTTGACCCTGTGAGGGGCAGGTATGGGGCATCTCTGTGCTAGTGGGTCTGGCCGGGATGCCCCCAGATGGTCCTCTTCTCTCCACAGTGGACCCAGCCAGGGTACCCTGTGTTTCCTGAGCATCTCCATCACAAGGTCAGGAAAACCCATTAAGCCCATTGCTAGCCCTACCTATGACTTGTCCAGACCTGACCAAAGCATGTCCATGGGGGCTCCCAGCTATAACTGAGATGGGCAAGGACGGCTCCTGGTCATTTGGTGAGAGGGTTGGTGAGTGGCCAGCAGCTATGGGGGCTGGGCTCCTGACAGTCTCAGGCACCATGGGCTGAAATCACTGGCGTTTGGGCAGGTACATTCTGTACCATGAGGACAAGTTCCTGACCAACTGTTCTGTCCCAAATCTTATCTCATGTCAAAGATCACATGCGACCACCTCCTCTAATGTAACCCCTAGAGTGACTGGCGTGGAGCTGGCCAGGCCTAGAGACCCTCAGCAAAGATTCCCTGTATGGGGAGAGGTGCCCTCCTGGGCTTGGTCCCAGACTGGCCTTGGGGTCTGGGGACCCTGAGGGAGTGTTCTCGAAGTAAGGTCTGTTCCGGTCTTGTGGACTGCTGTTCCTTCAGAACCAGTGTATCTCTCCATCTGAACTGTAAATTCCGTTCCTACAGCCTGTTCTCACAGACTGCAGAAATCACCAAGGGTCACTCCTCTGCTCTCGTGTTTTTCTCCTTCCCAGCTAATTGAGAGCAACTTCCTCCGCTATTCAGAAGCCATTATCCTAGAGACCTAGAGAACACAGCTCCCAGCCTGCCCCGCAGCCTCAGCATAATGGACAGATTGATAAGACTCAGGCGAAGGTCAGGTCCAAACTAGTGGCAATGTGAGAGGGAGGAGGAGGGGACAAAGAGGCAGCAGAAAGAGCAAGTTAGACCTTGGGAAAGCCTCCCCTCCCACCGTCCAGCCGAGCACTCAGCTGACAGGGTCACTGTCCTCATGGGCAGCTTGGCAGTATCTGAATGACTTTGTTGGCTGCTGGCTGCAACTTACATTGCAAACTTAAATTGCTGGTTGCCTTTTGAGGCCTTGGGTGCATTGTAGAATGACTGAGACTACGGTTGGTCCTGGCCACAATCTTACTGTCACTGCAGCAGTGATCTTAGTTGGGTATGGGAAGGAGTTCATGGTTGTGACCTTGTGGAACTTTAAAAGGTGTCCAGGGAGCCTTAATGGTGTAGTGGGTTAAGTGATAGGTTGGTAACCATGAGATAGTCAGCAGTTCAAACCCACCAGGCACTCCATGGGAGAAAGATGAAACTGTTTACTCCTGTAAAGATTTATAGGCTCAGAAACCCTGTGGAGCCATTCTGCTCTGACCTATGGTGGTGGGGAAGGGGTGTGCCGTGGATTCGGTTCTGACTCATAGCGACCCTGCACAGAGTTTCCAAGGTTGTAAATCTTTACAGGAGCAGAAAGCCTCATGTGTCTCCCATGGAATGGCTGGTATTTTCGAACTGCTGACCTTCATGTTAGCAGCCCAACTCGTAACCACTACACTACCAGAGCTCTGACCTATAGGGCTCTATGGATTGGAATTTACTCAAGAGCAGTGCGTGGTGGGCAATGTGGGAGAAAGTTTTAAGGCCTCCTGCATTGTTCATCCTGATTTCTTAAGACTCTCCCATCTTCCTAAGGAACCCGATGGAGCAAGAATTAGCAAGGCTGCTAATCCAAAAATGAGTTCAAACCCACCAGCAGCTTCTCAGGAGAAAAGACCTGATGATCTGTTCCCATAAAGATTGCAGCCTATGGGACAGGAAATGCTATGAGGTCATTTAACAACGGCTACTATCCCAGAGAGGAAGGCCAAGGGATGACCACTTACAATCCTTCCCTCTTGCTTGATCTGATGAGTTCATGTGGCAGAGGGCACTGTTTTCTTCCACCCCTAATTCAAGTCCTCCAAACTAGACCGTGGACTCCAGAGCCTACTCTCCATTCACTGAGCAGCCCCCTGGACATTGGGCACAAGGCAGCTGCCAGGACTGCCTAAGAGGTCTTGTCCCAGCTTTGCCCCCTAATTTGCTATGAACTTAGTCATTCCTAACCCCACTGACACTCAGTTTCCTTGTCTGTAGAGGGACCTTCTACCTCTGAAATCCTCTGTGTGAGAATTCTCTGCCCCAGCTTCTCAAGGACGCCCCATCGGGCTGAGGTCACAGCCTCTATTCTGTGCCAACGCCACAGTCTCCATCATGTTTGAGCCCCTCTGTGGCTTTAGTGTCCAGCTATCTTACTGAGGGCATCCCTCGGGTTAATTTATTTTAACTTTTTATTGTGAATTGAGTGAAAGTTCACAGACAAGATCATCAGCTATACTTTCAACCAATCATGCGCCTTGTTTCATCTCAATGATTACAATCCCCTCCCTGCAACAGCAGTTATCCTGCTGGGACCAGAGGCATCGCATGTGTAATTTAATTGATTCTTTTGGCAAGCCCCAATGTCTGCACGAGAAGCTCCAAGTCTAGTCAGAAAGGAGAGAGAAATTTCTCGAGCTCCCGCCACCACCCTATTGGCTAAATCTTTGAATATGATGATGCATATCTTTTCTGTTGTGTCTATTTTATATAAACTTTTATTTCTGCCTTTTTTTTCACTCAGTGTTATACTGTGATGATCCCCTCATGTCATCAAATACACTCTGACCATCTTACTATTGTTTTCATTTTTATTGTGATGAAATGCAATAACAAAGCACTTGCTGGTTCTAGCATCTTGATCTGCACAACTCAATGCTATTAATCACAGTCACCGTATTGTATACCCATCACTGTTAACCATTTCTAATTAGTTTTCCATCACTCAGTACCTCTACGTTGTGTCTTCTGCCCCCAGTGTCATCTTTGTTCATTGTCATGAGGTGATTCTAACTTGTCACTTGTCCATCCTGGTCTCTGCAAGTCATTTCCAAAATCAAGAGAGGCGTTAATTGAATCAGTTATTACCCACAGGAGCACACACACTTACTAGGTATAGTTCCTGTGAGAGCAAACTCCTGATTCTTGGGCAGTGCATGGAGTTCTGGTTTCATTCCTGTGGTTACCAAAGCTCATGGGGCAAGGACGCCTCCAACTGCTCTGCTCAGGTACTTCACTGTTGGTGCTGTTTGTCATCCAGTGGGCTCCAGCTCACGGCAACCTCATGTACAGCAGAAAGAAACATTACCAGGATCCTGTACCAACACCACAGTCTCCATCATGTTTGAGCCCTCTGTGGCTTTAGTGTCCAGCTATCTTACTGAGGGCATCCCTCGGGTCACTGGCCAGCTACTTAATTTATTTTAACTTTTTATTGTGAATTGAGTGAAAGTTCACAGACAAGATCATCAGCTGTACTTTCAACCAATCATACGCCTTGTTTCATCTCAATGATTACAATCCCCTCCCTGCAACAGCAGTTATCCTGCTTCCTCCCTGAGCCTTCCCGTTTACATCTTATTTTTCACAAATGAACAAAGAAAAATATTTGATGTACACATCAAAACAAAAAATATATATTCATTTAAATGTCCAAAGACCATATTCTGCAAGCCAGCCTTCTGCCCGAGGGAATATAACCTTACTCAGTCCATGGGCCTAGAGCTCACAGCTGCTCTGTCTCTCCACACCACCACCTCTGCCACCATTTCTGCGGTCACTGCTTTTTCAGGTAGGGATCTCACACGCCACATATACTCTTCCTTCTTGATGGTCCTCGGATCGTCTGTTCCTGACACGAAAGATCAACTACTCCCCACTTTTAGTTACACATCTTCTACAATTACAGTTGTGACCATTACAATCCTGCTAACAATTACTCAGAACTGAATCATAAAATCCTACCAGCATCACCCCGCATCCCCTTTCACCAGATCCATTTGGAGAAGAGGGCAACTATTCAGTGACGATTCTAACTTACCCCCCTCATTGTGAAACTAAGTACATTCATGAAAGTTTCTAAGCTAGCCGCTTTGTACCCTTATAGCCCCCTAATTTTTTTTTATAACCCCCAATTTTTGATAGCCAATGTCCAGATTGCCCATCCCTATCAACCCAGTGCACTGAGGAAACAAGCTTGTTCCTTGGTATGAAGAATCCTTCCATTCCAGTTGGAATCTTGAGCACGTGCATCCATAAGCAAGAGCCTAGTTCATCAGATTGTGGCAATTTACTACTTGCTACTGCTGTCAGTATCAAGCATCTTCATCGCCATCTGGTCGAGCTCTTCACCCTCTACTTTAGTAAACATGATGTCCTTTTCCAGAGGTTGGTCCTTCCTAATGCTGTGTCCAAAGTAACTGTTGAAATCTTGCCATCCTTGCCTCTAGGAAGCATTCAGGTTGTATTTCTTCTAAGCTGATTTGTTTGTCCTTCTGGAAGTCCACAGTATATTCTTTGCCACATCACATGTATATTGTTTACATTAGGGTGTAAACACACCAAATGAATTGCTAAAATGTCCAAGTCCTGATCTTCTAACTTGGTGTCCAAAACTTGCCCACCTTCTCTGACAAAGATGGAGGTTGGAAGAGGAAGCAGTGAGTTTCAACGCCCACAGGTGGGAATGCACAGGAGATGAGAGGAGGGAATTAGGGACCCAGACCAGGAAGTTAGGCTGTCTTCCCTTCTATCAACTGTCAAAACCCAAGGGCATTTGGCAAGTGATACCAGATGCTGACGTCATTTGAGTAGTTGTGGGCCCAGGATGCTGAGCAGAGCAGGGCGTCTTGGGACCTGCTGGGGCTGCTCTCAGACATGCAGAATCATGGTCCATTCAATCTGACAGGTACCTACTAGGTAGTCCTCTCTCCAAACATCACTGGGCTGTCCTGGGGTGCAGAAGGTGAGGCAGAGATGAAGGCTGGGTCCCCTGGACACACAGGCATCCAGTCTTGAGATTAAGATGCAAAGAGAGGTGAAAACATTCCACCTCAAAGGTCCACTGACCTCTGCCCTGGGCAAGAAGGCTGCTGGGAGTCAGTGCCCAGAAGGAGTCAGGCTACCCTGGAACTCCCCAGTCCTGTGGTAGAGGTATCTCCACACAACTAGACCCTGGGTTAATCTTCAGTGAGGACTGGGCACTTGGGACCTCAACTGCAGTAGCATGTGGCTGTGTTGGAAGAAAGGGCATTCTAGACACAGTGACCTCGTGGGCAAAGGGCGAAGAGGTGGAGACAGAAGGGAAACTGGAGCCACTAAAGTTGGCTGTAGGATGAATGTGTGCTGAGGGCAGGAAAGATGGTGAATCCTTTTAGGGGGACCTGCCTTAGAAACCTCATATAAACCTATCCTGTGGTCAGTGGGAGCCTTGGGAGGTTTTTAAGCAGGTCAGATCTGGGTTTAGAAAGGTCTCCCTGGGCCTCAGAAATACCCAGACCTGCCTAAGGTCACCTAAATCCATCTCAGTACTCAGATGGGTGATATGACACCCTTTCCCAGAGGAAATGAGGGTACTTGGAGTCTGCTTTGAACCCACCATAAGAGGCAGCATGTTCAATTGGGATAGCATGGGGTTGAGTCAGGCCGTGTGGGTTTGAGTCTCAGCTGTGCCATCTGCAAGTAGTTACTTTCCCTCTCTGAGTCTCATAGTTATAAACTGAGGTAATATACCAGCCTCAGGAGGTTGTGGGCATAAAATGAAATGGCACACAAGCCAGCTTGGCACTTAGTGGGTACTCAGTAAACAGAAGCTGTGACTGTTTGCATTCCTTCATGGAGGAGAATGATCAGTGATTTTCGGAGAGGTGGGTAGTAGGGAAGAGGGCCTGGCTCCATTCCCACCAGGGTCTTCTCTTTCTGGCTAACTGGGGACATGGACAGGCCTGCTGACTCAGCTGAACCTAGGGAATGACTGCCAAGAGGAAGGGCCAGGTCAGAGCCAGAGCCACTGACCAGCCGGTCTTGTCACTCTTTCCCAGGGGCGTGGCATCCTCCGGAGTCCAAGGTTCTTGTCCCCACCATGAAACTGCTGAGTTATAAGGAGACTGAACACTCAAGCCAGCCAATCTTTCTTCCCTTTCACATTCCTTCTTTGCTCCTCCCAAGAAGGATTTGAGATGATTTAGCACACTTATAATTATTTAAACTATTAACGCAGGAAAAAGAAAAAAGTATGTGGCATTGTGCGTTAATGCATTGGACTGCAAGGTCAGTTTGAAAAGCAAAGTCGGCTTCTTGGAAACTCTATACAGGGTTGCTGTAAGTCGGAGCTGACTTTACTTACAGCACTTAACAACAACAACAACAAAAATTCAGTTAAGTTTATTAAACCTAATAATTTTACTAAGCTACTAGAAAGAAATAGAGAAGTATAAAGAGGTTCCTTCCTATAGGATAAACACTGGACTGCAAGATGGGTTTGAACCACTAAGTCGGGGCTCAAGCTCACCAGCCACTCCTTGGGAACAGTATACAGGGTCGCTATGAGTTGGAACTGATGCAAGGGCACACAACAGCATGTAGTTACTGGCAAAGAGAAATCAGATGGAAAAACTCCATCCGACCTGTCCATCAAAATTTAAGGTGTTTTTTCTTCTGCTCCAGGAACCCTAGGAGTTCTGGCGCTGTGGGCTAATGCGTCAGACTGCAAAGTCGTTTGAACTGCAAAATTTGTGGTTCAAGCTCACCAGCTGCTCTTTGGAAACCCTATACAGGGTCGTTATGGGTCAGAATCGACTAGATACAACTTAACAACAGGAACCCTAAGTGTAGCAATCCATCTTTTGGAAGGCCTAGAAAAAGGACTGAAAGTTGGCCCTAGTCAGAGAGTCCTTTGGTGAGGAAATGGCTGTGTAAGTGACAAGCCAGGCCAACCGTGGAGTACTACCCGTCATATCTGCACAGGGACACACACAGTGAGGCAAACATGGTAGGTTGGCAAACGCTTTCAAATGGATGATTTGGCTAATGGATATGTTTTATCTGATTCACATAGTTTTTGTTTTGTTTTTTAAGTTTGGGCCAACATTTAAAAATCAGGAGTTAACCCTTCTAAGAACTACCTATCTAGGCATGAACTGACAATAGCAACCAGGAAGATTAGAGAGGGAATTTGGCAGGCGGTGAGTTTCTGTTAACAGGGCAGGAACACCTCAGAGAAGGAGGTTGGGAAGAGTTTCAGAACTTGAAGCATGTCACCCATGTCACTGAGGGGGTTTCAAAAGGCTCGTGGCAAAATTCCATTGTCTTTTCATTTCTTTTTGAAGTCCCCCTGGTACATGTAGAAAATGCTGAAGTGGTGTATGTTCTGCGGTGTATAGTCTCAACAATTGTTGTTAGGTGCCGTCGAGTTGGTCCTAACTCATAGAGACCTTTTGCACAACAAAATGAAACACTGCCTGGTCTTGTGCCAACCTCACAACCGTTGTTGTGCTTGAGCACGTTGTTGCTGCCAGTCTCATTGGGAGTCTTCCTCTTTTTTGCTGACCCTCCACTTTACTGAGTACGATGTCCTTCTCCAGGGATTGCTCCCTCCCGATAACATATATAAGTATGAGAGATGGTGTCTGACCATACTGGCTTCTAAGGACGCTTCTAAGGTTGTACTTCTTCCAATGCAGATTTATTTGTTCTTCTAGCAGTCCATGGTACTTTTACTATTCTCCTCCAACACCATAACTCAAATGCATCAATACTTCCTTATTCACTGTCCTACTTTCACATGCATAGGAGGCTATTGAAATTACCGTAGTTTGAGACCAGCTTACCTTAGTCTTCAAACTGATATCATTGCTTGTAAACGCTTTAAAGAGGTCTTGTGCAGCAGATTTGCCTAACGCAATGTGTCATTTAATTTCTTGACTGCTGCTTCTATGAGTGTTGATGTTTGATCTGAGCAAAGTTAAGTCTTTGACAACTTCAATCTTTTCTCCATTTAGCATTATGTTATTTATCCTACAGTGGTGAGGATTTTTGTTTTCTTTACATTGAGGTGCAATCCATACTGAAGGCTGTGGTCTTTGATCTTTCTTTATCAGTAAGTATATTAAGTCCTCTTCACTTCCAGCAAGTGAGGTTGTATCATCTTCATATCACAGGTTGTTAATGAGCTTTTCTACAAACTTGATGCCACATTCATCTTCATACAATACAGCTTTCGGATTATGCGTTCCACACACAGACTGAATAAGTATGGTGAAAAGATACAACCCTGGTGCACACTTCCCTAATTTTAAACCATCCAGTGTCCCATTGTCCTCTTTGAACAACTGCCTCTTGGTCTATGAACAGGTTCCTCATGAGCACAATTAAACGTTCCAGAATACTCATTCTCTGCAATGTTGTCCATTGCTTGTCATGATCCACACAATCGAAAGCCTTTGCATAGTCAATAAAGCACAGGTAAATATCTTTCTGGTCTTTTTTGCCTTTAACCAAGATCCATCTGACGTCAGCAATGAGATCTTTTTCTCAACAACAGCAAAAACAAAATAAGTAAAATCATTTATTTTTTTTAAAGTCAAGTGGTTATATCTAAACACCCAGATTTTCCAGCAACTCTGGGCCGCCAGTTCTCTGGACACCAAATCCTAGAGCTGAGACTCGCCACCCCCTTTAGATGAGATGTGAACATTTCCACATCCACAGCCTTTACCACTCCCTGCTGCCTCCCAGACATGGGGGCTGGGGTTAGCACAGTTATCAATGTCCTTGTAGTGTAGCATGTCTCATAAAAGAGAAATCGCACGTTAAGTTTTATCTTTATCAAAAGCAGGAAGATACAAGGTGGACCAAAAGAACCATGACTCTAAGAAAAACAGGAGCGCCTGTTCCTTTGTGGATTTGAACAATGAGCCTCTGTTTTATGCGTTAATCCTGGCACCCTCCATTCATTCCTTATGTATTATTATAAACTACTTGTGATGACATCCATACATATCACCTGGCCTCTGGGGACATTTGAGTTTGTTACCTTTGTCTGCGGGAGGAAGATGAGGCTGTTTGCCCCAGAAGGATTTACAATCTTGGAAAACCTACAGAGCAGTTCCACTTTGTCCTATAGCATTGTTGTTGTTGTGTTGTGTTGTGTTGAAGTGCCATCAAGTCGATTGCAACCCACAGTGACCCTGTATAGGGTTTCTGAGAAGCAACTGGTGAGCTTGAACTGCCGAACTTGCAGTTCAAATGGCTTTGCAGTCTGGCTCATTAACCCACAGCGCCACACCAGGACTCCCCTATAGGGTCACTGTGAGTGAAACTAACTGAATGGAAGTGGCTTTTATTTTTGGTGTCACTTTGCGTGGAGTTCCTGGTTGGTGTAAAAGGTTAATACACTTGGATGCTAACCAAAAGATGGGAGGTTTGAGTACCCCCAGAGGTGCCTTGGAAGAAGTGTCTGGAGATCTACTTCGGGGAAATCTCCGTTTAAAACCCTATGGAGCACAGCTATACTCCAACACATGTGAGGTCTTCAGGAGACAGAGCTGGCTCAGTGGTAACCGGTGGCCATCACTTTTTGTGTCATAGACTTCTAAATTGTTCCTTTCTTTGTCATTAAAGAAATGATAAAGACCACACCATTTTGATTGGCTGTAGGTGGTCATTCATTCTGGGTAGAACCGTCATCAGAATGAAACTTAACTATTACAAGTAGCAAAGCTAGGAGTCTGAACTCTACAACCTGTTTGAACACCTAGATCCCGCTATGCCTGAAACTATACCCATCTCTCCTGAGTTCCCAGTTGGAATAGTTAAAACTCTTGACTGAGGGAAGCTTTAGCAACTGGTTATAAGACTTATTGCTGGTCTTCTTGATGACCTGAGTGAAGAGAATTGCTGGTGGGGTAGGAGCCTTCTGGTGTCTGGTGGCTGGATGTGTCCATGGGGACAGATTTTCTGGTCCAAGTGCCAGCAGGAGTCTAGCCCAGGGAAAGGAAGAGAATTATCAGCTTCTGGTCAGCAGCATTAAGCCAGGCTCTGGGCACTTTTTACTGGCATCCCAGTGAATCCTTCAACAGTTTGTGAGCTCAGCTTTCTGAGAAATAGTTTCTATACCATCAGACTTGCCCATTTTGAGTGTACAATTCATTATTTTAGAAATTCTACAGAGTTGTGCAAACAGCATTTGGAATATTTCCACACCCTAAAAAGATCCTTCTACCACTCGTCTGTCAGTTTGTCGTACTGTGGTGGCTTATGAGTTGCTGTGATTCTAGAAGCTATGCCACCGGTATTTTAAATACCAGCAGGGTCACC
>NW_006408674.1:653871-655030 GCF_000296735.1 Chrysochloris asiatica
TTTCAAGAGGTAGCATATGATCAAGAGCCAATGATACTGAAGGAGGAAGTCCAAGGTGCATTAAAGGAATTGGCAAAGAAGAAGGCACCAGGAACTGATGGAATAAAAATTGAAATCTTTCAACAAAGTGAGGCGGCATAAGAAGCACTCACTCATCTCTGCCAAGAAATTTGGAAGACAAGTATCTGGCCAACTGATTGGAAGAGATCCATATGTGTGCCCATTCCAAAGAGAGGTGACCCAATGGAATGCGGAAATCATTGGACAATCTCTTTGATATCCCGTGCGAGTAAAGTTTTCCTAAAGGTAATACAGAAATGGCTACAATCATACAATGACAGAGAACTTCCAGAGGTTCAAGCCGGATTCAGAAGAGGCTGTGGAACGAGGGTTATCATTGCTGATATCCAATGGATCTTGGCTGAAAGCAGAGAATATCAGAAAGATGTTTACCTGTGTTTTATTGACTATACAAAGGCTTTCAATTGTGTGGATCATTGCAAGCTATGGACAACATTGCGAAGTATGAGTATTCCAGAACACTTAATTGTGCTCATGAGGAAACTGTATGTGGACCAAGAAGCAGTTGTTCGAACAGCACATGGGAACACTGAATGTTTTAAAATTAAGAAAGGTATGCAACAAGGTTGTATTCTCTCACCACACTTATTCAACCTATATGCTGAGCAAATAATATGAGAAATTGGGTTCTATGAAGAAAAACGTGGCATCAGGATTGAAAGAAGACTCATTAACCACCTGTGATATGCAGATGATACAACCTTGCTTGCTGAAAGTGAAGAGGACTTACAACATTTACTGAAGAAGATCAAAGAGCACAGCCTTCAGTATGGATTACATCTCAATGTAAAGAAAACAAAAATCCTCATCATTGGACCAATAAAAAACATTCTTATCAATGTAGAAAAGATTGAAGTTGTCAAGGACTTCTTCTTGGATCAACTATCAACATTCACGGAAGCAGCAATCAAGAGATCAAATGATGTATTGCATTAGGCAAATCTGCTGCACAAGACCTTTTTAAAGTGTTGAAGAGCAAAGATGTCAGCTTGAAGACTAAGCTGCACCGGACCCAAGCCATGGTATTTTCAATAACCTCATATGCATGCGAAACCTGGACAGTGAATAAGGAAGACTG
>NW_006408674.1:655465-709146 GCF_000296735.1 Chrysochloris asiatica
ACTTGATGGCACCTAACAATAACAACAAAAAAAAGATCCTTTAAGCTTGTTTGCCTTCACTTCCAGCTGCCATCTCCAGCCCCAGACAATGCTACTTTGCTTTCTGTTTTTCTGCTTTTTTAGGGCATTTCATATCAAAGGAATCATACAAAATGTGATCTGCATCTGATTGGTTCACTGAGCACATCTCCGAGGACCATCTTTTTTGCAGCATTTTTATCAGTAATTTGTTTCTGTTTATAACTGAGTAGTATTCCATGGGCTGGATACGCCACATAGGGTTTTCCATTCATCAGTCGATGGATATTTGGGCTATTCCTACTTTTGAGTTATTATGAACATTTATGTGCAAGGCTTTGCATGGACTGTGTTTTCATTTCTCTTGGGTATAAACCTATAAGTGGAATTGATGAGTCATTTGAAAATGGAGCCCTGGTGGCACCGTGGAGAAATCACAGGGCTAATGGAAAGGTCGGCCGTTCAAATCCATCAGTCACTCCATGGGAAAAAGATGAGGTGTCTGCTCCCAGAACGGTTCACAGTCTCCAGAGCAGCTCTGTCTGTGTCCTGAAGTGATTGCTGTGGGTACGAATTGACTTATCAGCAATGGAGGGTTTTGTGTATGTGTGTGTTTTAATGGTAATTTGATATTTAAGTTTTTAAGAAATTCCTGAACTGTTTCCCAATATGAAAACATTTTACATTCCCAGCGGGTCCAATTTCCCCACACCCTCACAACACCTCCTGCTTTTAGATGAGTTAAAATGGGGGTTTGAGTGGAGGTTGACCAGCCCAAGGTCACACAGAAGTGAGGAGCTGAACTCAATTTGAACCCAGGCTTGGCCAACTTCATAGTTTGTCCTGTTGGCATCAGTCTGCTCCATGGAGGGACTGTGAATAAATGCAGGACCACTGTGAGCTGCCAAGCTTGGTCCTAGGATCTGGTGGAAGGGCTTGGAGGAGTCTGAGGAATGATTGAAGAGGGGGTCCCTCTGCAGTCCTTGGCTCACACTCCCTCCTGAGGGTACTGTGGCAGAGAACCTTACTTCTGGGTGGTAGTGGTAGATGCCAGTCAGCATGGTCTTACCCTCTGCCAACAGCTAAGGTGTCCTCCCCACCCAGTCTTTATTCCCACAGGCTGCCATGTCCTTGACTAGTAGACTTGCTTGTGCCATTTGGGTCTTGGCACTTCATTCATTTCATTTCTTATCATAAAGTATCTGTAATGATGTCCCACTCACCACGCTCCCCTCAAGTCATGGCTCTTTGCAGGAGAACGAAAAGGCTTTCTGCTCTCATTCTAGCCTTTCTGCCACTGTCAGGGTCCACATGCCACCCACAAGTGACAAAGAAGGATCACTCAGTTCATCTGCAGACTTTGGGGAAGGCCTGGTCACAGGGCACCTTCCCAGTATCACAAAAAGACTCAGGTACAACCAGCACATGGCAGTGTAGCCTCAGTCATCCCAAGCAGGCCTCCCTCCCCATCCCACAGGTCCTCCTCTTAGAATGACCACCCTGATTGCAAGGAAAAGAGACCTCAGGCATCCAAAGGGTCCAGACCACCCATCCATCCTTCTTTTGACAAACCACCTGAAGAACTTGGAATAGGGAAGGAGATCAGAAGTGTGCATTTATTGAGCACCAATTTTACATCATGTCTCTTTCATGCACACTGTTTCTCTGGATCCTTATATGAACTCTGAGCATTGAATACTCACTGTACCTGTGAGGAAGGAGACTCAGGCTAGTGACTTGCTCAAAGTAGCACATATTGAGTGGCAAGTCCCCACCCATCACACCCTCAAAAGCTGGGTGATGTCCCACAATAGTGTTCCAAGTATCCTTGGGTCTTTTGTAAATCTGCCACTTCCCTACCATGTGACCTTGGGAAAAATAGCTGACCCTCTCTGAATTATAGCTGTGGGATTATCCAGATATTCCATGTGAGGGGTTCAGCGTGGCGCCTGGTCATCAGCAAGAACTAGCAAATACTGTGGTTCAGCTATTGTGACTAGGAGACTTCTCAGGCTGGAGAGCAGGGCCTGCTGGCCTCTCATCCCCACTGGACCATTAGGAGGGTCACTCTTTTTGGTGCTCTCACCTACTGTCTAGGGTCAGGCATCAGGAGAAGGGTCGAGACCCTGGAGGCAGGGTCTTTTGTGGCAACCCAAGTTCCATTCCCAGCTGTCCAACCTCAGGGAGCAAATTCTAGCTGGGATGAAGTGGACAAAGGCAGGAAAAGGTCTCGGGACTTCAGTACCTTCCTGATATTTGCTGCATCTCCGAGCCTTCCCATCCTCACATCCAAGTCAGACCTCCTCCTCCTGGCAGCCTCCCAGCTCCTGACTCACCTGCCAGTCCCCACGGCCCAGTGCCCAGGGCATTGGTGGCACCAGAACGCTGGGAACTCTGCCCAGGGCAGAACTGGAGTCTCCTGGGAACAACTCTAGCTCAGCCTGACCAATTTTTGTTCTCTCCACCCTGCAGAGGAGGCACTATGGACAACTCGGGCCGATGGGCGTGTTCGCCTACGCATAGACCCCAGCTGCCCACAGCCTCCCTGCACCGTGCACCAGATGTTCTACGAGGCCCTGGACAAGTATGGCAGCCTCAGTGCCCTGGGTTTCAAACGCCAGGGCAAATGGGAGCGCATCTCCTACTTCCAATACTACCTGTTCTCTCGAAGAGCCGCCAAGAGCTTCCTGAAGGTGAGGAGCTCCTCCCCCAGCCCCTGACCTGCATTCCAGCTCTGGTCCTCCCCAACCCCTACCTGGTAAGGCCCTTTGAAATCTTCAAAGTAGCTGTAAAGACCACCACTATTTTCTGAGGGTCTGCCTATTCTGATATTCAATGTGGGCTGGAAGCTCATGTGGTGGGCTAGGAGCTGGGCTCCTTGGGAAAGTCTGGGACCAGGGCAGCAAGGGTTGTTGAGTGATAAACAATCCCCCAGAGGATTCTCTGACTGATGGGGCCCTGGGAGGGTGAGCCCCCCGGAAAGGCCTGCAGGGTCTCCTGCAGTGCAGATGGAGGGCATGATGGGAGTGGGAAGCTCCTTCCGTGCCCAGTTGACCTGGCCTGTCTGCCTTTGACCTGGAGCTCGGCTTGGAGCGGGCCCACAGCGTGGCCATCCTCAGCTTCAACTCTCCAGAGTGGTTCTACTCGGCTGTGGGCACAGTATTTGCAGGGTGAGTGGCTGGGTGGGCTGGGGTCTTCAGTGGGTTGGTGGTGGACAGAGAGTGGACATGGTGGTATTATTTCTGATTTAGAGCCTGGGGATGTAGCCACCATTGGGGGCCTTTGCAGATCTCTCACCTCCCACCTTTCTCCAACATCCCATCTCTTCCCTGGGCCTTCTCCTAGTCTGCCTGGGGAGGGTGTGTTGAGATGATTGGGAACCCTCTGGAGCAGGGGTGACGGGTGGTGGCCCCTCTGAACCTGCCCACACACAAATCCTCTCTGTCTCCTGTAGCGGCATCATCACCGGTATCTACACAACCAGCTCCCCCGAGGCCTGCCGGTTCATCGCCCATGACTGCCGGGCCAACATCATCATGGTTGACACACAGAAACAGCTGGAGAAGATCCTGAAGGTTCGTAGGGAGAGAAGGTGGAGGGGCAGAGGCTGGGCCCTCATGGACCTCCAGGCCACCGTACAAAGGACTACTCTATCATCTCAGCCAAGGAGCTCTGCTAACGTAGTGGTTACCAGTCGGGCTGCTAACCTCAAGGTCAGCAGTTCGAAGCTACCAGCTGTTTCGTGGGAGAAAGATGAGGCTTTCTGTTCCCGTAAAGATTTACAGCCTCGGAAAAGAACCAACTCCATGGCACAAAACCACCACCATCCTCTCAGCCAGTGTCCCCCTCATCCTCACAGAAATCTCCCTCCCTCCCTGCCCCCTGCTAACACATACATAGAGCAAGACAGAGGAATGGTTGCCTGCCCATTTCACAAACCCCAAAAGCACAGGGACCTGCCCCAGGTCACACATGAAGGTGGTGATCAGGTCATGGGTCAGGACTCCCAACCAGTCCACTGCCTCCAGTAGCTTTCTGTTCAGGATGAGATCTCTCCTGGAGGTGAGAGGGACGTAGAGTCCTTTTAATGACTTGACCCCTTTATGGCTAATCCCTCTTTATCTCTAAAACAGTTCATGTTCCAAATCTACTTTGTCGTGAATACAACCCCTCTAGCTTTCTTATGATTAATGTTAACCTGTCGTATATATTTTTTATTCTTATACTTTTAACTTAGAGAGCCTTGGTGACACAATGGTTGAGCGTTCCGCTGCTAACCAAAAGAGGTGGGTGGTTCAAAACTACCTGCGACTTCATGGGCAATCAGCTCCCATAAAGACTGAAGCCTAGGAACCCCTAAGGGGCATTTCTATTTTGTCACACAGGGTTGCTATGAGGCAGTATTAACTCAACAGCACACAACAACTTTCAACATGTATGTGTCTTTTCATTTAACGTAAATTTCTTGTAGACAGTTGTCTTTTTGTCGGCTCTGACAATGTCTGTCTATAAATCCATTTCATTATTTGTTTTCTGTTCCATTTCTCCTAATGCTTTCCTATTGAGGTTGTTTTGTTTTGCTTGTGTGTGTGAGTGCTCAGTTTGTTTTGGGTATCACATTTTACCTGCACATGCCCAGAAGTACAAGCCAGATTTCAGACAAAAACATGGAACGAGGGATATAATTACTGATGTCAGATGGATCTTGGCTGAAAGCAAAGAAGACCAGAAAGATGTTTACCTGTGCTTTCTGGACTATGTAAAGGCTTTCGATTGTGTGGATCATGACAAGCTATGGACAACATTGCAAAGCATGTGTATTCCGGAACACTTAATTGTGCTCTTGAGGAATCCTGTACAGAGAGACCAAGAGACAGTTGTTCAAACAGATCATGGGAATACTGAATGGTTTAAAATCAGGAAAGTTGTGCACCAGGATTGTATCCTTTCATCATACTTACTCAATATGTATGCTGAGCACATAATCCAAGAAGCAGGATTATATGAAGATAATCATGGCATCAGGAATGGAGGAAGACTCATTAACAACCTTCGATATGCAGATTATACAACCTTGCTTACTGAAAGCAAAGAAAACTTAAAATCTTTACTGAGGAAGATCAAAAACCACAGCCTTCAGTATGGGTTGCACCTCAATATAAAGAAAACAAAAATCCTCACCACTAGACTAATAAATATCATCCATATAAATGGAGAAAAGACTGAAATTGTCAAAGACTTCATTTTGCTCAGATCAACCATTAACACTCATGGAAGCAGCAGTCAAGATATTAAACAACGTACTGCATTAGGCAAATCTGCTGCACACGACCTCTTTATAGTGTTTAAGAGCAAAGATGTCAGTTTGAAGAGTAAGGTGCACCAGACTCAAGCCATGGTATTTTCAATAGCCTCATATGCATGTGAAAGTTGGACAATGAATAAGGAAGACTGCAGAAGAATTGGTACACGAGTTATGGTGTTGGAGGAGAACATTAAAAGTACCATGGATTCCACAAGAACAAATGAATCTGTTGGAAGAAGTACAGCCAGAATGCTCCATGGAAGCCAGGCTGGCCAGACTTCACCTTTCATACTTAGGACATACTATCAGAAGGGGCATCATACTTGGTAAAATGAAGGGTCAGAGAAAAAGAGGAAGACCCCCAATGAGATGGATGGGCACAGTGGCAGCAGCAATGGGCTCAAATGTAGCAACCATTGTGAGGCTGGCACAGGACCGGGCAGTGTTTCATTCTGTTGTACATAGGGTCACTATGAGTCAGTACCGCCTCGATGGCACCTACCAACAACAGCAATAACAGTGGGTTATTAGTTACCCCTCGTTGTTATACTATGTTAGTGTTTGCTGTAGGGTTTACAATATATGTCTTTAATTTATCGCAATTCATTTTCTGATGATATTATATCACTTCACATGCACTATGAGGGGCTTACAGTGCTGTATTTCCATATCTTTTCCCATCTTTTGCATTATTGTCACCTGTTTTACTTCTACACGTTATAAACCCAACAATATATTACTATTATTGCTTTAAGCAGCTAAGTATCTTTCTAAGAAATTTTAAAAGAATGAGCATTTATATTTTTTATTTATTTATAATTTCTGACAACTCTTCATTTCTTTATGTAGATCCAAGTTTCCGTCTGATAGCCTCTTTCTTCTGCCTTAAGAACTTTCTTCCACATTCCTTTTTAACTTTTTTTGTGAATCAAGTGAAGGTTTACAAATCAGATGATCACTTTTTACATTCAACAAACCACACACTCTGTTTCATCTCTATTGCAGTCTCCTCAACAGGACATCATTTATCCCACTTCCTCCCTGTGTTTTTTGTTTCCATTCCTCCATTTTTCCCCATCCTTCTGAATTTTGTTCTTAGGTAAATGCTGCCCTTTTGATCTCAAATTGTTTCCCATTCTATGGTGTGCATACCTCACTAGTGTTGTGGTTACCCCAGTGTATCTATTGCTTGGCTGAAAGTGAGCCATGGGGTGAGTGCAATGCTTGACCTGAAGGGGAACAAGGGCCTAAGTCTTGGCGTTCCACCAGTTTCTATCTGACCACCAAACCTGGACTTTTTTATGATTTTGAGTTTTGTGCCACATTTTCTCCCACTCTGTCCAGGACTTTCTAATGAGACCCCTTGCAGAGCAGTTGGCAGTGATTGCTGGGCACCATCTAGTTCTTCTGGTCTCAGGGTCATGAAGACTGATGTTCATGTGACTCCTTAGTCCATCGGACTAATTGTTTCCACACGTCTTCAAATTTCATCACTCATCTTTCCTCCAAACATGGAGAGACCGACAGCTGCACCTTCGATGGCTGTTCATAAACTTTTAAGGTCCCAGTCACTGCTCACCAAAGTAGGTTGTAGGACATTGTCTTTGTGAACTATGTTATGCAAATTCACCATGTATCCCCCAAGAATGTGGTCCTGAGCAATCATTCTCTCAACGTGTTTGGTAATGTCTAAGAAGTTTTTATATAATTTTGTCCCCTGCATGTTCCATCACACTCACATATGTTTGCAACAGTAAATGTTAGGTGCCATCAAGTCGGCACCAACTCATAGTGACCCTATGCACAACAGAATGAAACACTGTCCAATCCTGGACCAACCTCAAAATTGTTGTCACGCTTGAGCCCATTGATGCTGCCACTTGGCCAATCCATCTCACTGGGGGTCTTCCTCTATTTCTCTGACCCTCCACCTTGCCAAACATGATATCCTTCTCCAGTGACTGGTTCCTCCTGATCGTATTTCCAAAGTATGAGAGATGAAGTTTGGCCATCCTGGCCTCCAAGGAGCACTGTGGCTGCACTTCTTCAAACACAGATCTGTTGGTTCTTTTGGCAGCCCATGGCACTTTCAATATTCTCCTCCAACACCATAACTCAAAAGCATCAATTCTATGGTCTTCCTTATTCACTGTCCTGCTTTAGCATGCATATGATGTTATTGAAAATACCATGGCTTGGTTCAGGCGCACCTTAGTCCTCAAGCTGACATCTTTACTTTTCAACACTTTAAAAAGGTCTTGTGCAGCAGATTTGCCCAATGCAGTATGTCAGTAGTAAATACCCACATACAAATATCCTCTTTGCAACCTTTATATGAATGCTAGACTTACTGGTATTGGCCCACAGGTAATATATTCTTGTGTTTTTCTTTTTCCTCTCTGTCTCTCCTTCTGGACTTCATTTTGAGTTTAATCTTTTTTAGAGCATGTCTTTAGACAGCTGCCTTAGTTTCTTAGTGTTGTAGTAGCAAGTAGATGGTTTTAAGGAACAGAATTTTATTTTCTCACAGTTTAAGAGGCTACAAGTGTGTATTCAGGATGTCAGTTCTAGAAGAAAATTTACTGTCTCTTAACCTCTAGTTTTGTTGTTGTTAAGTGCCGTCAAGTCAGTTCCTCCAACCCATAGTGACCCTGTATAGGGTTTTCAAGAAGCAGTTGGTGAGTTTGAATTGCCGACCTTGCAGTTCAAAGCGACTTTGCAGTCTGGCACATTAATTCACAGCACCACACCAGGACTCCTTCTAGTAGCTGCTGGTATTACTTAGTCTTCTTAGGCTTATAGATATGCCTGTCTTTGTAGTCTATAGCTTCCCAACTGTGTGTGTACCTGTTTCTTCTGCTCTTTTTGTGAGACCTCATTCAGAAGTGATAATGTTTAGGATCCACTCTACTCTGGTATAGGGAGGCCTGGTGTGGCGCTGTGGGTTAATGCGCTAGACTGCAAAGTCAATTTGAACCACAAGGTTGACGGTTCAAGCTCACCAGCTGCTCCTCAGAAACCCTATACAGGGTCGCTATGGGTTGGAACGGACTAAACGGCACTTAACAACAACAACTGCTACTCTGGTATGGCTTCATTAACATAAACAGAATTGAACTTCGATTGATTTCCAGACAGGATCAGGGATTATGACTATAACATAACTTTTGGGGGGACAGAGTTCAATCCATAACAATAGTCTTTAGCTCTACTATGAAGATAGGACCCTTCTGGGATCTTTATTCATGTACTCAATGAGGGTCTTCCATTTTGACAACATGAGCAAATCCTGGCTTTACAGGAGCTCTTGTTTGTCTCATAGCCCCAGTAACTGTTCCTTATCCAGAAGTTGCTGGGGGTTCCCACCCAGATTTATGGAACATCACCCTATACATAAGGAGCTCTGGTAGCATAGTGGTTATGAATCGGGCTGCGAACCGCAAGGTCAGCAGTTTGAAACTACCAGCTGTTCCACGGGAGAAAGAGGAGGCTTTCTGCTCCTGTAAAGACTTACAGCCTTGGAAACCTTGTACAGGGTTGTGATGAGTTGGAACCGACTCCACCATGGCACGTAACAACAACAACCACCCTATATATATGCAAATGAATGCTCAGCCAAAGACTCAAGAAGACCCCTAAACAGATCTCTAGGGCTCTTTTTCCACATAGTTTCTTCCTCTCTGATATTCTGCTCCACAAATTCTACCCATCTCCTCTCTTTTGAATGCTGATTTCGGTCTTCTCAACTCAGCGAGGTTCTATATGGGTTCTGGTCTACCTCTGCCATCCTCCAGAAACTGAGAGAGAACTCCGTCAGCCAGAGGCTTGAGTCACTTGTTTCTTGTCTAAGAGATGACAGCTCGTATCACCTGTAGTTCAGTGTCTGAAAATGGTTGTTTTACGTGTTGTGTCCAGTTTTCCAGTATGTACAAAGGGAGGAAAGATGCTACGTCCTTGTGACCAGAATCAGGAATCCCAGGAATACATACTTTTTGAAAGGAAGAAATGAGTTTACACTATATCTGATTTAAAGTTGCATTATGGGGTTTGAACTTACTTTCTTTGCTTTTAGTCTTACATCCCTTTTACCTGAAATCTCAGGTTCACTGTAAGACAGAAATGACTCAACAGCATTGAAAAATGTTAAATCTCAGGTTGTAGTAATATTAATCCAATTATTGATTCACTATAGTAGGATACTAGAAGCATTGTGGCCCCATATAATAAGCACTGGACTGCACACCACAAGGCCTGTGGTTTGAGTCTGCCAGCTGCTCTGCAGGAGAAACATGAGACTTTCTGCTCCCATGAAGATTTAGGACCTAGGAAATCCTCTACAGGGTCGTTATGATTCAGAACCGACTTGATGGCACTTAACAACAACAACATAGTAGGACACTATTTCATGTGTGTGTGTGCGTGACCCATAGGGTTTTTGCTTTTTTTAAAATTATGAATGGAGTGAAGGTTTATAGACAAGATCATTGGTTTTCCATTCAACAAATCGTACACTTGGTTTCATCTCAATGATTGCAATCCGTGTAAAAAGAGTTGCTCTGCTTCCGGCCTGTGGTTACCCATATTCAAAAGTCCTCTTTCAAACTCATATATTTGTGGGATATATACATATATACTTCCGCTCTTTCTCCCACACCCATTCAGCCTACGTCTCTATCTGTGTATCTACACACACAACACTGTGTCTCCGAGGTTGTGTATAGATCACTATTTATCTTTATCCCCTTTAGCCCTCGTATACCTCCTGGGTCTTCATCCATCTTCATCCTTCTTCTGATAACTTCCCTCTTCTTTTTTTTGCCTTCCCTTTCTTGTATATTGCCCTTCCCATCTCCCAAGTAAACATGTGTCTACCCTCTAGCCAGTGACTTACTCTCCTTTCCCTCCCACCCCTGCTAACCATCAAAGAATGTTTCTTTCAGGATGAAAACCTTTTTTTGAGCTTCTACAGTAGTGGTTTAATACAGTATGTGTCATTTTATGATTGACTTGTTTCACTTGGTATAATGTCCTTCAGGTTCATCCATGATATGAGGTGTTTCACAGATTCATCATTATTCCTCAACACTGCATAGTATTCCATCATGTGTATGTACCAAAGTTGGTTTGTTGTTGGTAAGTGCTGTCGAGTCAGCTCCGACCCATAGTGACCCTGTATAGGGTTTCCAAGGAACAGCTGGTGACCTTGAACCTTGCAGTTCAAAGGGCTTTGCAGTCTGGCGCATTAACCCACAGCGCCATACCAGGACTCCAAAGTTTGTTTGGCAGGATATTATTTTCATAAAATAAGCAGTATCAATACCATTACCAACAATAAGACTAATGAAAAAAGCTTGGGGTTTCTTTTTTTGCCCTTAGAATATATGCCACTGTTGTTGTTGTTAATGCCACTGAGGTGATTCCGACTCATAACGACCCTGTATAGAGTCCTGATGTGGCACTGTAGGACAAGCACTCGACCTCAAGGTCGGTTTGAACCACAAGGTCGGTCCTTGGAAACCCTATACAGGGTCGCCCTGAGGCGGAACCGACTCAACCGCACTTAACAACAACAACAACAACAACAACGTAGGGTTTCCAAGGAGTGGTTGGTAAGTTTGAACTGCTGACCTTGCAGTTCAAATAGACCTTGTGGTCCAGTGCTTATCCTACAGTGTCACACCAGGACTCCAATATGCCACTACGGAAGGAAATTCAAAATGCAGATTTCTAAAATTCCATGATGTAATTCTGTGTGTGTGTGTGTGTATGTGGTTATGCCACCAACTTGGTAAAGGTTGTTGTTGTTAAGTGCCATGGAGTCACTTCTGACTCATAGCCACTCTGTATAGGGTTTCTGGGGAGCCATTGGTGGGTTTGAACCATCGACCTCGCAGCCTAGTGCATTATCCTGTAGAGCCACAACAGGCGCTTGGTATATAGTCAGACTCATGTCTTTTAGTTTGTTTTCAATTTTTAGGGAACCTTTTCCTTCCCTTTTCATATACTTTATTTTTAAAAGATTGTAATATATATCTGACAAAGTTCAAATTACATCATACAACATACCCGAAGGAGTTTGACTTGCATTCCTTTCATCTTAGCCCTTTCCCTTCCTCTATGGTCAAGGAGCTCTGGTAGCGTAGTGGTTACGAATCGGGCTGCAAACCTAAAGGTCAGCGGTTCGAAACTACCAGCTGCTCCACGGGAGAAAGATGAGGCTTTCTACTCCCGTAAGGATTTACACCCTCGGAAACCCTGTACAGGGTCGCTATGGGTCGGAACCAACTCGACGGCACGTAACATGGTCAATTTGATTAGCTTTTGGTTTCACCTTCCAGGGTTTCTTTTTGCAAACAGAAGCTAACGCATGCTTAAAGGTCCACTTTGTTCATTTCTTACACAGACAGCAGGCTATAGACATTTCCACATGTCTTTTTTCACTTAATAATATATCTTAGGAACCATTCCATGTCAGTACATTCCTCTTCCCTAAACCCATCGCAGCTTTCTCTGTTTTTTTTACAGTTGCATACTCCTCCATTGTGTGACTGTATCATAGTTTGTTTAGCCAGACTCCATGTTATTTATGGGCCTTCCTTTAGTCGGGAGTCATTTCCAGCCCCTAGCCTATCCTCTGGGAGTACTGGTGTGGCGCTGTGGGTTAAAGTGCCAGACTGCAAAGTTGTTTGAACTGCAAGGTCGGCGGTTCAAGCTCACCAGTTGCTTCTCAGAAACCCTATATAGGGTTGCTATGGGTCGCAATCGACTCTACGGCACTTAACAACAACAGTCTATTCCCTTTACTGCTCCAAAATCCTTATGATGGGAAAACTATGAAAAAGTTCTCCTGCCCAACAGGGGTCAAATGTTGACGATGGGAAACCCAGCAAGCTATGGCACACAGTGCCTGCCAGGCTGGCTAACAGCTTGTTGAAACCTCATTTTTTTCCCTGTCAACACAGATCTGGAAATATTTGCCCCATCTGAAGGCAGTAGTGATATATCAGGAACCTCTTCCGAAGAAGATGACCAATGTGTACACGGTATGGATAGTGGGGTTTTGGGCATCAGGTGGCCTGTCTGAGTCTACGCAACTGACCTTTCTCCTCCCCTGGCCACAGATGGATGAATTCATGGAGCTGGGGAATGAGGTGCCAGAGGAGACCCTGGACAACATCATCAGTGCCCAGCAGCCCAACCAGTGTTGCGCACTGGTCTACACGTCAGGCACTACCGGAAGTCCCAAGGGTGTGATGCTGAGTCAAGACAATGTAGGAGAGATGTCTTGGATGGGGGGTGCTGGGCTGTGGGTGAATCGGGGACAATGGCCCTGCCTGGCAGACCCTGGGGAGGACTCCTCTGGTCCTTGGCTCAGAGAGCTGGGATAAATAAGACAGTCTGTCATCTATGGTCCAGACTGAGTCCAGCTAAGGGGAAGTGGAAAGAGGAAGAGGCCTAGGAGGGTGCCCACTCTGGATCAGGTCCCTGAAAAAGTATGCCCAGACACCCATGGTAGCCACAGATGAAACAAACAGGCTTGTGGACATTTCTGGGGCACACCTACCTCTTCTTCAGATCACATGGACAGCACAGTACGGCAGCCAAGCTGGAGGTATCCAACCAGCAGAAATCCAGCAGGAGGTAGTAGTCAGCTACCTGCCCCTCAGTCACATTGCTGCTCAGATCTATGACTTGTGGACAGGCATCCAGTGGGGAGCTCAGGTCTGCTTTGCTGAACCTGATGCCCTAAAGGTCAGTGTGTTTCAATACTCTTGTGTGTGTCTGAGTGGGTGAGTAAAAGACACATCCAAATGTGAGCTCATGTATGTGGGTCTGGTGTGCGCATTTGTGGCTGTGCTATTCTCAGTCAGAATTCTTTCAGCACCAGTTAGCACCACCTGAATCAAGTGGTCACGAAGGGAAAATGATCGCATGAAATAAAGGAAAATCCAGCCAGAGTGGTTCAGTGGGTCCAGAACACCACCAAGCATGGGCCATCCTTAGTGGATGACCACAAGATGGTCACAACCCTGCTCTTTGCACTACAGCCTCTTAGAGGTACGAGTCTTTTTAACTGTGAGGAAACCTTTCCCAGAACCCCCCTGGCTGACTCCCTTTGTATCTCATTGATCCAAGTAGTGACACATGCTCATTACTAAACCAGTCACTGCTTAAGGGGCTGGAGAGTCTGCACCTCCAGGGATGAAAAGGAACTGAGATCTTTTAAAGCATTTGGCCATGCTGATACAGGAACAGAGAGCAAAGAAGGGCGAAGGGATAGCTGATGAGTGGGCAGCCATAAGTTGGGTGCAGGTGTGTAGGTGCGCCTGTACGATGATTGTGTGTACACATCTGACTGGTGAGAGGGGTCTCCTGGACCAACAGACCTGCCCTCTTGCTGCCTGTGAACAGGGCAGTCTAGTGAACACACTACGGGAAGTGGAGCCCACATCCCACATGGGAGTCCCGCGGGTGTGGGAGAAGATCATGGAGAGAATCCAGGAGGTGGCGGCCCAGTCTGGCTTCATCAGGCGCAAGATGTTGCTGTGGGCCATGTCAGTGACCTTGGAGCAAAACCTCAGCTGCCCGGGCAGGTACAGAGGGTCAGGGAGCAGGAGGCCTGGGGAGGCAGCCGGCCCCACTGACTTGTCAATTTTAAGGGATCCCTATGCAGAGACCCTGCTAAAGGCCCATCCTTTGCCCGGGCCTCACTGGGAACAGTCAGCTCATCTTTGGGTTCTGCCTGGGAGGACTGACTTACCACCCTGAGAGTGGCACTGGTCCCATCTCCTGACCTCAGAGCAGTGGCTAAAGTAAGGGCCACAGATGTGGGCATCCAACTGCACGTACACACGGTTCAATTTGGTTGTATTTATAATTCCTCTAACTTTGGTCTGTAAGCAGGTCAATGGGGGAAATGTGACTTGGTTTCAATTTCTAAATATCTTCCATTACCAGTCTATCTGTGAAACTATCTTATTTCATGAGACATGATACACGTGTCTACACACCGACAGCCTCATGCATACAGACGTGACAAGCGAGTATGTATGCACAAAAACACTCATGGGCTTCCAATGGGATGGATGCACACTGGTTTGTACGTGTGTGCTTATGCATGTATGCTTTCAGTCTCTGCACAAGTATATTTTGTGTACAAACTTGCATGCACCTGTTGTTACCTGTATAGTACCGAATCTGTTTGGGTGCCTACCTGGCTCAATACACATTAATGCACAATGTTATGCATGCATGCCCACGTTTGCATTCATGCACGCCCCTGAGCAGCACCAGTATTCGAAATATTTAACAGCCTTGACACCTACCCAACAGAAGAGGTAACTGTTATGGTTGTGCCAGTGTGTACCCACTTTTAGTATGTGAGTGTGTGTGTGTTTTCTTCTTTGGACCGGTTTCCCTTTCCTATCAGCGACCTGAAGCCCTTCACGACCAGATTGGCAGATTACCTGGTGCTAGCCAAGGTCCGCCAGGCACTGGGCTTTGCCAAGTGTCAGAAGAGCTTCTACGGAGCGGCGCCCATGACTGCAGAGACACAGCGCTTCTTCCTGGGCCTCAACATTCGCTTGTATGCAGGCTATGGGCTCAGTGAGACCTCAGGTCCCCACTTTGTGTCCAGTCCCTACAACTACCGGCTCTACAGGTGAGGCTTGAGGCTTTGGCACGTACTCTTGACCACATAGCCATGTGTTCTTGAGACAGCCCTCGATGCCCAGCCTACTGCTGGAGGCCCTGAGGACCCTTACCACTTTCCATATTCATTGCGCCCCAGAGACACACACCCCGGTGCCAATGTTGCCATTTTGGCCAAGTCTTTTGCTTCTTTGGGTCTCAGTTATCTCTTCAGTCCAGGGGGAATGAGGTGGTCATGGTTTCTGCCACTGTATCACACGATCTGTGATGAAAAACAGCTTAACAGCCAGGCACTCCCTGAGCAAGGTTCCTGTGATGGGGGACCTTCCCTTCGTCTTTTCCTGCCAGTGGGATGGAGTGTATTAGATTGTATCCTGAGCTGGCTGGTGACCCGGCTTCGAGCTGGAGCGGGGTGGAGGGACACAGACAATGGGCAGGAAGGGCAGTCAGCCCTGGGGGAGCGATTTGCAGGATCATCTGTTGAGCTTATAAATACCTCCCCTCTCTGCCCACAATTACATTCCTTGAGGTTCCACCACTAGGGTTCAGTTCATTCGTTTGGTAACCCCACTAAAAAGCTCCATGAGCCCCATCTTTTAGCTCTAAGACAAAACAGAAAAGCCCCCAGAGGAGATACTTTATAAGTCATCAGGGAGGCTGAGGGGTTCGTACCCCCTGTCCTATCCCCACCCCAAGGGAAAGGTGGCCTGGGGCTTGGAGGAATAGTCTCCCTCTGAGCACGCCTCCTGCCCTCTGTCCCCAGCTCCGGCAAGGTGGTGCCAGGCTGCCGGGTGAAGCTGGTGAATGAGGACACCGAGGGCACTGGAGAGATCTGCCTGTGGGGCCGTACCATCTTCATGGGCTACCTGAACATGGACGACAAGACGTGTGAGGCCATCGATGCCGACGGCTGGCTGCACACAGGTGATGCCGGCCGCCTGGATGCCGACGGCTTCCTCTACATCACCGGGCGCCTCAAAGGTGAGCTTGCCCGCTGGCTGGCCAGCAGAGGTTCAAGGCTGTGGTGGGCCTGAGCAGTACGTCACTCCAGCCACTAAACCCACTCCCAAGTATTGAGCTTTCCTGACACCATCTTACCCTCTCCATGCCTGTGGGGCAAGTAGTCTCCTTTTCTGTATATCGCCCTCCCGAGTAAACCTGTGTCTACCTTCCACCCACCTCTAGAAAACATCAATGAATGTTTCCTTTAGCATGAAAACCTTTTCTGAAGCTTTTATAATAATGGCCTCAGGAAATATTTGTCCTGTGATTGACTACCTTCACTCAACATAATGTCCGCCAGGTTCACCCAGGTTATGAGGTGTTTCATTGAGTCATTATTCTTCACTGTTGTGCAATATTCCACTGTGTGTAGGTACCAAAGTTTGTTTACCCATGCTTCCACTGATGGGCTTTTAGGCTGTCTCCATTTTTTTGCTACTGTGAATAGTGCTGATGAGCATTGGTGTGCTTATATCTACCCATGTTCAGCCTCTTATTTCATGTGGCTATATACCACTGAACCGATAAACATTCTTATTAATGGAGAAAAGATTGAAGTTGTCAAGGACTTCATTCTTCTTGGATCAACTATCAACACTCATGGAAGCAGCAGTCAGGAAATCAAACAACGTATTGCATTCGGCAAATCTGCTGCACAAGACCTTTTTCAAGTGTTGAATAGTAAAGATGTCAGCTTGAAGACTAAGGTGCACCTGACCCAAGCCATGGTAGTTTTAATAACCTCATATGCATGTGAAAGTTAGACAGTGAATAAAGGAAGACCGTAGAAGAATTGATGCTTTTGAGTTTTGTTGTTAGAGGAGAATATTGAAAGTGCCATGGGCTGCCAAAAGAACCAACAGATCTGTGTTGGAAGAAGTGAAGCCAGAGTGCTCTTTGGAGGCCAGGATGGCCAGACTTCATCTCTCATGCTTCGGACATACTGTCAGGAGGGACCAGTCACTGGAGAAAGATATCAAGTTTGGTAGGGTGGAGGGTCAGAGAAAAAGAGGATTTGCCAATCCCACAGCGAGATGGATTGGCCAAGTGGCAGCATCAATGGGCTCAAGCGTGGCAACGATTGTGAGGTTGGCCCAGGACCGGGCAGTGTTTTGTTCTGTTGTACATAGGGTCGACTTGATGGCACCTAACTATACAAAGTAGAGGATTCTGGATAATAACGTATTTCTATTTCCAACTTCCTGAGGAAGCGCCATACAGTTTTCCACAGTGGTGTGGCGCTGTTGTTAATAAGCCAGACAACAAGGTTTGTTTAAACTGCAAGGTCGGCAGTTCAAGCTCACCAGCTGCTCCATGGAAACCCTATACAGGATTGCTGTAAGTCAGAAATGACTCAACGGCACTCAATACCAACAGCAATGTAGGCGGTTTCCAGTTTCTCCATACCCTCGCCAGCTTTTATTTTCTTTCTTTGTTTTTTTGGTGTTTTTTGGTGTTGGTTTTTTAAATTTTGCTGTTAATGCTGAGGTGAGCTAATGTCTCATTGTTGTTTTGATTTGCATCTCTCTAACAACTCCAAGGCACATAACAACAACAACAACAATGTCTAATGAAGAAGCTCTGGTAGTGAAGGGGTTACGAATTGGGCTGCGAACCGCAAGGTCATTAGTTCAAAACTACCAGCTGTTCCGTGGGAGAAAGATGAGGCTTTCTGCTCCCGTAAAGATTTACAGTCTTGGAAACCCTGTTCAGGGTCCCTATGAGTCGGTTCCAACTCCACGGCACATAACGACCACCACCAATGGCTAATGATGGGAACATTTTTCTTACTGCCCAGATTTGTTAATGAGGATACCAGAGAGGCTAAGTAACTTGCCCAAGATTACCCAGCTAGTAAGTAGTGGAGCTGGAATTCAAATCCCCTAGAAAAACAAGGCACGTTTTCCCCAAAGATTTGAAGTAACAAATCTATGTGTTATTATATGCAGACACGGATATTATATGGAGTAGAATACACATTGGCTGTAAAATGAAAAAATAAAACCTGAGACTTCAAAGAAATTTCCCGCAGAGAACTGAGTTCGCCCCAGAACGTTGGGGTTGCTCCCTAAATAGGATGCTTTGCTTAACTTAGCCTGAATGTAATCTCCTCAGTAACCATGTGCGAACCCTCCCTCCCACCCCACCCCCCGCCCCGTTACAGGAAATTGACGCCCCATGAGCATATAAACGATTTCCTGGGAATTACTTACGCAGGGTAGCGGTCAAGTCGGGATTCGAACTAATGTCAGGCTGGGCAGAACCTTACGATGTTTGTGATCCGGGACATAAAAGGTGGAACTCTTGTGAATCTTTCTACTCCCGTAAAGATTTACACCCTCGGAAACCCTGTACAGGGTCGCTATGGGTCGGACCCGACTCAATGGCACTTAACAACAACAACAACAACTTGTGAATCTTGGGGAGAGACTGGCGGTCCGAACCGCGGTCTTGCTTGTGCGGGTCGCTGGCGCCACCTAGTGATCGCTTGGGAACAGCAGTCCTTGTGCCACTCACAGGCGTCTCCTAGAGACGCTCTCAGGGGTCTCCAAGTGACCCGCATCCTTACACCAGAAAGGATAATACGCTCTCCTGCCAACTACCCAAAAGGAAATCCAGAGTTGGTCCTTCTTTTAAAAACAGTATGGTGAGAGGTTTTGTTGTTGTCAGTTGTCCCCAGTGGCTGACTCCTGGCGACTTTACTAATCTAATCTGTACAATAGAAGGAAACGTTCCAACGCCTGCTGCATAGTTCTGATCCTTACTATGTATGAGAGTATTGCTGTAACTATTGGTCGATCCATCTCATTGAGGGTTTCCTTTGTTTTCATTGACCCTCTATCAACCATGATGTCCTTTTCTCTTTACTGGTCTTTCTTGATTAAAAGACTATAAATCTTCACAGGATTTGAACCACCGACCTTGCATAGCAGCCCATAGCAGTTAGCCTAATCTACAGTGCCCCCAGAACTCCTTATTCTTCAGTCAGTACAAGTTTATCCACTAGTCTTCATCATCACCAAAAGTCAAACGTCAGTCCTTCTTATCTTCCTTTACCACTGTCGAGCTTTTGTGAGCATATGAGGCAAAAGGCAATTTCTCCCCATGCATATACCACTGATCCAGTACTATCTCTTGAAAAGACCACCCTTTCCCATCATTGCCCTATAAGTACCACCTTTGTCACAAGTGTTTGCACTGAACCACAAGGTGGGTTTGAACTTTAAGGTTGGCTAGTGGTTACGAATCGGGCTATGAACCATAAGGTCAGCAGTTAGAAACTACTAGCTGCTCTGTGGGAGAAAGATGAGGCTTTCTGCTCCCGTAAAGGAGCTCTGGTAGCATAGTGGTTACGAATCGGGCTGCGAACCTTAAGGTCAGTGGTTCGAAACTATCAGCCACTCCGCGGCAGAAAGATGAGGCTTTCTACTCCCATAAAAATTTACACCTTCGGAAACCCTATACAGGGTCACTATGGGTCGGAACCGACTCGACGGCACTTAACAACAACAACAAAAGATTTACAGCCTCAGAAACCCTGTACAGAGTCACTATGTGTCAGAACCGACTCCACGCACATAACAACACCATTTAAATTCACCAGTAGCTCCTTGGAAAGCCTGTACAGAGTGGCTGTGAATCGGAACCGACTCGGCTGCATTTAGCAACAACAAATCCTGTCCCACCATCTGTCTGTCCTTGTACCAATATTCCAATGTTCTAATTCCTGCAGCTTTATGTAAGGACTTGATGGCTAGTTGTGTATGCCCCATACCTTTGGTCTTCATCTTCAAGAAGGCCTTGGATATAGCATTCCATATGAATTTTAGAGTCACAGAATCAATTTTATAAATAGCAAAGCAAAAACAAATAACTTCAGGATTTTTATTCCATTGGTGAGAGACCATACGTCTTTTCAATACTGAGTCTTCCATAAACATTTACTTTAATTTTTCTCAAGGATGTTTTGTAGTTTACTGTGTGAAGATTTTTGCACATCTTTCCTTAGACTTGCATTTTTAGTTTTGTGCTTTCCGTGTGTTGGTTGGTTATATAGAAAAGTAACGCGCTTTTTGGATCTCAACCTTGTATACAGTGGCCTTGCTGAATTTTTTTGGATTTTTTACAGTCATAATCATGTCATCTGCAAATACTGATAGTTTTGTGTCTTCCTTTCTGCATTAGTTCCCTAGGGTTCTCATAACAGATTACCACAATTCAGGTAGCACAGAACTTTCACAGTTCTGGAGGCTAAAGGTCTGAAATCAAGGTGTAGACAAAGCCATGGCCTCTTCAGAGATTCAAGTGGTTCCTGGCCACCCTTGATGTCCCTGGGCTTGTAGATGCGTCACGCACCTTCATCTTCACATGACTATCTTCCTCTTGGCTGTCTCTCTGTGTATGCCTGTCAATCTCCATCTCCTTACAAAAGCACCAGTAACTGAATTTAGCCTATGGTACCATAGTGGTTATAAGTTGGGCTGCTAACCGCTAAGTCAGCAGTTCAAAATTACCAGCTGCTTCGCCAGGGAAAGATGAGGCTTTCTGCTCCCATAAAGATTTACAGCCTTGGAAACCCTGTACAGGGTCGCTATGAGTCAGAACTGACTCCACAGCACATAGCCACCACCAATCCAGTGTGGCCTCATCAAAATTTGATTATATTTGCGAAGATCCTATTTCTAAATATGATCACTTTTAATAGATACCTATCTTTTTTCAGCGTAATTCGATGTGTCCTATTCTGTCCCTGGGGTCCAGCACACTGAATGTGACAAACTCATCTTTGCTGAATTAGAATCAGGGGGCCCAGAGTACAACGTAGCTACCATCAGTCAGGGTGGATTTATAAAATAGCGATGTATTACCACATAGTAAGCCATCATTCAGAAACCACAAGGCCAGTGCGTTGAGAGTCTAAGACACTGGCCTCGCTCTCAGTAGACAATGAAAGAATGAACCTACAGATCGGCAGGTGGATGCTGCAAAAACTCAGAGAAGGAACTGGCTGTAAAGGCTTCCTCAAAGAGGCAGCTGAGCTGCTCCTAGAAGACCACACAGTCTGGAGAGCAGGTAGAAAGGGGCGGGACAGACACAAGCCAAGTGAGAGGCACCATAGTGGAGTAGGTAAGCACACAGACTCTGGAGTACTTACTCATGAGTGACTTCAGGCAAATTATTTGACCTCTCTGTGCCTCCATTTCCTCATCCATAAACTAAGCTGCTTCTTTTTGGGTTTATTGTGAGGACTAAATCAGTACCTAGGCGTAAAACACTTTCAGCAAGGTGAGTTTTATGTTCACAACAGGGTGGTTGATATTAAGTAAAGGCAGTGGGAAGGGCTCAGTATAGTTATTCAGGGGACGGGGTAGGAGGTCCGCTGAGGAGCCCCATCTGGCAGGAGTTGTTGTTGGTTGTTGTTGTCAGGTGCCATCAAGTTGGAACCGACTCATAGCGACCCCATGCACAGCACAACGAAACAATGTCCGATCCTGGGCCAACCTCACTACCGCTGCCACACTTGACGCCATCAATGATGCCACCTGGCCGATCCATCTTGTTAGGGGTCTTCCTCTTTTTCTCTGACCCTCCATCTTACCCAACATGACATCCTTCTCCAGCGACTGTTCCCTCCTGACAATATGTCCAAAGTATGAGAGACGAAGCTTAGCCATCGTGGCCTCCAAGGAGCACTCTGGCTGCACTTCTTCCAAAACAGATCTATTGGTTCTTTTAGCAGTCCATGGCACTTTCAGTATTCTCCTCCAACACCACAACTCAAAGGCATCAATTCTTCTACGATCTTCCTTATTCACTGTCCAGCTTTCGCATCCATATGAGGTTATTGAAAATACCATGGCTTGGGTCAGGCGCACCTTAGTCCTCAAGCTGACATCTCTGCTCTTCAACACTTAAAAAAGTTCCTGTGCAGCAGATTTGCCCAATGCTTCCACGAGTGCTGATAGTTGATCCAAGAAGAATGAAGGTACCATGGATCTCAACAGGCAGTCTCAGGTGATGAGCAGAGGAGTGGCACCTCTAGGTGATCGTTTGTCCTCTGGGGACCACCACTATGCCCCACAGGGCCTCACACTATTTCTTGGCTCCCAATAAGGGGGCTTCTCTGGGACCCCACCTGAAGCCTGAGTCTCCAACTGGGCTTTCTGCTGCTCTGGCCTTCCCAAGCAGTGGCTGAGAGTTTGGGTTTGGTTCAGCCGGGCCGCTGGACTAAATCCTTGCCGGGGTTCTGGCTTTTTCTCCCCAGAATTAATCATCACTGCCGGTGGGGAGAACGTCCCCCCTGTGCCCATTGAAGAGGCTGTTAAGATGGAGCTGCCCATCATCAGTAATGCCATGCTGATTGGGGACCAGCAGAAGTTTCTGTCCATGCTGCTCACCTTGAAGGTGTGTGTATGGGGGGGGGGTGGTCTCTGACCCAGGAGGGGCAGCCAGTGATGGTCTGTGGATCTAGCATAAGCCACATTCGGCCTAGGCCACATCTGAATCCCACGGCTCCAGTCAGGAATCACTGCAGAGTCAGCACTGCCTACACTGAGGGGGAGCTACAGCCCATGGAAGTTCCGTATGTCCCCAGAGCACAGTTAATACACTGCTGTGATCTTTTACATGGACCAGTATGTTCCGGTTTACAAAGTGCGGCTGCCCTCATTCTCAGCAGATCATCTCTCAGGGCTTAAGATGGGTCAGGAGTTACTGTCCCTGTTTTATAAACGATGACCTCACTGGCTGAGGTCTTCAAGTTCTCCTTACATTACACCATGGGATTCAACAGTCAGGATAGCATCTTACTCATTCTAGAACTATCTCTCTGAATCAGAGCTCACAGTGATTCCTATCCTTGCCATCAGCAGTAAGATCTCTTTTGAAGACCAGGGCTTGGGTCTTTGGATTGGGGCTTGGTTCTGACTGATCTCTGGCTTTCCAGTGCACTTTGGACCCAGACACCTCTGATCCAACAGACAGCCTGACCGAACAAGCTGTGGAGTTCTGCCAGAGGGTGGGCAGCAAAGCCACCACAGTGTCTGACATCGTGGGGAAGAAGGATGCAGCTGTGTATCAGGCCATTGAAGAGGGAATCCAGAGGGTCAACCAGAAGGCAGCTGCCCGACCCTACCACATCCAGAAGTGGGCCATTCTCGAAAGGGATTTCTCCATTTCAGGTGGAGAATTCAGTAGGTGTTTCCTTTTTACTATATCAAGACCTAGGAGTGTCTGATGGTGGTGGTAGTTATGTGCCATGGAGTCGGTTTCCAAGGCTGTAAATCTTCACGGGAACAGAAAGCCTCATTTTTCTCCCATGGAACAGCTGGTAGTTTCAAACCACTGACCGTGAGATTAGCAGCCCGATTTGTAACCACTACGATTTGGTTTATTGTTGTTAAGTGCCATTGAGTCGGTTCCAACCCATAGTGACCCTGAACAGGGTTTGAGGCTGTAAATCTTTACAGGAGCAGAAAGCATCTTTCTCCTGCGGAACAGCTGGTAGTTTGGAACTGCTGACTTTGAGGTTCACAGCCTGATTCTTAACCACTACGCAGGTGTCCATTAAATGAGGAAGCCACAGCAAGGTCACTGTCAGCATTTTGTACAAGGCTTTGTGACTGTGTAGCACCTGTTGATTATATGAGCTACGTGGTGGTCCAAATTAATTATGGCCATGCCACTCTCTCTCTGAAATCAGAAGCATCAAGACCCCACTACTGTCTGGGCTGGAGTCACGTGTCTCTAATGAGATGCTGTGGCATTCGGTAGAGTCAGCTCATGTGACAGGAAATGAAGCCACTCGCTACAGAGAACCAGGCATGCTTTCAGGGGCCTCGGGTGCAGCCTGAGCTGGAAGGAAGAGATCGCTCTTGGCTATAGCATCTAGAGGTGACAGGTAGCATCGCCACTGAGATTCCCACAAGTCCATCAAGGTTAACCCCAGGTGCAGCTCTCCACAGCAATGCTGACAGGTAGTTGTTGAGCACACCTGGTTGACTGATATGATAGATGTCCTAGTAGTTTATATACATGACTTTGATTGTTACATTTTCAGTTAAACTGACAAATGTGAGGAAACAGGCTACCCCGACCTTCAAATCAGAACCCTTTCAACCTTGCTTTACAACAGGGTGCCAAGGCAAAGAAAATGATTAGGAGAGGAACATGGCAGGACCCCTCCCTCGATTGGGCTTGTCATCTGTCCCATCAGTCAGCAGAATCATAACTGACATCTACATGAACTTCCACTGAAAAGTAGATGATTTGTGTATCAGTTATCTATTGCTGTGTAACAAATTACCCTTTAAAACGTAGCAGCCTAAATTAACACAACCAACATTTTTTATCTGTCTGTGGCCAGGAACCCAGTTAGCTGAGTGGTTCTGGTTGAGGGTCTTTATGAGGTTACAGTGAAGGTACCATCTGGGCCTGGGGGGCTTCTGCTTCCAACCTCACACAGGTGGTTCTCGTCAGGCCTCTTGTTCCTTACTGGCTACTCACTAGGTATTTCAGTTCTTTGCCAGTGGCCCACCCCATAGGCTGCCTATGTGTTATAACAGTATGGCAGCTGGTTTGCCCAGTGATCCGAGAGAGGAATCCAAGACAGAAACTGCAGCCTTCTATACCCTGGTCTCAGAAGTGTTATCATCACTTCATCCATGTTCAATTGGTCACAGACTAATCCCTTGTATAACGTAGGGCGAGAGGTATACAAGTTATGGGTACCAGAGCAGGGGTCACTGCAGGCATTTGGAGGTTGGTTACCAGTTTGTCTGGCTTAATTCCAGTTACAGGATTCGTTTGGTTTAGATCTTCCCACTCAACAGCTCAGATTTCTGAGCTCAAGCCTCACTTGTTTTTTTCTCTTTTAGGTCCCACAATGAAATTGAAACGGCTCACAGTTCTGGAGAAGTACAAAGATATCATTGGTTCCTTTTACCAAGAACAGAAAAAGTAATCAGGGACTGCCCTTCCAGCTTGTTAAATAGATAACAGGCTTTTGTGAGCAGTTTTCCAGGTTCTCTGGGCACGCAAACTCCGGATGAGGGAGGTATGGCTCTGACATTTCTATTTGCCAAGTCTTATGCCAACAATAGCTGAGAATGCCGAAAACAACATGGATGGATAGTTTTAATTTTCTGTAAGGAATGCTTTTGTTTCAGTGACAAATGAAAATCAGCCCTCCTCCAGGACTGAAGGGCTGATTATTTTGGGCCTTAGTTCCAGGTAGATTTAACAAGCAACCAGCCCACGTAACAGGCCAGCTAGGGTGGGCTGTGTGTGAGGGAGGGGAGGTGGTTTGTCTTTCTAGTGTGTGATGAGAGGAACTCACCTAACAGCCTGACTTAATTGGGAGCTTCCTGGTTAACGCCAACCATATCATCCCATCACCAGGCTCCCCTCAGCCACGCACACACCAACCAACAGGATGCTTAATAAAACTGCTGAAGTCGATTTGATGTGTGATTTGAGTATTAAAACTTTTTAACAGACCTGTCAGCAAGTACCTCAACTGTCAATTGAACAGGCATGATCCACGTAGAGATGAGAGGATTAAATAGAACAGGACTGTGTACAATAGAAGGAGCTCTGGTAGTACAGTGAATCAAGCATCAGGCTGCTAACTGCATGGCTGGCAGTTCAAATCCACTAGTTGCTTTGCAGAACAATGAGGTTGTCTGCTCCCGGAAAGACGTATAGTGTCAGAAACCCTAAGGAGCAGTTCCCCTTTCTCCTACAGGGCCATTATGGGTCAGTTTCGACGCAATAGCAGTGGGTGAATGTACACAGGACCAAGAGTCACCATTAGTGCCCTGGAAGGAGCAAAGGTGAGGGCAGAGGGTCAGCAAAACACCCTAGTAAAAGCAGCCAGCCTGCCCGCCTCCCACTCAGCATACTTCAAGCAGCCCCTCAGAAGCAGCAAAGCCAAAATGCCGTAAGGCACTTGAATGAGAACCAGGCAGAGAGCTTACATCTCAATCCGTTTTGGAATTCTTTTATTATTACGAACCAAGAGCCACTGATTATTAGCACAGCCCAATAAGAGACCAAGCAGCAGCTTAAACAAAGTAAAATACATATAAGATGATGAGACTCGCCACAAGCCTGAAAAAGGACCAGACAGAGATACTTTGTTAAGAAATTCTTTTGTCACCTGGGTCCATGAGGTAAAGCTGCGGGTTTGCAATGCTACACAGGGCCACGGAAAGATGTGTTGCCTTTGGTGAAGGGTCAGAAGGCAATTGTTTATGAAAACAGTGGCTTTACGTCTGAAGTTTAATAAAAATCATAGTCAAGAACATGGCAATGCGGGAAAGAAGGTGCCTGAAGGTGAAGAGCTGAGGCCACCTCCTGTGTGGGCACAATTTTGTGACTCAACTCAGTCTGAGTCTGCATCTGTCCCTACAATCTCATCTCTGACTGGTGGAGCTGAGGCAGCAGACAGTGGTTTGGTGTTGGGGGAGGGCGAAGGACCAGCTGTCGATATAACATAAGAGGCACCAGCCTACATTTCTCAAATGCAGCCAGAATCGGTGTGCTCAGGCCCTTCAGCAGTATCCGCTGGAGTGTGGCTGTTTTCAGATGATTACACGCACACTTCACAAGAGCACACAAAGACTTGAGGTCATCTCCACGACCCAAGTCAGGATTTAGCACGGCGGCGCCAAGGCTGTGGTACTCAGGATGCTCTCAGTACATATCGAGTAAGAAGGAAGTACTCTCACTCCTCTTTGCTTTCCTGGAGACTCTCACAAACAACAGCAAATTGCAAGGTAACAAAAGAACTGAACACACAATGCATGTGTGTGCTTGCACCTAATATACAACCTACATCTTATTAACAAAAATTACATCTCTCATTATATAGTTCTTGGATCTGAAGTTTTTATTCATACACAGTTATTCATAGAAAGGACAAATCTAGCTTTCTTTTTCATGTCCCTTAGAAATAGACCAGATTTACTGTGGTTTTTTTTTTAGGTGAACTTTCCCAACAAACGTCTCTTGTGCCCATTTCATTTTATAAGAATATCATCTTGTGCTATAATATCAATATCCTGTTTTATTTCCATTATATTTTTCATAAACAACAACAAAAAACCCCCCAGAGGTTTCTTTATAAAGTTAGATGTTTTCTCTTATTAATTCTGTATCATATTTACAACAGAGGGGGGAAAAAACCTATTTTAACTGAAGTGTAAAATGGTTAACAATAGCAGATGATACAATCCCCTTAGAGTTTACAAAAACTGTTAACCAGATAGCATTTAATAAATAAAACAGCACTTGGAAACAGTCCTTTGAAAGCAGGCCTTAGGGAGGAGCACCTGCCTCTTTTGTACAGACTTTTGTTAAGAAGCCAGATCCAAAAATGTACTCCTGTCAAGAGACAAGCAGACCCAGTGCGTAGATATGGTTAAGTTTTCTAAATAAAGATGTGCGCGGTATCCATTCGGAGTGACTGGTGCCAATACCACCGGTAGGAGCATTAATCTAAATCTTTGACTCGGCGACAGATCTCCTCAGTGAAGTCAGAGCACTTGGCATTGCCTCCCAGATCTTTTGTTAAACTCTGAGAAAAGGAAAAAAAGCTGAGATCAAAATGTGTATCCGCACTAAAACACACTGCAGGGATCTGTATTCACAGTCCTCAGTGAAACGCGAGGTGAGCAAGTTACGTGGGTGTTTTCATTGTGTTCCTCATTGCAAAGGCAGGCCCTACCCCACCACCAGGACACCCCCAGGACAGCTTCAGAACAAAAGAACAACATAAAACCCTATGTGTTCTCCAGTGGGACCATCCGGCTACTGAACACAGGTTTGCATGTCTTATATTCCGGCCTTAAGAAGTCATTTCAAACTACAGAACTTCAATTCTTTGAAGACGAAACCTTACACCAGGGGAATCTTTTTTCTGCCAAAATTTATAACATCATTCGCCGGCTCTGCAAAATTATCAATGTAAAAATTAGCCTGTTATATCTGCTGAAACATTTAATTAATGCACCCCTAATGTGATGGCTGGAACTGTGGCTGTGAGGGCCTTAAACAACCCGTGGGCTGGAAGTTCCCTACACACGTCTTAGACTAAGGCCTGACCTGGATAACAATGATCCTCTTCTGTGGGCCACAGCTGCTGTGCAAGAGCTGGACCGGATATGAACCCCAGCTAGACTACTTAGGAGGATATGATATCTGATACAAGTTACTGAATCTTTCTCTGCCTGTTTCCACATTTACATGAAAATGTGATTACTTATAGTATCTATTTTGAATAACTGAGATTTGCTGAGATGATATATATATATATACATATATATATATATATATACACACACACACACACACACATATACATAGGTGTTTAGTGCTGTCGAGTTGGTTCCAACTTATAGTCACCCTGTATAGGGTTTCTAAGTAGAAGCTGGTGGATTTGAACTGTCAACCTTGCAGTTCAAACCAACCTTGAGGTCCAGTACTTATTCCATAGTGCTATACCAGGGCTCCATATAAAAAGTTCTTATCAATCATTTGGTCTGGCCCTGCCAAGGTAACCACAGTTCCAGTCACCACATTGTTGTTGTTGTTGTCAAATCAGTTCTGACCCACAGCGACCCTGTATATGGTTTCCAAGAAGCAGCTGGTAAACTTGAACCACTGACTTTGCAGTACAATAAATTAACACAGAGCACCACATCAGGACTCCAGCCATCACATCAGGGGTGAGTTAATTAAATATCTGAGTAAATATAAGAGACTAATTTTTAAACTGACAATTAAAAAATGATTTATGTAAATGCACTTTCCATTCCACCTCATAGTGATCCTAAATTGAGTTTCCGAGGCTGTAAATCTTTACGGGCACAGCCAGCCTCAACACTCTCCCAGAGTGGCTAGGTGGTGGGTTTGAACTGCTGGCCTTACGGTTAGCAATCCAACACCTGACTCCGACTCTCATACGGCTATTGTCTCTACTTGACACTGATGCTCCTAGGTCAGTGCTTCTTAACCTTCTTTTGATGAACGATCCAGATGTTCTCCCAGAAAAGGTACATACACCCTGAAGTTTAATCCGGAAGGCCACATCAAGAAGCCTTGCTCTGCACCAAATCCCTCCGACCTTTTGAGAACTTTCCTCTTCACACAGGTAACACCCACAGGAGAACTACACTTTCCCGGCACACGCCATTCAAGGTCACTGGTACCTTTCCGTCTTTAATTGTGGCAAAACACGCAGTCTCGATCTTTGCAGCTTGGTCAAAAAGCCCCATGTGGCGCAGCATCATCACAGCGCTGAGCAGGAGGGCAGTGGGGTTGGCCATGTCCTTGCCAGCGATATCTGGGGCAGTCCCATGAACCTATGCAACAGGGAAAGTCCCAGAATTGTCAGGGAGGCCCAAACCAAACAGCCCTCCTCTGGGAACGCTGGGGGCTTACCCCTCTTTCCTCACCAATAGAAGGTTTTTACTATAAGCAGCTTCTATGTGCATCTATCAGACACAGAGCTTAGATATAAAAACTCAAATACTTGGGGGGCTTCAGAAAGTTCGTGGAAAGGTAGAGTGAAAAGATAATGGGATTTTCTCATGAACTTTTATGAAGTTTCCTCATAAAAAGCTTAATTTTAAAAACATTTTTCTTTTAAGTAGAATAAAGGACTAATCGATTTTCTGTAAAATAGTATTTTGCAACGTGAGGGAACATATGTAATAAAAACATCCAGGGAGAATGAATGAACAAACCAAGCTTATATGGAAAACACAAAGCATCATTTCCTTTAGGCAACTTAAAAACCGCCAAAGTTACAAAATATTTGCGCAGTTAGAACCACCCCCCTGCAGCTGCTCTGACCAGAACCCTGCTTCCGGTGCCAGGGCCTTACCGACTCGAAGATTGCAACTCCATTGGCTCCAATGTTGCCACTTGGTGTCACACCAAGACCTCCAATCAACCCTGCACACAGGTCACTGGAAGCAAGAAAGCATTTGAAAAATTATTTTGAAAAAGAAAGCACCTTATTTATCTAGCAGGCCACATTGTGGTCTGGAAACCCTATTCTTCACTAAGCAGAACCAGGGCTCCTGCAAAAATAGCTGAGTCCAGGGCTAGAGGTGAGAAAATCACAACGAGCCTGGAATATTCCTTGTTGTGCCCCAAAGAATGACCGCGGCTTCAAAAGCACAAGAATAGACAACCTGAAGGGCCTCCCACTGGCCAAACTGGGGACAACTGGAGCAAAGACTAAGTAATGATCTAACCACTGAATAAAACGGAAAACCATTCCTCCACGGTGACAGACAGACACCTCCTCCACGGTAACAGACAAACAAAGGAGGAGGAAAAGCTTTTCCCTAAGAATGTCAACACACAAATGTAAAACAAGGGCGCGACTGTCCAACATCCTATGTGTGTTGCAGCATCACTCCTGCCACAGTCTAGTCCTTAGAACAAGTCACTACGCACAGCCCACTTTCCAGGGGAGGGTATTAAACTCTGCCACCAGAGAGGACTAGGAAAGAATTTGTAGACATATATTTAAGCCACCACTGTGTGTGAGTGTGTATGTGTTTTCAGCAAAAGGAGGAAGGAAACGAAGGAAAAAAAGAGATGAAGGGATGGAGGAAGGAATAATAAAGTAAAAATTTAGCATCAGGGAATGTGGGTGCCACATATGCCAGAGTTCTGCGTGCCATTCTTTAATTTTTTCTGTATGCCTAAAATTATGTCAAAAAGTTTTAAAAATGTTTAATGACTACTGTTGTTGTTAGGTGCCATCGAGCTGGTACAGACTCACAGCGACCCTCTGCACAACAGAACAAAACACTGCCCAGTCCTGGGCCAACCTCACAACTGTTGCCACACTTAAGCCCACTGATGCAGCCACTTTGCCAATCCACCTCGCTGGGCAGGGGCCTTCCTCTTTCTCTCTGACCCTCCACCTTACCAAACATGACTGGTCCCTCCTGGCAACATGTCCAAAGTATAACTACTAATTATACAAAATAAAAGACGGAAATCACTCAGTCAAAATGAGAAGAATGAACGAATAACTGAGGGCAACCGCGGAGCTGAGCTGATCCACAAGTGAAGGAACTAGCCCCCCAACACTGCATCACTGAGATGACTTCTGACACACAACGCACCTTCCTACAAATGCCACACTACATTAGATTGGATTCAGTTTTAAGTCATAATATACTTAAGGGCATTTACAAATCAAAAGACTAACCACCAAACCCATTGTGACTATACAGATTCTAGTTCCTAATAGCAAACCCTACAGAACAGAGTAGAACTGTGTCCTAGAGACTCCAAGGCTGTAAATCTCTACAGAAGCAGACTGCCACATCTTTCTCCCATGGAGCGGCTGGTGGATTCGAACCACAGACCTTTCAGCTAGCAGCCCCGTGCTTAACCACTACACAGCCAGAGGTTCTCATATAAATAAAAAAGAAAGCACATGCAGCCCGACTCACCTAAGGATGTCGCCATATAAATTTGGCATAACAAGAACATCAAACTGGGATGGATCTTGTACCATCTAAAAGGAAAGCATTTGTGCATTTAGCAACTGAAAACCACACACCACACATACACACATACACACACATGCTGAATACCACAAAAAATTACATATACTTACATTCAAACATACTGTATCAAGGTACATCTCATTAAATTTAATATCTTTACAGTTTTCTGCCACTTCCCTGCATTTTTGCAGAAAAAGCCCATCTGACATTCGCCTGTATTTAACCAAATAAAAATTGTTGAAAGCACAGATTTGCGGGGGGGTGGGGGTGGGGGGAAGGATCAAGTCAAAGAAGCAAATTAGATCAGGAAACTGAAGTTCTAGAAGGCAGATGTATGATTTCAAACACAGTACGACTAGTTTTAGGCAGTTAGTAAAATATAAGTTGAAAATACCCTGGCAGCACAAAAGAGAAAAAAAAAAAGGTAAACTAGCCCAACCATACTAGAGGAGAGTGGATCTGTAGAGTGTTAGCCAGGAAAAACTAAGAAGTAGCCATTATTACAAAAATATTAAACTTGTTTTGGAATGTTAACTTATTCATTATTTACATGGTTTAAATATTTTTCATGCTCAACACTTCTTAGCTTAAGAAACCTTGCTACAGTCAGACATGGTCTTTCGTGGACTGGGGTGAAGGAAGTTTAAACTGCTCAAATACTGCATCAGCTAGTGTTAGCGCTGTTAGCAGTGACTGTTTGAAGCCCCTAAACAGATGGCAAGCTTCAGAAACACTCCCATGATTCTAGTTCTAACACAAATGGCCCTGCCCTGTAGTCTCTGTGGCCTTTGCTCTACTGGCCACAGCATCTGGGGATCCAGAGACTCCGGCTTCCTTTTCTAATAACCCTCAGTCCCTCCTCCTTCCAGGTTTAGGATCTGTATTCCTGTCCCCTCTAAAGTGAGGCACATCCGGTAGGAGACCACAACCTACAACCAGAGAAGAGAAGAGACTACTTGATCCTCTGATTAGTTACAAAGTTATTTTTCAGAGACGACAGAAATCAATGAGCAAACTGGAGTGCCCTGTCACTGTGCTCCCCCACAAAGTGCGACAGTGTGCGGACCCCACAGGGACTCACATGATGTTGGCTTTGTGGACAGCCGTGACGTTGCTCCGGTGATTGTTCCGGGCATACTCGAAGGCAAACTCAGCAATGCGCTTGCTCGCCTGCTCGGTGATGAGCTTGATACTCTGCACAACCCCATCGACGATCTGAAAGAGGAACCACAACCACACAGCTAGCGGTGTGCGGACAACATGGTCCCGGGCATGTTTGTACTGCACCAACTACCATAGCAGCACCATGGATACGGCATCTCAATGTCACCATAGCCCTGTGAGGCAGTATGGTAACCCCCACTGCACAGGCAAGTGAAGACCACTTGCTGAAGAAGTGGGCAGAATTCAGGCTTCAAGCCCTGAGGCTCCTGCTATCCACTGGAGCATGGTCAGCCAGAGAGCAGTGCCAACACACATCCGCATCTCCTCCCAGAAGGAACACTGGGGCTCGCTTAGGGAGACCCTGGCAACTGGAAATGTGTACAACTGTCCCAGACACACAGAAATCAACCCAATTAAGGATTTTCAAAAAGTCTCTGAAGTGAACTTACCACATGCTCAATGCCACTGTATTCTCCTTCTGTGTTCTCACGAATGGTGACAATATTTACATCGGTGTAAGGGGTTTTATAGCCTTCGATTGAGACGCATGGCCGGACATTGGCATAAAGGTCAAATGTTTTACGCAGCAATAAATTCATAGACGGGTGACCAGCAGCTATTGGGGTCTTTAAAGGGCCTGTAATGAAGCAGAAAATCTGGATGACAAGATTCTAATCAACTCAAGAGTAGGATACATTGTGGTCTAACACATCCTTTACTAAGCCACCTGGGCTAGCTTTGTAATATGTGTTCTCCCTCTAACTTCACCCTCTTCCCTTAGATTCAATGAAGAACATTGTCTTTTTATGGATGCTTTCTGAAGATTTACCGCATTTCTTCTTAGTAATCTTTGGCACCTAGTGAGGACATTTTCTAATCCTCACCACCATTCTACTTCGTGGCGCAGACAGTGAAACCTGAGGGCCCGGACTTGACAGGACTGCCTGTTGGTCTGGGTCCCGCAAGGTTTCCACCTTTGACAGGGTGCAGTCTGCATTGCTCTCTATGCTTGGTAAAGTGGATAGTCAGTGAAAAAGAGGAAGACTCCCAGTGACTGGCACAGTGGCAGCAGCAATGGGCTCAAGTGTAACGACTGGAGGACCGGTCAGTGTTTCGTCCTGTTGTGAGTTGGAAGTGACTCAATGACACTTAACATCATGGCTCCGCATTAGTAAAAAATATTTTCGTCTTCCTTCTCTGACAGGATTCCACCTTCCAGTGGTTCTGGTTTTTGCAGGGTTTACCACACTACTGGAGTCCTGGTGTGGCGCTGTAGGACAAACACTTGACCGTAAAGTCTGTCTGAACTCACCAAGTCGCTGCTCGGAAACCCTTCATAGGGTCGTTATGGATCAGAACCGACTCGACGGCACTTAACAACAACTGACTATTACTATCACTTAGACAGAAAAAGAGGGGAACAAATGAGAATTAGCAATTTGACTCAACCTTCCAGGCAGTCAGTGGCAGGGGTTGGACTGAGAGCTAGATCTGTCTGGTTTAAAGTCTTTGCTGAATGTGCAACTCTTACATGCTAACATCTTGAATCTTGGCTTTTTAAAAAGCAGTCATTAAGATAATTTTTTATATGTGAAAATTAAGCAAAACACAAATCGAGTCAAGGATAAATATGTATGGTCTGGGATATTGGTCAGCAATACTTTGGAGTCCTGGTATAGGATAAACACTGGACCACAAAGTCAGTTTGTCACTTTGACTCGGAACCAACTAGATGGCACTTAACAACAACTAAGTAATACATTACATTTTTAACAGGGATGCTGGGGAAGAAGAATGCTACCGAAAGACATACAAAGCTCATCACAGAGCAAATTGCTTCTTAACAGGATGGTTTTACTTTAGTAGAGACAGTCAAGCCTTACTGAGCTTAATGAAATGCAGTAAGCATCTCATCTGCTTCATTGCTACCTTTCAAGCCCATCTTGTTCTTATCCATTGACTCTTTGGCTTCTGGAGGGATCATCCACTTTCCTCCGGGTCCTTGGATGGCAGTGACATTCCGTTCCTCCCACTGAATAGGTGCCTAGAGACCACACACACAGTACAAGTGAAGAGTCACACTACAATTATAAACACTTCATCTGGGATTGCAACTAGCAAACACATGGACAACTGACATCCAGAAGATTGCTGGCACACGAGAAGACACAAAGAGATGTCATTCTCCAGTGTGCCCAGGGGGCTTCTCAATATTCTCCTCACCCAGTCATCCACTCCCAGCTGCTATCAGCCCACCTGTTTTGTTTTTTCACAAGGACTCTGAGGGTGGTTATAATTAGAATAGCATAAGAGCAGAGAACCATGTTTGCAGAAATGCCACATGCTACAACGTGGATGAACCCTGAAAACATTATGCCAACTATAGGAAGCCATGAAACACTACCTATTTTAAGACTCCACTGATGGGAATGGCCAGAGCAGGCAAATTCAGAGCCGACAGACAGAAGATTAATGCTTGTCTAGGATGGGGAAAAGGAGTTCTGGTAGCGTAGTGGTTAGGAATCAGGCTGCGAACCACAAGGTCAGCAGTTCAAAACTACCAGCTGTTCCACGGGAGATGAGGCTTTCTGATCCCGTAGAGATTTACAGACTCAGAAACCCTGTACAGGGTCGCTATGAGTCAGAACCAACTCCATGGCACATAGCAGGATGGGGAAAGGAGTCCTGGTGTGGCACTGTGGGATAATGCATTGGACCACAAGGTTGGTTTGAATTGTACGGTTGGCGGTTCAAATCCAGCAGCCGCTCTCGGGAAACCCTATACAGGGTTGCTATGAGCCAGAAGCAACTGGACAACACTTAACAACAGGACGGGGGAGTACAGTGCTTCGTCTGTGGTGCACAGGGTCACTATGAGCCGAAGCCAACCCGAAAGCACCTCACAACAAGGATAGGGAAAGGAGACCTGGTGGCACAGTGGTTAAGCACAACTGTTAAGTGGAAAGGTTGGTGGTTCAAATTCACCAGCAGCTCTATGGAAGAAAAGGTCAGGTTAAAAAAAAAGATCTGTTCCCATAAAAATTCAAAGCCGACCAAACCCACAGCCACCCAACCGACTCCAACTGAGAGCAACTGTTCAGGAAAGGGCAGAGGTGCCCACGGGCTCCAAGGCAGCAATCTCTATGGAAGCAGGCTGTCATCCCATCTTCCATGCCCCTGGGGTGGCAGCTGGGGTCAAGCCACCACACCAACCTTGCAGTTAGCAGCTGAGCGTTTAACCACTCAGGTTAAGCTACCAGGGCTCCTTTCTACAAGGATTACAGCCTTGGAAACCCTGTGGGGCAGTTCCACTCTGTCCTATTGGCATCGGAATCAACTCCACGGCACACACAACAGGGCTGGGGAGGGGAGAAGCAGAAGGGGCTCGGGGAGTAGCTGCTAATGGATGTGGGGGTTTCCTTTGGGTGATGAAACATGTTTTAAAATTAGACTGTGGCAATGGTTGCCCAACTCTGGACACACCAAAAACCAATGAACTGAATCGTACACTTTAAATGGGTGAATTATATGGTATACGAACTATATAGCTCAGTAAGGCTGTTAGCAACAACAACAAAACAGTGTATAATCTGTAAAGGCATAAACTCTTCCTACCCACATTCTTTTTCGTGAGTGCATATTTGAGAGCAAGCACACAGGCTAAACGTGTTCTAGGAAGGGGGATAAAGCCCTAACAACTGAGTAACATCAGATTTCAATCCACTTTGGGAATTGGCCACTTTATACACTTTATTTCCTTGGTATAAGTTTTCATTACAAATTCAACTAGAAAAAAATAGTGTACATATAGTTTAAAGAAACTGAGTGCTTTGATTTATATCTGTTGGTTTGACAACAGCCACTGCTTGACCCTTGTACAGTTTACCTGGCAGCAATGATAAAGCATCACGTTGAAGTCCAAGTTTCAAAAATCTCTAAAACAAGTATCTGTACTGAAGGCTGGGCTAGTAGAAATTATACCCCATTCCTGATGATAATACTAACACTGCATCAGAAATTCATTTTTAAAAAATCAAAATCACCTGTATTAATTTTTTGAAACCTCACTTCCATTCTTTCTGGCAAGAAGGTAAAATGGGAGTAAACAGGTCACTTGAAGGGGCTGGAAGACCTTAAGACCTAGGGACACTACAACACTCCTCTGACTACTTCACATAAGCCCATGTCCACGTACCCACTTACCCTGCCAACAGTGAGAACAACAAACTGCAATGAACCCTCTCCTGCTGGGGTCAAGATCTCTGAAGACTAACCACAGACCCTATCAGCTTCAAAGAGGCATGTACAACTCATCTTACAAGTTCACAGAATCCAACTGGCTAAGAAACCTTTTCTATGAATTATTATTAACTACATTAATTTACTATTAATTGCAAAGTAACCCACTTACTTTGGCAGCATCAAAAATCTTCATAACTGCAGCTGAGATTTCTGGGCCAATGCCATCTCCTGGAATTAAAGTTACTGTCTGAACCTGAATATAAGAAATCATCAGAGAAGACAGTAAGAATTCATTTGAGAAGGTTTCAAATAGAGTATCATTGATAAACCCACTTTTGGGACATCTTGTGAGACCCAAGTGCTCTTTGGATCATCAAAGTGGAGGGGAGAAACAGTAGATAATAAATTGCACAGTTCTTCAAACCTGATTTTAAGAGGTTTTAAAAATAACTCAAACAAAGTGCTTTAATACAAAAATAATATAAACGATCAAGTGTTCTGGTGGGTACTATAGGATAAGTACTGAATTGCTAGTCACAAGGTCAGCGGTTCAAACCCACCAGCTGCTTCTTGGAAACCAGATACAGGGTCACTAAGTCACAACTGACTCCACAGCACACCATCACCACCAAGAGACAAATTAATTGAAGCCTGTCGGCGGGTCAAACTTACCAGCAGCTCCTTGGAAACCCTATACAGGGTCCCTGAGAGTTGGAAGCGACTCAACGGCACTTAACAACAAAACCAAAAAACAGCAAAATATTTCAGTAACATTCTCTCGCTAAAATTCCGAGGATTTCTCACAAAGGTAAGCACTTTTCTCTCCACTGTGATTCTGGGGAGTTTAGTTTCTCACACAACTTCAATTTTATAAAACATTTTTCTGTTAAAGCACTCAGAGAAAAATCAGATTTCAGAGCTAAAGAAGGCCTCCATTTTCATTAGTTACCCTAGAAAACTAGACCTTTCCATGTAATCTGAATAATCAGGCTCACCAAATTTTCATTTTCCGCAAAGAATAGCATGTGATCATACCCACGGAGTCTGAATTACACTTAGAATGATAGGAAGTGCATTTATAATGTCACATCAAAGACTTACTCCAATGCCCCCAAAACACAATGAAGCCAGCATTGCAAACGCAGAAGCCAAAATCACATACGGAGAAATAACCTCAGAGGATTTTAACAAGTTAACAGAACATTCAGATCCTCTCTCTCCATTTGGGAACTAAACACTTTATTACTTGGGGGCCTTCCCCTGCCTTTGGGGTATGGCCCAGACAATGGCCCCTGTTTGTTTTCCATTTCCAGTGGCCTGAGCTACTGTTTTGTTTAAAGTCACTGGATGAAATTTCTCTGGATCTTTGCCTTTCAGTGATAACCACCTCTAGGAGGTAAGACTGATTATTTCTGAATTTTTTGGTACAATGGAAGAAAGCATCTTTAAAAGTGGTATCTTTTCTTATTTTTTCCAAATTTAACCCCTTTCATGAGGTTAACATTTTAGAAAGTGGATAGTGTGAATAAACAACAATAGCTCATTCGTTTTCAGAATGTGTTTGAAATGCTAGCTTGGCTATCTTTGAGCTTACAGTACAAGCCTTTCTGGGTCTTTTGCATAAGCAGAGCCAAAGGAACCCTTCAGCTGCTTCTTCCGGTTCTCCCAACATGCAATAATCAACACCATCAAGCCACCAGAGAAATCTATTTTTCTTCTATAGCACAGGAGGCAAACAGGGAAGAATATACTATGGCCTTATAAATGTCTCATAGCAGAAGATGTCATATGGGAGAGTAAAGGAATTACGAATTCCAAACCAGATTCCTTAAGAAGGGGGCAAAGTAAAAAACAAATGGACAATCACTGATCCACAGTCTTAGAATCCTCTAAAAGTGTGGTATCAGCTTTCAAAGCACAGACTAACGCTGGGAATTCTAAAAGCAGCAGATTTAATGAGAAACAGATGATTTGCTAACATGTAATCTATAAAGACTACACAAGGAAAGTGAAAGCAATATAGGGCTTCTGATGTTTATGGTTTTCCTAAAAGGCAATCAATCTACTGTTTTTAGAGAAGCTCACAAAATAAAACTGCAAAGCACATTTCGAAGCTTCTCAACAATTTTCTCTCAACTTGTACTACTTTTGAAGAAAATCATCTTACCGACGAAATGAGACTGTGAAATAAACGGACTTGGGTACTTTCTATCTATTTCTAACAAGGCTTCTTCAAGATACGAATGTGACCAGCACATATAGCCAGCGGGAGCACAATTCTTTTAAATGTACAAGTAGCCTGGTAGATTCATGCATAGATTAGCTATTAATTTTAATATTTGGTAAAAGGATGGCCAATTTTCTCTGGTTTTAAATTAATGGAGGAGGATGCTATAGAATGCTAGCATCATATATAAATAATGCCATACAAATATATTAGAGCATCTTTCTTGAGAAACTTCTAAAAGGAAGAAAATAAAAATGTAAATATACTCACACCACCAGAAAAACCTCTGGTCACCTGTTTTGGGTTGTGGAATGCCCCCAGCAGCCGAGACACCTGTATTAATAGTAACAGAGAAATGTCATGCAGAGTATCACACACATGTAGTAAGAGGTGACAGGGAGGCATTTCTGATGGCTAATACTGCTGCCGGCTGACACAGATCTCTTCAGAAACTCCCAGGAACTCTTCTCATGTGGCAAGCTAGCTCAGATTTGAAAACCTAAATATCCCATTTGCCACTGCTCTGCGGTTTTAAGTACTATATGCTTTTAAGTTAATTTTATGAATAAAAGTTATCAACAGATGTTGAGGGTAAAATGAAGCTGTATCTTGGTAAAGCTCAAGCGCTGGACTTTTCTGATGATCGGGGAGGCTGTATGCCAACATTCTTGAGCACTGGGGTCCGTTGGGAAGAACACATATTCAAAGGAAAATTATCCCTAATGTAGAGCCAGAAGAAGCCTTATAGAACCTAGAGCCCACTCATTTTATAGGTGATTTGCCTGACTTATAACAAGTAAGTAGCTTTGTGTTGCTGCTAAACGCCATTGAGTCAGTTCTGACTCACAGTGACCCTGTATAGGGTTTCTGAGCAGCAGCTGGTAAGTTTGAACTGCCGACCTTGTGGTTCAAACCAAAGTGCTTATGCTATAGCACCACACCAGGACCCCATTAAGCAGCTCGTAGCTGGCAAAATGAACCCAAAATCCATGTCTCCCGACTCCTAATCTGCTCACCTAAAAATTGTCAAATTGATTCTGACTTATGGCAACCCTAAGTTGGAACCAGGAAAGTGTCGGCAGTTCAAACCCAGCAGTCACTCCTCGGAACTACAATACAGGGTGGTCAGAGTCGGAACCAACTCTACAGCACTTAACAACAACAAATAGGAAAGCACAGACGTGCCCCAGGGGTTTCTAGGCTATGATCCTTACAGGAGTAAGGATCTCTGTCCCGTGGAGCCGCTGGAGGGTTCGAACCACTGACCTTCTGGTGAGCAGTTGAGCACTTAACCACAGTGTTACCAGAGCTCCGAGTTTAACTACACAGTATGCCTATTCTTCTCCTGAGACTATAAAGACATCGCACTTCATAGTAAGACTCTAAGAAAGTTTAGTAACACTTGACATCTGGGCCATACAGAATAAGGGTGTTCAATAAATTACTATCAGTTCATTATTGTGAATCTGTAGAATCCTGGTGTGGTGCTGTAGAAAAAGCACTGGACTGTTAACTGCAAGGTCAGCAGTTCAAATCCAGCAGCCACTCCTCAGAAACTCTATACTGGGACTCTGACTTGGAACTGATTCACCACCCTTAACACCAACATTGTTAATTTGTTACAAGAGGAAGGTGTAAAAGAAAGGCACTCAGTAATCCCACCACCCCAAGATGTCACCACTGGTACATTTTCCCCACTCAGCATTCCATCATATACTAGATATGTAAGTGTTAAAAGGTTATGAGAACGAGCACAAAGCAGTGTTATAATAAACAGCTATAATCAAAGAGAATGCGTACGTACACCAAAGGTAACTTTTTGCCATGCTAGATATATAAGCAAAGATACATCTATTATGTCCTCTTTTAGGCTTCCTTTTTGAGGATAGTTCTAACAAAGCTGGAACCGTTGCTGAAATAGTGGTGTCTCCTAAAGAGCTCTGGTAGCGTAGTGGTTACGAATTGGGCTGCTAATCTCAAGGTCAACAGTTTGAAACTACCAGCTGTTCTGCGGGAGAAAGATGAGGCTTTCTGCTCCCGTAAAGATTTACAGCCTTGGAAACCCTGTACAGGGTCACATGAGTCGGAACCAACTCCACAGTACTTAACAACAACAACAACAATAAGGAACCAACCAACAATCACAATGGTATGAATGAACTGTATTTCCTCATTCTCCATTCTGGATCTGCAAAATTCATATTGCTGGACTAAAGACCAAAGACAGGGCCAGACCCAAAAGAATATTGTATGTCAGAGTCACTGGCATGACACATCCACCTGCACAGGGCCACTAGGATGGCACTTAGCAACAACATTTTTTAGACCCAGGAAAGTTAGAAACCCACTCTTCTCTGTCTGTGAAAGCTTCTTCAGGCTGTGAGTCCCTTTTTTTTTTTTCAAACAAAGCCTTAAATGGAGTTTCAATCAAGAACCTACTCTGATTGAAACCCACACCCTGCTCAGCACCACCCGAGTCATCCCGGACTTCCTTCTACTCCAACCCCTGAAGAAACTGGTCCCTAGAGGTCAAATGACTTTGCAAAAGACCATACAGGGAGTGGGGTGGCAGAGAACCTCCACAATCCAACACTTCCTGAACACCCTAATGTGTTTTGTTTTCTCTTGTGGTGGTGGTGATTTTGTGCCGTGGTGTCAGTTACGATTCATAGCGACCCTGTACAGGGTTTCCGAGGCTTTAAATCTTTACAGGAGCGGGGAGCAGTAAGTCTCATCTTTCTCCCATGGAAGAGCTGGTAGTTTCGAACTGCTGACCCTGCGGATAGCAGCCTGATTCGTAACCACTACGCTACCAGAACTCCTGGTTTTCTCTTGTAGATCACACTAAAGATGAAACAAATTTTCTAGCATGTTCATTATCAACAGTGCTGCCTTTGTTCCTCAACCTAAGATTTGACGTACCTACCAAAGATGAATCAGGTGTTAAGTGAAAGCTCAGCGATGAACGCATGTGTTCAGATAGTGGCATAGATTTGCTTTGCCTTCTAGAGCAAATGTGACATACTTACCATCACAAGCCAAGTCTGGGTCTGAAGAGGGTAACAAAGCAGAACCAATTACCAAAGCCCAGTTGTTGAGGCCCAATTGTCTGCTTGGTGACCACAAGATAAATAAATCGATACCTAGAAAAGCTTTATATATTTGTGTTCCTTCCATATGGCCCAGACGCTTTCATATATGTTATTTAATTCTCAAACAACCCTGTGAGACAGGTACACCTACTCTTTCTTCACTTACCGACTGTCTTATCTGACATTCCGCATCACGCCAATAGTAAAAAAACAAAACTACTATCCCACAATTTTGTGCATTGGCAACACACACCTGACAGTAACAAACACCAAGATGCGAGGTTCGAGAACTGCTGGCTGTGATGGTTACGGTTATGTGTCAACTTGGCTGGGCCATGATTCTCAGTGGTTCGGCAGTTAAATGGTATCATTTGGCAGTTCTATGCACTGAAATTAATCACCCTCCTTTTTGTGATCTGATATGGTTATCTGCCATTTTCACATAACACTGATTTTTGCATTAGAGATCTGGTCTTTAGAACCTAACCAAGTCAGGTATATAGATATTTTACTACAAATGAGCATATTGAGCCTCAAAGATGTTAGGTAATTTGCACAGGGCCATACAGCCAAATCAATGGTATTCCTAGGATTCCTAACACTCCTAAATTCTAATTCCAGTGCCCAGGCCCTCCCTTAAAAGGCAAAACAAAGGAGAAAAGTACCACATTTTATAGTGAGATAGGGAAGTGCTGATAGATTTCTAAGGGCTTGTTCATTAAGGGGAACAGCAGACCTAAATACTGTTTTTCCCCATAATTTGTTGTGTGGCCTTGGCCACAAAACACAACTGAGAGCTGGCAATCAAGATACCTAGGTTCCTCTTCCAGTTCAGAGGGACAACTTGTATGACCTTGAGCAAGTTTTGTCTTCAAGGGCAGGTTTTCTCCTCTGAGGAACTTGAAAATTGCTAAGATAACATGAAACTCTTCCGAGCTCGGACATCCCAGCTGTCAGCCAGAGCTAAAATTCACCAGATCGTAAGACTTCCACCAATAAAAGCAAAGGAAGGCGCTGCAGACTCCCCTCCCGCGGGTTCGGTGGTAACTCCACGGTGTAAGGTGCCCTGTGCCCTTTGAAGGGAAATAGCTACAAGAGCACCAGAGGTCAGACTGGGTGCGATCCAAGAAGGGAAAAAAACCTGGCAGAAAAACGGCCGCGGGATTTCCTCACCTGGAAAGCCTCCCAATCCCAAAGCCCGTGCCCGAGGCCTCTGAGGTTACAGGGCGGAGGGCCCAGCAGACACCAGGGAAGGCCTGGGCCGTGCTGGGGCGGATGCCTCTCCAACGATCAGCACCGCGGCGGGGACATAGCCTCAGAAGCGGCGGGGATGGCGCGGCCGAGGCAGCGATTCTCGTGACCTTCCAGGGCTCCGCGCGAGGCCTGGGCCCCAGCCCGGCCGAATGCGGGTAGAGGCGCGGAAGTCTTGCGGAGAGCCAGCCAGTATCTCTTCCTTGACCTTGACGCCGTTCCCGCTTCAGGCGCGGCTGCCCGGCCGCAGAGGTGCCTCTATCCCGCGTGCGGGCACCGGCGCCAAGGTGGCCCGACAGGTGCCCAAACTGGCCCCGCTGGCCGCGCGAATGTCCCCGCCCAGCACAAGCCCCGATCGCCAGCCTGCCCTCGGGGCTCTCTCGCTGCCACCTGCTCGCCACCCGATAGCCTGCCGGGAGCTCACCTTGGATATCCACGCCGGCCCAGCCATCGCGTCCCTTCTTTCACCGAGGTGATAGCGGTGGTAGCAGTGCGCAGTCGCAAGACTCGCGCCGCAATCCTTCCCTATCCCCGCCCCCTTGGAACTCCGCCCCTGAGCACGCGGCCACCTTTCGGCCAATCCCCAGGCTCGCTCGCGGTGATGCGCGAAGCTAGCCAAGAGTTGTAGCCCGGAAGGGTTCTGGCCGGGATCTCCCGGAAACCGCCTCCGTGCGTTCCTCTGTCATTCATTGATTCACTGACGTTTTTGTTGGGTGTTTGTTGTTTGTTGTTGTTGCTGTTAGGTGGCATCGAGTCGGCTCTGACTCATAGCGACCTATGCACAACAGAAGGAAATACTGCCCGGTCCTGCACCATCCTCATCTTTGGTACACTTGAGCCCATTGCTGCTGCCACTGTGCTAATCCATCTCATTGGAGGTCTTCCTCTTTTCACTGACCAACCACTTTACCAAGCCTGATGTCCTTCTCTAGGGACTGGTCCCTCCTGATAACATGTCCTAGGTATGAGAGAAAAAGTCTCACCATGCTGACTTCTAAGGAGCATTCTGACTGTACTTCTTCCAACACACATTTGTTTGTTCCTCTGGCAGTCCATGGTACTTTGATGTTCTTCTCCAACACCATAATTCATATGCATCAGTTTTTCTAAGGTCTTGCTTATTCGTTATCCAACTTTTACATGCATTTGAGGAGATTGAAAATACTATGACATGGGCCAAGCGCAATTTAGTCCTCAAACTGACATCTTTGTTCTTCAACACTTTAAAGAGGTCTTGTACAGCAGATTTGTCTAACGCAATATGTAGTTTGATTTCTTGACTGCTGCTTCCATGAATGTTGATTATGGATCCAAGCAAACTGAAGTCCTTGACAACTTCAATCTTTTCTCCATTTATCATTTTTTTAATGTTTTATTGTGAGTTATATGATAGTTTACATGAGAGAACCTCAGTTCCATATTCATTCCATCGTATATCATTACATTGCCATGGTTCCAATCCCCTCCAATCTCCATTTATCATTATATTATTTATTGATCCACTTGTCAGGATCTTTGTTTTCTTTACAATGAGTTGAAACTCATACTGAAGGCTATGTTATCTAATCTTTGTCAGTAAGCAGCTTTCAGCAAGCAAGGTTACATCATCTGCACATGGAAGGTTGTTAATGAGTCTTCCTCCAATCCTGATGCCATGTTCTTCTTTACATAACGCAGATTCTCAGATTATTTGTTCAGCATACAGATTGAATAAGTATGAAAGGATACAACCCTGGTGAACACCTTTCCTGATTTTAAACCATTCATTACCCCCTCGTTCTGTTTGAACAACTGACTCTTGGGGTATGTACAGATTCCTTGTGAGCACAGTTAAGTGTTCCAGAATATCCATTCTTCACAATGTTAATCATAGTTTGTCATGATCTACACAGTCGAAAGTCTTTGCATAGAAAATAAAGCACAGGTAAGCACGGTACCTGTCCACCATAGGTGACCCTGTTGATATTTAAATACCCGTGGCAGAACCTGCAGCATCATAGCAACACGCAGCCTACCATGGTACAACAAACTGACAGATGAGGGGTGGGATCTGTGACTATCAGATGTCAATCACTCTTCTAAGATTTGGAGATAGAACTCCTATCTTAGCATTTACATTACAGTGGCAGGAAAAAGTGTATTCATTCCACATTATTTATTTTCATTTTTAACATACTTATTGAAACATAATTTATGTTCCACAAAGTTCACTCTGGAATCTTACAGTTTGATTGTTTGTTTTTTGTGTTGTTTTTTTTTAAATGTTTTATTGTGAATTATGTGATCATTTACATGGGAGAACATTAGTTTTACATTCATCTTATCCTATATCGTTTCATTGCCATGGTGACAATCCCCTCCATGCATCATCAACCATACAGTTTGATTGTTGTTAGTAAATATAAACAGTTGCACAACCATCACTACAATCCAATTTTAGACAATTTCCATCACCTGAAAAAAGTTTGCTCCTGCCTATCTGCAAACCCTTCTCCCGTTGCCAGTCCGAGGCAATGACGGATCTGCTTTCTGTTTTCATTGTTGTTTGCAGATAAGAGAGTCTGACTTGTGGCAACCCCGTGTATACAAAGTAAAACTTTATAGGGTTTTTACTGCTGTGACCTTTCAGACGCAGATCAACAGACCTGTATTCTCAAGGGTCACTGATGGGTTTGAACTCCCAAACGGTAGTAGTCAAGCATTTAACTGTGCCACGCAGAGATTCTTAAAATTCTACAAATAGTTTTTTAGTGCCAACTGTGCTAAGTGCTGGAGTGTACCATGCAGTTGGAAAGACAAGTATCCTTATTTTACAAATACATAATTTAAAACTGACAAGTGTCGAGATGCAAATAGGGAAGAAACTAAGAGAGGGCAAAATCAGGGAACCTGATCAAATCTAATACAGAGGTCAGGGAAGGTTTCCCTGAGGAAATAATATTCATGTTCAACTTCTCTCTCATCCTCTTTCCTTCAGCTACAAACAGATCTGAAGTCCTACTAAACACAGGAGGCAGGGTGATTTAGACCAGTTCTCCCCCACCCCAAGCCTGGAAAGGATTCTATCCAGGGAGGAGCTACCCACCCACCCACAGAGGTGATGAATGTGGCAGAGGAGTAATGGCAAAGTCTTTCATGAGAAAAAAAGAATCCACCACCATTTTCAGCCTCTAGGGTTTCTTGGGAAGCTGGTATCCCAGTTGTAGTGTGTGCTACTGCCTGGCAGAAACCTGCATAACTGTGAGACCCTAAAAAATCAGGCTTTACTCTAACAGTCCTACCACCAGAGTTCACTGAGGACATACATATTCAACATCATTGTATCAAAATCCCTATTAGCCTCGGAAACCCTACGCAGGGTCGCTATGAGTCAGAACCGACTCCACAGCACATAACAACAACAATTACCTCAAAAAGATTTTTCCCTTTATTTCAGAGTGCCTTCCACTATCGAAAAACATGGTTGTTTTTGTTGTTCAGTGATGTCCCGTCTATTCTGACTCATAGAGACCCTGTCTAGGGTTTCCAAGGAGCAGCTGCAGGTGGGTTTGAACTGCTGACCTTGTGGTTTGAAGTCCGATGCTGACCTTACAGCACCACACCAAAAGTCCAGTACCCACAAAAAATTCAAAGCAGAAAATAATCAGGTCATGAAAGGGATTTTTTTTTTTTTTAACAACAACACAAAAACTATAGTTTAGTCAAAGGCCTTGTCAGGAGGAGGCCTCTCTTCCACTTCCCTTGAGCCCTTCCCCTCATCAGGCTTTGGCAGTCTCACCTTAAAGTGTTTCTTTGCTGGCCCCTTCCCTCTGTCCCGCTGCCACCTCTGCCCTCCTTCAGGCCTGGCCATCTCATGCCCAGATGATTGCAACAACCTCCTCACCGGTAGTTCTGCCCCTGTCAGACCTGCCCCCCACAGTCCTCTCCTCCAGACCCAGCTCCGACCCAGATTCCAAAGTGCTATGGCTCTAAAGCCACCTGGCCCTGCTGTTCATTCTCCTCTCACCCTGTCCTCTTACAGTCGTATTTCCTCCGCTCCATCCAGCCCCAAAGACCTGGAGCACCAGCCAAGTAGGACTGCTGGCCAGCCCCCAAATGTTTCTCATACTATTCCTCAGTGCCTACGCTCCTGTAGTCCTTCTGACCGAATGCCCTTTTGCCCCATTCCCACCTGCTGATATCAGAACTCAAATCAGATGTTGGTTCCTTTGGGAAACCCCCAAGGCCCACCCATATATCCTGTCTCCCTTATTCAGTGGTCCCCAGCTCTCCCAGAAACCTTTCCACATTCTCTCCTGCGGGGTACCATTGCTAAGACCTCCCTTGAGCACAGAAGAGATCTCTTATGTCTTTGTTTCTGTGTTATACCAAGGACACTTGCTGCTCAGTGATTAGGAGACACAAGCTGGATGACTTTCTCCAATCTCCATTTAATCCTTAAATGACCCTGTTAGGAAACTGAGGCAAGGTTAGTAAGCAATGATGGCTGCTATGGTTGTTAGGTGTCACTGGGTCGATTTTCCTGGCCCATAGGGTTTCCCAGGCTGTGATCTATATGAAAGCAGATGGCCAGGTCTTTCTTCCGTGGAACCCCTGGGCAAGTTTAAACCACCAACCTTTCAGTGAACAGCACCAAGGATCTTTATTCACACTGTTGTCGTTGTTGTCAAGCCGAGTCAGTTCCGACTCATAGCTACCCTGTGTAGGGTTTCTGAGAAGCAGCTGGTATATTTGAACTGTCGATCAGTCCAGTACTGATCCTACAGTGCCAGGAACCTAATTGCTAAGTTCCTCTGAGGGATCACCCAATTCAGCAAAGATTTCCCAACTGATCCCCATCAACTGCACTGGGAGGACACAGAGAAGAAGAAGAACCAGTCCTACCCTCCAAGGTTGTTGTTGTTGTTGTTGTTGTTGTTGTTGTTTTGTTAAGTACTGTTGAGTTGGTTCTGACCCATAGCAACCCCGTATAAGGGTTTCTGAGGAGCAGCTCGTGAGCTTGAACCGTCGACCTTGTGGTTCAAACCAACCTTGTGGCCCAGTGCTATGGTGCCACATCAGGACTCTAGGTTTCATCCAGAGGAAACAGTAGAACTTCAGGTGGTGACAGGTGTTCTGATGGTGGGAAGGAAGAGGCAGTTGATTACAGCAGATTCCACTAAGGAGCTGGCATTTGAATGGGCCCTTGAATTAAGTAAACGCACTTCCCATGAGAAGGGACAGGTACCAGCAAAGACTCTCAGGCTGTAAAGTATAGAATCCTCAGCACCTCAAGTTCTCAGACTGAACCTCTGAAGCTCCTCAGTTCAGCTCCTCCAACAGGCTGGCCTGTTGCTTACTCCCTGCCTCCCAAGGAGCGGGAGGAGTTTGGGAAGGACAGAAGGCACCTCATGGTTCTGCCCTCTGCTTCATGGTAAGAGATAGTCCTCAGAATACAGAGTCCTGTTTATGGTTGTATGGTGCCACAGAGTCAATTCTGACTCCTAGATACCCTATATGGCAGCGGAGAACTGCCCATAGGGTTTCTTAGACTATAATTCTTACGGGAAGTATCCCTAGTGGCATGTGTTTGAGTGCTTAGTTGCGTCTCTGTCCTACAGGGTCGCTGTGAGTTGGAAGGCTTAATGGAATGGCTTTGGTTGGCTTTTCATGTTTTTGGAAACAAAGTGACAGGTCTTTCTCCCCTGCTGGCGGGTTCCAAATTCTTAGCAACTGAGTGCTTAACCATTGCGCCACCAGGTGCTCCTGGTGGTGGTGTGCGCCATCAAGTTGGCTCATAGCTACTCTCTCATACAGAGTCTCCAACGCTGTAATCTTTATGAGAGCAGAAATCCTCCTTCTTCTGCGGAGCAGCTGGTGGTCTTGAACTTCATATAGCAGCCCACTACACTCCCAGGGCTCCGCAAGTGACCTTAGTCCCTCACTATTCTCCATACAACATGTTCCCAGATGGTCTCCAAAATGCAGGTCACTCTCCTTTAGACAAGTCCTTTTGGCCCCATCCCTTGTTCTAGAGGGTCAGAACTTGATACCCTTCTCCAGGTGGGGGCTGATGACCACAAAGAAGAGCGGGAGTCCCCCCCTTATGGTGACAACACTGTTCCTGTCAATGCAGCTGAAGGGCTGCCATGAATCTAAATCAACTCCACAGCAACTGTTTTGTTTTGTTTTGTTTTGTTTTGTTTTGTTTTTAAAGGAGGCACCAGCTCAGGCTACTTTCAATTCTGAGTGCATCCTCTGAGAACCAATAAAAGACCCACGAAATGATGGGAGGCAGTGCAAGATATGTTTGGACCAGATAGTGGGAAGACCTTTCCATTCTGCAGAAGAATCTAGGTCGTGCATCTGCATCTGTGGTTATACCCACTACAAATACACTTGATGAATTTTAAGTCAATAAAGTAAGTTTAAAACTAATAAATCAGATAAATAGAATATGATTATTCACATACAAAATATTGTCTTTTTAACAAAAGGAGCACAAATTCAATTCAACCATTGTCCTAGTTTATTTAAAATATCATTTTCATAAAAATGGAATTGTGAGCTCACCCTATAAGCATCACCAAGGCTGAGGGGGTTGTCATGATACCAACACAGCCTCCTGCCTCCCTGCTGACCTGGAGCAGCCTATGTTGCTTGAGACAGGCTTCAAGGAGCTGCAGGAAGATGAGATGCTGGAGAAGGGAAAGGAGGAAAAGGGAAAGGAGTCACTGAACTGGAGTCAGGACTAGGCCAGACCCAGAGGAGCATCTGATTACCCTCTCTCAGCTAACCCCATACAACTAGTGTTCCATTTGAGACTACCATTACAGAACAGCTTCAGACCTTTTTGTAAAGGCTGCATGGCAAGACATTTTTATTTTAGCAACAGATGTCTACAGTGTAACACAGTATATCAGATGCCTCTTTATAACAGAAGGCTAAACCAACACTTACAAGACATAATGTAGAAATAAGTGATCAATCCATCTCATTGAGGGCCTTCCTCTTTTTCACCTACCCTCTACTTTACCAAGCATTTTGTCCTTCTCCAGAGATTGGTTCCTCCTGATAACATGTTCAAAGCACATGAGACAAAGACGTCTAGAAGTGCCTAATCCTATTCTTCTATAGCCAGTCCCTATCAGCAAAGGAAAATGTAAGAAAATCCTGGAATCAATGTTTCATATTCCACCTGAACTTGACAAGCTTTTATTACTGGAGCTCATTGGTGCTAATGCCCTGCTGTGGCGTTGTTGGATAAGAATTGGGCTGCTAACCACAAGGTTGGCAGTTCAAATCCACCAGACACTCTTGGAAATCCCAAACAGGGTCGCTATAAGTCAGAACCGATTCGACAGCAGCCAACAACAATAATGAAGGCACATGACATTTGAAACCACTGGAGAAGTTTGTCCTAATTTCAGGAGAAGCAACTATTGACCATATAGAAAAATTATTCAGAAGAAAAATGGATCTTAACAAGTGTAAATTTGAGGAACTTGACCTATACTTCTGGATACAGTAGCTCAAAATAACAGCTAAGAAAGAAGGAGTCTTCAACCTATCCCCTCTGTTTGCAGGGTTGATAGGGATGGGCAACTTAGACATTGGCTACCTAAAATGGGGAGTGGGGTGGGGTGGGGAGGGCTATAAAGGTATGAAGTGACTAGCTTACACGTTTTCAAGAAGGAGTTTAATTCCAGAGTATACTGGGGAAGGTAGAATCCCCACTAAATAGTTTTCATCTTGTCTAGACAGGTCTGGTGAAAGGAGATGGGGATAAGATTCTTATGATTCAATTGTGAGTAATTGTTATCATGACTAATTACAATTGTCACAAATGTAAAGGTAGAAGTTTTGTAACAAAAAGCGGGGGAGTGGTTAATCTTACAGTCCAGGAAGAGAGGATCCTAGGACCATCAAAAGAGAAGAGCATGAGTGGAACGTGGGACCCTACTCAGAGAAGCAGCAGCACCAGAGATGGAGGCAGAGGTGATGACATGGAGAGAGAGAGCAGCTGAGGACTCTAGACTCATGGAAAGAGAAAGGCTGTGTGCTGGCAGCAAGGAGGCAGGCTTGCAGAATGTGCCCTTTGGTTGTTTAAATGATTATATATTCCTGAGTGTTTTTGTGTACATCCCCCACCTCAAAAAAGCAAGCAAACAGAGGGAATAGAAGCAAATACTGTCGAATGATGATGCATGGAGGGGGTTGTAACCACTGCAATGAAATGACAAATTAAAACTGATGTTCTCCCTTTTAAACTATTACTCAATTCACAATAAAAACTTAAAAAAAAAAAAAGGGTCTTGACGCAGCTAGTTTGATAGATACTATCTGTGGTGGCCACCTGTTGGAACAATATCAAACTCTAAGGGAAATCTGGCAAGTAATGGGTGATACACCAAGGTTAGATGATCTGCCTGCCCTTCATTACGGTCTTGTAGTTTTCCTCTAAAAATACCTGGAAGATTCTGGAAATCTAAATTTCAAAACATTTTATTTTTAATGCAAAAGTGATCTAAGTTCACATAACTAATTGCCAATCAAACTTTATGTTTAAAAAAACTAAATATTCTTTTTAAAGAGAAGAATGTAAGAAATGTTTTTCATGCTCACACAAAAAACAAGAATATTATATGCATAATGAATCTAAACAAAAATTCACAATGGTGGCTAAATTTCTGTCAACTTTTACTCAAATACACCATAAACCTACAGTTACTATGCATAAACAATTTAGAATTGAAGCTTATAATGGAAATGTGACCAAAAATAAGGAATACATAAATATGATAATACATAGCAACGTGAAAGCGCTAGGGCTGTTTGGAAAAAAAAAAAAGATATGAAGTAAACACATCCGATAGTTTTCTCTGTAAGCCACTTCCCACTGATTTATAAAGCTATGGTTTGTAATTCTTTTAAAAAGGAAAATGTTTTTACAATGCTACATGTAGAAATTTCATTTTACGTTCCTGACTACAAAGCAATCTTCAAATCCTCTTGCAAAGTTTGACATCCCTCATCAAGATTTTTCCAGAAAGCTTGTCAAATTTTCAGCAACCTTTAATGTTTCAGTGGCCTTGCGAAGTTTCTTAATGATGACAAAGCTCTTGGGTTAATTTCTTGCTCACAAAGCTGTACACGTATAGAGTTTCCATATCTAATCCAGTATTTTAAATTCTTGAAATCTCAAGGAGAACATCCATGGTCCCCCTCACCGCACTCAGATTCGCGGCCACAGTGCCGCTCTGACTTGCCAAGGCTGAAGCCGCTCCCAGCTCTGGGATGTGGGGAATGGCCCTATAGGTTTTATGGGCCATATCGTAACGTTCGATATATTAAGACTTCCTTAATAGATCCTACGGAGTCCTGGTGTGGCGCTGTGGCCTAATGTGCCAGACTGCAAAGCCGTTTGAACTGCAAGGTCGGCGGTTCAAGCTCACCATCTGCTCCTTGGAAACCCTATACAGGGTCGCTATGGGTCAGAACAGACTCGACGGCACTTAACAACAACAATAGATCCTACAGCGAGGTGACTGCTACAATATATTAATTTGATTACTGTTTGCGTACATAGTGGTTGGTAACCTTTGGCACAGCTTCTGAAAGCAATAAATAAAAAAAAAAAATAGGTGAATTTGAGAAGCTCACAGAATATGTACTCACTCAGTATTTCCTCATTTAAGTCAGTTTAACATTCTTGCTGAAACTATGCTTTTCAGGGGTGTGTAGGATAAGGGTGTTTGTGAGCCCACTCGCTTGCATGCAAAGACTTCAGTGTTAGACATTATTTTGCCTAAAATAATTATGATTCTTTCTAAAAATACATATTCTGTAAACCCTGTTTCATAACAAAAGTCCCATCCCTATCTAGAAATGATTATGGTATTGGATTGGACAAAGATTGGCAATTGTTTTATAAAGAGTCGATCATGTAAAAATCTCTTCTGACATATAAGCATTTATTTTAACCTGAAGAAAAAAATTTAAAAATATGACTGGCAAAGCGTCAATCCCTATTTCAATTTTAAGAAATGTCCAAATAAATTGATAAAGAAGATATCGGGACTACAGTTAATAAATGGGCAAAAAACCTGAACAAATCAGTTCACAAAGAGACATAATAAAGAAACTTTTAAAGTTGATCAACCTCAAGTTCCTGAAATATAATATAGGAAGAAAACTATGGGATCTAATTT
>NW_006408674.1:711353-713053 GCF_000296735.1 Chrysochloris asiatica
CATTGCCATTTTTACAAGGGTAAGGTGAGAAGGCAAGACGCTAGATCAACAGAAGCAGAGCAAACAGAATAGAAATAATGGGCATGCTGATGCATTGTGAAAACCGTAACCAATGTCAGAGAACAATCGGTGTAAAAATTGCTAAATAGACTGCGCTGCCGGATAAAGCACCAGACCTCAAGGTGAGTTTGAACTGGGGTTCCTCCAGTATCTGTCAAACCACAAGGCTGATGGTTCAAACTAACCAGACACTCCTTGGAAACCCTACACAATAACAACATTTTACTGTGTAACGCTTCCTCAAAAAAAAAAAACAGAATATTCAAATATCATGTTCAACCTCACCAGGAGTCAAATGTGTGCACATTTCAAAAAATTAAATAATGTGTTGTTGTGAAGCGTTGTTCCAACCCATAACAACCCTGTATGGGGTATCCAAGGAACAACTGGTAAGCTTGAACCACCAACCTTATAGCTAAAGTCAGCTTTGCAGTCCAGCACATTAACACATAGCACCACACCAAGACTCCCTCTTTTATTGGTACAAGATCTTATGCTGTCCTGTTAATGGTGAAATGGCTACTCTTAAGTTTTGGCTGGTTTTATAAATTTCCACAATCTCTTTGGAAAACTGTTTGGCAATGTGTCTTAAGTCTTTTTCAAAAAAAGAAGAGAATCTCTTTCACCTAGTAAATGCATTCCTGAGGATTGATCCCTTTGGTGGTGGTGGGGAGGGAGGGGGGAATCCAGAAAAAAAACCAAAACCTTTATCTATAATTGTGGGGTGGGGCGGATTTAATGAAAATGATTACCAGAGAAAACAATTCTGTAATTTAGGGTAATTGAGCTGAGTGGACTGCCACATTGCCTTCAAAAAGTGATCGGCATAAAGACTCTCAAGCATCTTGGAGAATGTTTAAGGTTTAATGTTAAAAAAAAAATGTGTTTAATTTAAAATGTTACCCACGATCTGCTACAACTTCTTTTAATATGTGCACAAGGGCACAAGGGACAGAAGGGAATCTTACTTCTCTCTCACACACAAACACACAGACTACTCGGCCCCCCAGCCTTGCCCCAATCCAGTGTACCTCCCTGTGGACTTGCCTGGGTTTACTAACTAATCTGTAGTGAACAGTTTCATGTTTTTCACCACATCAAAGATCCTGCTTCTAGGTCTAACTGGCATCTGTCTCTCTCCCAACCCCACAATACCTTCCTACAGAATCAAAGTCTCTTTTCCAAATTTACAATCCCTGACAGGGACTGAGTATCCAGTAAGCAAAGTAAGAATGGAGTTAAATGTGGTGCAACCCATGTAAAATTGTTCACTGCAGATTAGTCAATAAACCCACACTTACCTTGGTTGTTGGGTAATACACCCTTGTCAACTCCAATCTCCCAATTGCTCAGGCCAAAAAAACTTGGCGATCAGCTCTGTCTTCAAAAAAGAGCCAGGGCTGGGCCATTGCTCATTTCCATGGGTCCAAGCCACTGTCACCTCTTGTGTGGCCTCATGCAATAGCTATACTTCCACCTCCCCCCAGTTGTGGATTGAATTGTGTCTCCCTAAAAATGCGTTGTAAATCCTAACCTCTATACTTGTGGTGTGGCGCTGTGGGTTAATGTGCTGGACCACAAGGTCAGTTTGAACTGCAAGGTCGGCAGTTCAAGCTCACCAGCTGCTCCTTGGAAACCCT
>NW_006408674.1:715818-736122 GCF_000296735.1 Chrysochloris asiatica
GAGTCGGCACCAACTCATAACAACCTTATGGACAGCAGAACGAAACAATGAGATGCATAGTAACTACAAAAACGGGCTCAAACATAGCAACCATTATGAGAACAGTACAGGACACGTGTTCACAGGGTAATTAGAACGGACTCCACAGCACCTAACAGCAACCACATGGCTTAGCTAAGACTCACGATTTGTTGTTGCTCTTAGGTGCTGTCAAGTCAGTTCCAACCCGTAGTGACCCTATGTCCACAGAAGGAAACACTGCCCTATCCTACGCCATCCTCACAATTGCTGTATGCTTAAGTCCACTGCTGCTGTCACTGCGTCAATCCATCTAGTTGGGGAGTCTCCTTCTTTTTCACTGACCCCCCGCTTTACCAGGCCTGATGTACTTCTCCAGGGACTGGTCCCTCCTGAGAATATGTCCAAAGCATGAGACATGAAGTCTGGCCTCTGGCTTCTAAGGAGCGTTCTGGTTTCCAACACGGATTTGTTTGTTCTTCTGGCAGTCCATGGTACCTTTAATGTTCTTTTCCAACACTGTAACAAAAATACATAAATTCTACTATGCCCTTCCTTATTCACTGTCCAATTTTCACATGTATATGAGGTTATTGAACATACCATGGCTTGGGTCAGGCGCACTTTAATTCTCAAACTGACATCTTTGCTGTTGAACACTTTAAAGAGAGACCTTGTGAAGCAGATTTGCCTAATGCAATACGTCATTTGATTTCTTGACTGCTGCTTTCCTGAGTGTTGATTGTGGATCCAAGCAAAACAAAGTCTTTGACAACTTCAATCCTTTCTCCATTTATCTTGATGTTATTTATTGCTGCAGTGATGAGGATTTTTGTTTTCTTTTTATTGAGGTGAAATCTATACTGAAGGCTGTGGTCTTTGATTTCCATCAGGTATTTTAAGTCCTCTTCACTTTCAGTAAGTAAGGTTGTTAATGAGTCTTCCGCATATCTGCATATCACAGGTTGTTAATGAGTTTTCCTCCAATCCTGATGCCACACTTGATTCATATAATCCAGCTTCTCAGATTATTTACTCAGCATACAAATTGAATAAGTATGGTGAAAGAATACAACCCTGGCACACACCTTTCCTGATTTTAAACCATTCAGTGTCCCCTTGTTCTGTTAGAACAACTGCCTCTCGGACTAGGTACAGGTTTGTCATGAGCACAATGAAGTGTTCCGGAATATTCATTCTCTGCAATGTTGCCCATAGCTTGTCATGATCCACACAGTAGAAAGCCTTTGCACTGTCAATAAAGCACAGACAAATATCTTTCTGATCTTTTCTGCTTTCAGCCAAGATCCATCTGATGTCAGAAATTATATTCCTTGTTCCATATCCTCTTCTGAATCCAGTTTGAACCTTTGGCAGTTCCCTGTCTATGCACAGTTGCAGTCATTTAAAAATTATCTTTAGCAAAATTTTACTTGCATGCAATATTAGTGATATTGTCCAATGATTTCTACATTCTGTTGGATCACTTCTCTTTGGAATGGGCACAAATATGGATCTCTTCCATTCAGTTGGCCAGGTAGTTGTGTTTCAAATTTCTTGGCATAGATGAGTGCTGCATCAGTTTGCTGAAAGATTTCATTTTGTATTCTATCTATTTCCAGAACCTTGTTCTTTGCCAACGTCTTCAATGCACGTTGGACTTCTTCCTTCAGTACCATTGACTCTTGATCATATGCTGCCTCTTGAAATGGTTTAACATTGGCCATTTATTTTTGGTACAGTGACTCTGTGTGTTCCTTCCATCGTCTTTCAATGCTTTCTGCATCATTCAATAATTTGCCATAGAATCCTTCAGTATTACAAGTCAAGGCTTGATTTTTTTTTTTCAGCTTGAGAAATGCTGAGCATGTTCTTCCCTTTTGGTTTTCTAACTCTGCACATTCCACTGATAACTTCAAATCTTTGCACATTTCATTATAATATTATAACATAATGACAATTATACACATGGACTTCACCAGATGGAATACACAGAAATCAAATTTATTACATCTGTGGGAAGAGATGTTGGAATAGCTCCATGGTGGTTGTGGCTGTGTGCTGAGGAGTTAGTTCTGACTCATAGCGACCCTGCACAGGGTTTCCAAGACTGTAAATCTTTACGGGAGCAGAAATCCTCATCTTTCTCCCGCGGAGCAGCTGGTAGTTTCGAACTGCTGACCTTGCGGTTCACAGCCCGATTCGTAACCACTAAGCTACCAGAGATCCTTGGAATAGCTCCATATAATCAGCCAAAACAAGGCCAGGACGGGCAAACTGTGGAATAGATCATCACTTTCTTATATGCAATTTCAGGCTGAAGCTGAAGAAAAATAAAACAAGTCCATGAGAGCTGAAATATGACCTTGAAGGTATCACAACTAAATTTAGAGATCATCTCGAACAGATTCGATGCATTAAGTACCAAAGACCAAAGACCAGAAGAGTTGTGGGATGACCTCAAGAGCATCATTCACGAAGAAAGCAAAAAGCTAGTAAGAAGACAAATAAGAAATAAAAGACCAAAATAGACGTCAGAAGAGACTCTGAAACTTTCCAGTGTGGAGATGCTAGAGCAAATGAGGAGGTAAAAGAGCTGAATATAAGATAAGACTCGAGGATAGTCCCTTGTTTACCTATGAAAAGCCAGATGTGGAACCCACTGCTACTGAGTGGTTACTGACTCACAGTTACTCTCCAGGACAAAGCAGACCTATTCTTCAAGGTTTCCAAGACTATGAGCAAATCCACAGGAGCAAACAAGCTCATCTTTTTTCATTGGAGTGACCAATGGGTTTGAACCACTGACCTTGCAATTAGCAGGCCAATGTTTAGTCCACTGTGCTGTAGGGCTACTACTCAAAACCAAACAGAACCCACCGCCATCAAGCTGATTCTGATTCGTAGCAACTCTGTATAGGTTTCCAAGGCTGTCAATCTGTACGGGAGCAGAAAATGTCCTCTGTCTCCCTCAGAGTGGCAGATAGATTCAAACTGCTGACCTTGTGGTTAGCATAACCCACTATGCCACCAGGACCACCAGGGCTTGTTAAACAAGATTTCATTAAGTTTTTCTTCTTCCCCCAGTCCCTGAACTATGTGATGATGCCCTCTGCCTGAGCCAATATAATACCCATCCTGAAGGGTCCCTGGCAGAGATTGTTGTTGTAATGCCATCGAGTCGGTTCCAACCCATAGCGACCCTGAACAGGGTTTCTGAGGCTATAAATTTTTACAGGAGCAGAAAGCCTCATCTTCCTCCCATGGAGCAGCTGATAGTTTCGAACTGCTGACCTTGCGGTTTGCAGCCCAATTTGTAACCACTATGGTAACAGAGCTCCTTCTGGCAGAGATTAGGCTAACCTTACTATATGGTGATGTCACCAGCTCATCCCACTTCTCCACTTCCGGTTTTTTTCTGATCCTGGTTTGTGTTCAGTCTCTATAAAAAGAAAAGAGCTTTTTTGTTTGCAGACCTTTCGGTCTATGTGTTCTTTCTCCCTATTGTAGTAGCAGTACCCCCTTCAACCACAGCTACAAGAATCCCTTTCCCTTTCCCCCTTTTCCTTCTTGAATGTAACTCCTGTCTCTATCAAAAGCAAGGGGCCCTGGTGACACTGTGGCTTAAGCACTGAGCTGTTAACCACAAGGTCAGCAGTTCAAACCCACCAACTGCTGAGAGAGAGAGACAGAGAGAGAGAGAGAGAGAGAGAGAGAGAGAGAGAACTGAGGCAGCCTGTTCCTGTAAACATTTACAGTCTCAGAACCTTAAGGAGCAGTTCTCCTCTGACCCTTGGGTCACTCTGATTGGGAATTGAACCAACAGCAGTGTGTTTGGTTTGGTTGTCTTTGAAAATCTGGAGGGTTTTGTGTGTGTTTTTATTATTATTATTGTGAATTATGTGATAGTTTACATAGGAGAACATTAGTTTTACATTCATTTTATCGTATATTGTTTCTGGAGCTTTTTTTGATGAGGTCAAAGAATGTTGCTGTGAATCCTGGTGTTTCCACAGCCAGATTTTGCTGTGTGGCTCCCTCTCTCTGGTAATCACGTCTTCTTACTCTATTGGGCCAGGGTTGGAAATTGTCAGGGCCACGGATGAAGGCCTCCTGTCTTCTAGCTCTGTCAGGAGCCCCTGGTGTCTGAGTCCCAGGCAGATGCACAAACAGCAAGAGGAGACGCGAGCCTGCCTGCTTGAACCCCTTCTGTTCATCCTTCCTGGAGAGTCCCAGCAGTGTTTACTGATCAAACAAATGAATTGATTCTGTGATTCTGCACTTGCAACACCTCAAAGGCATTTGACAGTAAGCCAGGGCTGCAGAGCCAACTGTCTTTGGGCACTTCCACCTGGATGTTCCAGAGCACTGCATACTTCCACATTTAAAACTGAACTCCTCACACAGGATTTGGTTCCTTGGTTTGGAGGTTTAATGTCACAGTTTCATGGGACATTGCAGTTTACTGGACTAACAGCACGTTTAGAGCTTTGGTTCTTCTTCCTAGTTGTTATCACAGTGCCTGGGATCTTAAGAGCTTGCAGGCAACCATCCAAAGTACAATTGGTCTGGATTCACTGGAGCAACAGAGGAGGAGAGTCAGGAATAGGAGGAGGATGTGGAATGTGTGGTTCATTGCCTCCATAAACAATTGCTTCTTTTGTCATGAGACCAGAAAAACTGGATAGTGGCTACCATTATTGAATATTTGGACCAAAGATTCCAAAGGGGGGAAATGCAGAATGGAATTCCAAATTCTCATGAATTCGAGACTTTCTGAAACTATTGCCCTGCGATGGTAGTGAAAACCCAATCCAAAAGGGAAAAATCATTAAATTAAAAAATATCTATCCCCTGACATCTTCTTTACCCAAACTATGGTTTAGTTTAACTAGTAATAATAGGTCTTCCTTGAGCATTGGGCTCTTTTAAGAACTCTTTATATAGGATCCAAAGGAGCTCTGGTAGTGTAGTGGTTACAAAATGGGAACCACAAGGTCAGCAGTTCGAAATTACCAGCTGTTCCATGGGAGAAAGATGATGCTTTCTGTTCCCGTAAAGATTTACAGCCTCAGGAAACCTGTTCAGGGTCACTATGGGTCAACTCCATGGCATTTAACAACAACATATAGGATCCCATTGGCAACAGCAACTTGAAAGATTGGATAGGAACCTTAGGAGGCAGTGGTTCATGTTAATGAGGAGGCAGTGAGTTTATGTTAATGGGGGAGGGAATGAGTTTATGTTAATGGAGAAGGAGAGGGAGTGAGTTTTTGTTAAAGAGGGACAACTCAGAACAGGATGGTGAGAGTGGGTGCACAGCTGGAAGGGCGTGATCAGTGTCACTGAATTGAACGTGTAGTAGCCCTTCGTGTAGAAACTGCTGTTTTGCTGTACATATTCTCAACAACAAAATAAATAGATGTAGAGAAAGAAAATGAACTCCTTACTCTCCCATCAAATCTGCGCTCTCACCTGTGTTCCTGTCTCAGCAAATGGCCCCACATCTGCCTGGTTCATTGCCCAAATGTAAGACCTAAGTAGCACCCTCAACTCTTGCATCACTTATTCACAAATTATTCTCTCCTATACTCTAGGCCGCATGCTAGGTATGGAGTTCCTGGATGGTGCACTTAATGTGCTCCACTGCTAACTGAAAGGTTGGAGGTTTGTGTTCACCCAGAGGTGATTCAGAAGAAAGGCTTGTCAATCAACTTCCAAAAAATCAGCCACTGAAAACCCTATGAACGCAGTCCTGTTTTGACACACACAGGCTGACCAGGAGTCAGAGTTGACGCCATGGCAGCTGGTTTTTATGGTAAGCAGAGGGGGAAAAGAATGACAAGGGGAGGGGAAGTCCCTGCCCTGTTAGACCTTAAGAGTGGTTCTCAAGACTCTCGGATCTGAATTCCCGTTTTATAACAAAAATATCCTCTTTACCATCCTAAAATGAACGTCACAAACAATGCAACCTATTTATTCATGTAATGAAAAGAATATTAATGCTGCAACTATAATGCAAAAGAGACATTAACAGAGCATTATAATAAAATGTGTTTCAAGCTGTAAGTGCTCAGGCCTAACGCATGAGAAGACATGATGAATCAGAAGGCAGGAAAGAAGGTCAAATGGAAACAGGGGACCCAGAGAGGAAGTGGGAAGAGTGCTGGTCCACTAAGGGTATTGCAACTCGAGTCATGAGGCAAAAAGTGAACGAGAAGCTAAAATGTTCACACATGTACAAAAAGCCATGATGAAGCCATCAGATGCTTGTAGGTCATCAGGACAAATAACTTTGGATTTAAGAGAAGATAATAGCCAAGGGCAGAGGTGGTTTAGTGGTAGAATTCTCCCCTTCCGAGCAGGAGACCAGGGTTCAATTCCCAGCCAACACACCATGTAGGCAGCCACTGCCCATCTGTCACTGGAGACTTACATGTTGCTTTGATGCTGAACAGCTTACAGTGGTGCTGCCAAACTAAAACATACTAGGAAGAAAGACCTGGCTATCTACTTCTGAAAATCAGCCAATGAGAACCCTGCGAATCACCACAGTTAGATCTGCAACTGATCATAGGGATGGCGCAGGACTGGGCAGTATTTCATTCTGTTGTGTGTGGGGTCGCCCAGAATCAGAGCCAACTAAATAGCAGCTAACAACACCAACTCTGAAACAGCCCAGAAATAAGGCCTGATAGTGCAAGCCAAGGGTGTTGATCGAATCAAATTGACCTAACCTATCTGCCATTTGCTTACACCTCGGGGCCAGGCTTTGTTCTGTCTGCCCAAGTCCACAGGTCAAGTACAGAGGACATTTTGCAAACAGTGATAAAGCTTCGTTCTAAACAACTAATGACTTCCACACCCTTCTCAGAGTAACCAAGGATATGGAATAAAGCCCATTCCTCCCCACAGTCCCTGCAATGGACAGAGGAACTTATTGCCACTTTCAAGGGGACATGTCCACTTTCAGGAAAGTTACCAGGGCTACAGCAGAAAGACCCTTCAGGCAAACCTGAGTCCCCAGTGTCTTCTGCCACTTTCTAGATATGTGAACTTGAAGTTCCATTCCCTCTTCTGTAAAATAAAGTTATTAACATCCACAGAGGGTTCAAAAGATTCTATGATTAATATAAATGACACCTTTAAAAATGCTTGAGTAAGCAGAAGCTAATATATTAATACAGTGCTTCGTTCTGCTGTGCATAAGGTCGCTATGGGTCGGTACTGACTTGATGGCACCTAACAACAACAATATATTGTTGACAATATATTATTGACAAATAACAATATATTATTGACAAATGACCCACAGTTGTTGTCAAGTGCCGTCGAGTTGATTCTGACCTATAGGGTTTCTGAGGAGTAGCTGGTGAGTCTGAACAACCAGTTCATGCATTCAGCTGCCAGCCCAAAGGTTGAAAATTCAAGTTCACCCAGAGATAACTCAGCAGGAAGATTCACAGCCTTGGACCTGCTTTGGGGCAGTTCTATTCTGGTCTATATATGTGGTGGTAGTAGTGTGCCATGGAGTCAGTTCTGACTCAGAGCGACCCTGTACAGGGCTGTGAATTTTTTACAGAAGCAGGAAGCTTCATGTTTCTCCCGTGGAACAGCTGGTAGTTTCAAACTGCTGACCCTGAGGTTAGCAGCCCAATTCATAACCACTATGTTCGTTACCAGAGCTCCTTGTCCTATATATTATTGTTGTTGTTATGTGCTGTTGAATCGATTCTGACCCATAGCAACCTTGTACAGGGTTTCCGAGGCTGTAAATCTTTGTGGATGCAGAAAGCCTCATCTTTCTCCCGCGGAACAGCTGGTAGTTTCAAACTGCTGACCTAGCAGTTCACAGCCCGATTCGTAACAACTACGCTACCAGAGCTCCTATATATAGTCATTATGAATCAGAATCGACTTGATTGCAATGGGTTTTGGGAGGTGGGCAGAGGAGCACTGAAGCAAACCAAGTGACTTAGTATATAATTTAGCACACTTGGAATGTAAGCAGCAGCTGTGTCAGGGTGTGTCAAGATGGCAAGTCCTCTGTGAACAAAAGACTTCAGGGAGGAATGAAGTTTGAACTGTCCCTAAGATAGGGAGCTCTGGTAGCATAGTGGTTACGAATCGAGCTGCAAGGTCAGCAGTTCAAAACTACCAGCGGTTCCGCTGACTATGAGTCGGAACCGACTCCACAGCACATGACAACAAAGATAGGGAAGACTGATGAGACAAGATATCAGGCAGGACATACCAGGAGGTGAGGTACCAACTGAGACAGCAAAGTATTTGCAAGGAAGACTCGGCCCAGGGGAGGTTGTTCATTTCTTTTAGATGTTCCTGCCTAGGCCTTGAGGCAAAAAGATGAAGCTATTTGCTCCTGTAAAAATTTACAGAAAACCCAATATAGGGTTGATATAAATCAGAATTGACTAGCTGACAATAGGTTTGGTTTTTGGTTTGGCTGTGGTCTTGGGCTCAGGGTGTTCCATCTTTGTCATCAAGAGTCACTTAGATCTTAAATCTTAGAGGAACAACTTGCAAACCAATATTCCATCACAGAGGAAAGCAGTTGATTACGGTGGAAAGACTGCAAAAAGGAGTGAATGCTTTATTTACTCAGATCTTTTACCTCTGTTAATTTCACACTTTGGGCAATATTAAGGCATTTATTGTTTCTGTTTTGTTTCCCAATTTTTAAAATAAACTTCATGGTGTGAGTAAGAAATGAAGAAAGTTAATGTATAAAGAATACTTACAGTGTCAGGCTTCATGTTATATCATCTGCAAGTCTGCAATTGACTAGGAGTTGGTTCCCTTTAACCCATGTCCTCTGCCCTAGGCAGAGAAGAGTCAACCTTGGTTAAATCCACCAGGTGTGTGTCCCTGGGCAAGTTACCTTCTCTGAAAAGATTTTTTTTATCTGTGAAATGGGACAATAGTGCCAAACTCAATAGACTTAGAAGGCTTTGGTGGAATAATCATATATGATAAATATAAAGAAGCCAATACAACCCTGGGCAACCAGTAATTTCTCGGTAATGTTTCTTCCATCTCTCTCTGCCCATCCTCTTGCCAAACACACATCTGGCCTTCCCTTCCCCAGGGACCAGACCCAGCACTGGGGAGCAGAAGCAACACAGGATTTGAAACACTCTGATGAGGCAGGACATACCAGGAGGTGGGACACCAACTGAGATAGCAAAGTTAGAGCTTTGCTTTGACATTTCCTAGCTGGGTGACATCAGGCAAACCATTTGGTGTCTTTCAGCCCTGGGTTTCTTAAATGAGAGGGCTCCAAAACATCCACGGAAAATGGAACTGGAAGATAATAGAATTTTTCATGAACTTTTTGAAGTCCCCTTGGATAACTTGGGAATTGTTCCCTTTGTGTTCCCTAATAATTCCAGAGTTGTTGTGCACCGTTAATTCAAGTTGTTGTTGTTGTTGCTAAGTGCCATCGAGTCGGTCCTGACCTATAGTGACCCTGTATAGGGTTTCCAAGGAGCAGCTGGTGAGCTTGAACAACCAACCTTGCAATTCAAAAGGCTTTGCAGTCTGGCGCATTAACCCACAGCGCCACATGTTAATTCAAGAGAGCCCCTTAATTAGAGCAGTAGCAGTAACAATCAAAAAAGGATTTAAAAGGGAATTTTCTAATCATATAGCTGTTAAGTGCCCACAAGTTCATTCAGATTCATAGTAAACCTGTACCAGGTTTCTGAACGTTGGTGGGCTTGAACCACCGACTTTGAGGTTAGAGAGCCAGTACACGTCACACCAGGAGTCAGCTTGGCTACCTCTGTTTCGCTCCTGGGAAAGGAGAGGCTCCTAAGACTGAAAACACAATCCTCTTGGCTTTTCTGACTGGAACACCTGGCATGCAAATGAGCAGCATGTTAGCAACTGTAAAAGAATGTACCATAGCAGGATCTGAACACATATAAGTGAGATTGTTCTTGGGCAACGTAGGATCTAAACGGAAGGGAACCTTACGTAATAATGATTCTGTGTGGTTTGGAAAGGACTTCAGTTTCCCTGACTTTAACACCAGAGAAAGAGAAAGTGCAGATAGAATCTTTTAAAGGTGTCTCTGCTCTAAAATCCTACCTTCTGCAAATTTCTGGTCACATTCCTGCCTTGGTTCTCCTAGGCTAGGGCCCCCATCAAGACTTGTCCATTAAAATTTCTTTTAATAAATGAACAATGGCTTGGAAGTCTCTAAAGCCAGGTCCACAATGCTGGAGGTTGCTGACTCGCTTCTTGCCATCTGATGAAACTGACTGGGTCTCTAATGACCCTGGCTTTGTCAACAGGACGACTGCTATTCCTATCTGAGAGAAAGGCAAAAATACAGTTGGAAAACCCCAACCAGGAGCCTCAGGTACAAATAACAGGGATCATCGGTCAGACTTAAACCCCAACCTTCAGCCTACACAAAAATTCTCAAAGGGAGGTTCTAGGACCAGAAACATCACCTGGGAAATTGTTGAACATCCAGAATCCAGAGTTCCCTCCAGACCTACTAAATCAGAAACTTGGGGTAGATCTTCCCAAGGGATTCTGATACATGTACCTAGTGGTGTGGGAATCATGATCCCTAAAGTAATAAAACACACCTTTGAAAGCACAAAGTCTGGATCTTTTTATTAAAGTCCACAGGCAGGTGAGGAATAGTAGGCTAAGCTAATGTCTGGATCCAATCCAGGTTCAGCTACTTCCCAGCTATGGGACCCTGGGCAGTGTACTGAACCTCTTCAGTCTCAGTTTCCACACCTATGAAAAGTTGGAAGTCTCACATGTATGTTGTTATTAAGTGCCATTGAGTCGGTTCCGACTCATTGAGACCTTGGATAGGGTTTTCAGGTTGTGTATCTTAAACTACCAGCCGCTCCGCGGGAGAAAGATGAGGCTTTCTACTCCCGTAAAGATTTACATCCTCGGAAACCCTGCACAGGGTCGCTATGGGTCGGAACCGACTCCATGGCACTTAACAACAACAACAACATCTTTGTGGAAGCAGAAATTTTCATCCTTCTCCCCAAGCATCTGGTGAGCTCAAAGCACTGACCTTGTGGCTCGCAGTCCAGTGCTTATCCCACAGATCACCGCACTCACCACATGTATGAGCCCCCTAAAGAATATTTAGTTACTGGTGGTTCCGTTTGCTGTGGTTGATGGCATTTGCTCATAGGCCCCAGAAAATGTCCTGGCCTTTGTCACACTTCTCTGGACACAAGTCTCCTAAGTCCTCTAAAGTCTCAGGCGCTCAAAGAAAGCCAAGCAAATCCTGCCATCTTCCCTAAGGGACCCAGAGGGCCTGGCCTAGAAATGGTCTTGGAGGTCAGTTACAATGATCCCTCTTTTCTGCTGAGGGATGATGCTCAGGAGAAGAGTTTTCCCAAGGTAGCGGCGACGAGAGAAGGCGGCAGAGCTGGAGTCCAGCAGCACTCATGGTTCAGGGCTCTGCCTCTGCTTCTTGCTGACTACCCCGGCCCAAAGGGCATTAAGGATCACTCCACCAGCTCCATTTCACCCCTCGGGATTTTTCAAGGCCCCGGATCGTCACCCTAGTCCACTCCGGCCTCCTCCCGGCTGTAAACCCTGGGCCCGCCTTCCAGGAGCGGGCACTGTACCAGGAATGCTGGGCTGCTCTTTCCACTGCCAGGCCGCCCCCTAGCGGGTCCGAGGCGCACTGCAGCCACGCTCCTCGCCTCGACGCCGCGGCAACTCCGCTACGCCCCGCCCTGCTCCTAGCGCGCTGCGGGGAGGGGCGGGGCCGGGAGGGGCCGGGAGGGGAGAGGCGGGGCCGGCGCTGGCCGACGCTGCTGGCCGCTAGGCTGGCGAGGGCCGCGGGCGCGGGGCTTCGGCCGCCGCGGATGGGAGGCAGCGCCCGGGCGGGAGAGCGACGGTGCTGCTGCCACCATGGGGAACAAGCAGACCATCTTCACCGAAGAGCAGCTGGACAGCTACCAGGTGAGCTCTGCGCACCCTGGCCCGGCCGGCCAAGTTGTCCCCGCCGCCCCTCATCTCTCTAGCCATCATTTGCGCGGCCTCTGCGAAGCCGGTTCAATCTCCGTTCAAACCCTACCTCTGCCTTCAGCTCTCAGCGTGACCTTGCGTCAGTGACTTTCCCTTTCCGAACCTCACTTTCCCCAACTGTGGAATGAGAGCGCTGTCTAGTTGGAAGGTTCTTTCGGGTGCACCTCCCTCCAGCCTTCCCTCCTCGCTCCCCCCATTCAGCTTTCTTCTTTGCTCCAGACGGGGCCGGCCCCTCCTAGTCACCTATCTGAGCAATCACCGTGGCATGGAGATGATGGGTCAGTATCTGTGGGCTGGACTGTGGACCACTTCCCCAACCCTCCTCTCTCCCATTCCAGGTGGGCAGAAACGGCCCAGGAGAATGAGTTTGTGAATCCGAAATGAACTGTGATTCCATCTGGGTTTGGAGTGGGGTGCACCAGCCCCCAAATGTGGTCTTCAGTTAAGGATATCTTGTTCTTGTTCTTTTGAGGTCTCTCCCTCTGGCCCCAAGGGAGCTCTGGTAGCGTAGTACGAATCGGGCTGTGAACCTTAAGGTCAGCAGTTCGAAACTACCAGCTGCTCCACGGGAGAAAGATGAGGCGTTCTGCTCCCGTGAAGATGGACAGCCTCGGAAACCCTGTGCAGGGTCGCTATGAGTCGGAACCGACTCCACGGCACATAACCACCATCACCCTCTGGCCCGCCCCAAGAGCTTCTAAGCAGCATGGAAAGAACTGGATCAAGAAAGCGAGCAACTAGGAAGCAGCCTTCCATAGCTCCCTCTGTAAACTCTCTCAGGCCCTCCCAACATTCCCTCCGAGCCTGGTCTCCTAGGAAGCAGCCTTCCATAGCTCCCTCTGTAAACTCTCTCAGGCCCTCCCAACATTCCCTCCGAGCCTGGTCTCCTAGGAAGCAGCCTTCCATAGCTCCCTCTGTAAACTCTCTCAGGCCCTCCCAACATTCCCTCCGAGCCTGGTCTCCTAGGAAGCAGCCTTCCATAGACCCCCCCAGGCCCTAGCAACATTCCCTCCGAGCCCTCCAGGTCTCCCTGTCTCGGCAGCAATCTGTTGCCTTTAAGGGTTTTCTACCAATGACCATCACATAATGCTAGAAGAGAATTGTGCTCCATAGGGGTTTTCAGTGGCTGGCATTTCTTCTGAGCCTGCTCTGGGTGGACTCAACCCTCTAACCTGTGTATTAGCAGATGAGTTAGCATTAACTGTTTACACCAACTAGTACTCACCTCCCAAGGAAGCTCTCCAAGTCAGAGATCCAAATGCCATCCCACCCATGTGCAAACTTTTCCTGCATTGCCCATCTCCTGCAGGAAGAAGCCCAACTTCACCAGTTTACCCAGAGTCCTCAAAGCCTGCCCTGGGGCCCCATCCCTGCCCTATGTATGTGCCCCTGTTCAAAACAAAACAAAAATAAATAACAATTTGTAGTTCCTTTGACCATACTAGGAGCCCTGTGGCACAATTCATTAAATGTTGGTTTGCTAACGGAAAGTTCAGTGGTTCAAACACACTCCATGGGAGAAAGATGAAGCTGTTTGCTTCCATAAAAATTTACCCAGTGTGGCACTGTGGGTTAATGTGCTAGACCACAAGGTCAGTGGTTCAAGCTCACCAGCCACTCCTCGGAAACCCTATGTAGGGTTGCTATGGGTCAGAACTGACTCGATGACACTTAACAACAACAAATAGGATTCCCAAGACTGAAAATCTTTCTGGAAGCAGACAGCCTCATCTTTCTCCAGTGGAGCTGGAGTCTTGGTGTGGTGTAGGATAAGCATTAGACTACGAAGTCGGCAGTTCAAACTCACCAGCCACTCCTCAGAAACCCTATACAGGGTTTCTAGGAGTTAAAGTCGGTACTGACTTGATGGCACTTAACAACAACAACAACAACATAAGGTTACTAGGAGTTAGTATGGACTTGAGGGCAGTCGGTTTAGTTTTGTCCACACGGTGTCCTTGGTCTGGGATGTCTGCCCCCTCTGTAGGTGAGCTCTCTAATTCTTCAAGGACCAACCACTCTGATGCCTCTTCCTGGCATCCCCTAGGCAGAGGGGGCTGGACTGCGTTGTACAGCTGGGTCTCTGTAAATGTCTGTCTGTTGCTTTCTTGAGTATTTATTTTGATGTAAAGGAAAACCCAAAAACCCCACCACCATCAAGTTGATGTTGACTCATAGCCACGCTATAGGACAAAGTGAGACTACATTTTTACTGGAGCAGACAGTCTTGTCTTTCTCCCGAGGAGTGAGTGGTGGTTTTGAACCATTAGCCTTGCAGTTAGCAGCCCACACCCCACCAGGGCTCCTACTTGTAAGGGATGTTGTTGTTAAGTACCTTTGAGTTGTTTCCAACTCATAGTGACCCTGTATAGGGTTTCAGAGGAGCAGCTGGTGAGTTTGAACCACTGACCTTTTGGTTCAAACAGACCTTGTAAGGATCCAGTGCTTAGTTTATCCTGCAGCGCCACATCAGGACTCCAGTGTTGAAGGATTGTTGTTGTTAAGTGTTGTCAAGTCAATTCCATAGCAACCCTGTATATGGTTTCCAAGGAGCAGCTGGTGAGCTTGAACCACCAACCTTGCATTTCAAATGACTTTGTAGTCTGACACATTAGCCCACAGCGCCACACCAGGACTCCTCCGTGGTGAAGGATTGTTGTTGTTGTTGTTAAGTGCCATCGAGTCGGGTCCGACCCATAGGATAGGAAGCTTGAAATGTAAGTCCTCTGATGTAGGAGGAGGTAAAATAAAGGCCCGTTCTCCTTCTCCTCCTGAGAGGAGCCCTGGTTGTCAGTAACCCAAGATTTTGGCTCCCCATGTAAGAAGAGGAGTCCTGGTGTGGTGTTGTAGGATGAGCACCAGACGGCTAACTGCAAGGTTGACAGTTCAAACCCACAAGCTGTTCCTCAGAAACTCTATACTGGGTCGCTGTAAGTCGGAATCAACTCAATGGCATTTAACAACATCAAGGTAAAGAGAAGGAGGAAGAGAGTCACATGGATGGAGTCCCTGTGTGTGCCCGGCACTGTGCTGGATGCCCTGTATGTATCTGCTTTCTGACCATCAAAGTGAGGTGGATTATGAGCCCTATTTTCTTCTTCTTGTGAGTTGCCATAGAGTCCGTCTGTCTCATGGTAACGCCTGTGTGCAGAGTAGAACTGCGCCATAGGGTTTTCAAGGCTGTGACCTTTTGGATTTAGAGTATCAGACCTGTCTTCCAAACTGCCTCTGGGTAGGTTTGAACTGCCAACTTTTCTGCTAATAGTAGAGTGCTTAATCTTTTGTGCCACTCAGGAGCTCCTAGCCCCATTTTATAGAGAAGTAAATGAATGGAGGCCTATGGGAGAATTGAATTCCTGATCAGCACTGGACTGCAAACCACAAGGTCAGCAGTTCAAAACCCTCCAGCTGCTCCTTGAAAACCCTATACAGGGTCGCTATGAATCAGAACCAACACAACGGCCCTTAACAACAAACAACATGGGAGAATCGGTGCAGTGGTAGAATTGTCACCTTCCATATGGAAAGTCTGGGTTCAGTTTCTGGCTAGTGTTCCTCAGGTACAGTCTGTGGTGACTTCTGTATGAAGCTTCTACACTAAGATGGATTAGGAAAAAAGGCCTGGAGGTCTGCTTCCAAAACCCAACCAATGAAAGCCCTTTGGATTGCAGTAGACAGATGTACAGTTGATCACGGCACAAGACTGGGCAGGGGTTTGTTCCATCGCGCATGGGGTTGCTGTGAGTCAGGTACCCACTCAATGGCAGATACCAATGACAAATGGCAGAAGCCAAAATTCCACTTAGTCAGGGACCACATGGGAATGCAAATGGTGACTCCTCAAAGACTTCACAGCCTAGAGAGATGGACCCTTGTCTCCCTTGGCCCTCCTGGGAGAGTCAGGTGGCTGAAGCCCTGTGGGAGTGGGAGGCTTTTGCTTTGCCTGGCAGGTTCAGAAACAATGGAACTCTTGAGCAGGCTGTTGGAAGATGGGTAGGATTTTACCCAGGGGCTGGAAAGAGGCCTTCCAGGTGAAGGGGCCATGTGGATAAAGGCTTAGAGGTGGTCGCAGGCAGGCAGGCAGGCAGGCAGACCATGCTCAGAAGTGAAGCAAGTAGCCATGGGGGTGGGGATCCTGAGTCCCACTCACATCAGCCTGGCATTGGGTTACTACTGGAGCCAACCCCAGTGCTGGGTTCTGATTCTTTGCCAGCGCCTGGCTGGCCCCCGCCAGATGGGGTGGGAGAAATAGGAGCCCTGAAACCTGAGAGCCCCACACCCTTCCCTCTGGTTCTCCAGCCAGCCATGGGCCAGCCAAGGCCAGGCAGAGTAGGGGGGACCCTGGGTTATAGCCACCCCCTCCTCCAAGGGACCCCCAGGCCTGGTGCTGAGTGGGCTCCCAATGCAGGGCACCCTCTCTCCCTAGTGCCCATGTGTTTGTGTGTGTCAGTGATTCCCCCAAATCCCGCATCTGCCCAGACTATGCCTCTACATTCCAGATCCACCCCCCAGGCCCTACAAGCCCTGTCCTAACCGGGCTCACTGTTGTCCCCACAGCCCTTGGCTACACCTCCAGCTGTCCTGACACCCTACCCCCATATCCCACTTCAGACCATGTCTTCAGTTAAGCGTAAATCCTGGCTGGGTGCTGGCAGCCAGGAGGCAGGCTTGCAGAATGTGCCCTTTGGTTGTTTAAAGTATTATATATTCCTAGGTGTTTTTGTGTACATCTCCCCACCCCTAAACAAACAAACAAAAAAACCCAGAGGGAATGGAAGCAAATACTGTTGAATGATGATGCACAGAGGGGATTGTAATCATTGCAATGAAACAATGGTGTAAAGCCTATGTTCTCCTGTGTAAACTATCACTCGGCTCACAATAAAAACTTTAAAAAAAAATACATAAAAGAGTAAGTCCTGGGGCTCAACCTCTTCCATGCCTCACCTTGGGGTCCCATCCTGTGGATCCTCATCAGCCCGGAGGAGGCCTCCTTAGTCTCCTGCAGACTGAGGTTGCAACTTCCTCACCCTTCCTGTCTTGTCTCCAGCTCCCTGAACTCCTGACAGTCTGCTTTTTTTCTCATTCTTCCTTTCTTCCTCCTTCCCTCTTTCTTTCTCCCTTCCTCTCTCCCTCCCTCTTTTTATATAACAGACATAATAGGCATCACCATCATAAAGCAATTCTCTTTCTTTTTTTCTTTAGAAATAATCCATGGACAGAGAATTCCATTCTATGTGTTACATTAACCAATTACTATTGTTCTTAGGCTACCACTATGGGTGCCTGGAGGATCTTTCTAAAACACAGCAGTGAACCTCTGCTCTCCACAGGGACCAGGGGACAACAGTCTGAGGGCATCCACAACAGAGCGCCCCAGGTCTGGGTTCAGCTGGCCTCCAGCCTCATTTCTTACTCTCTAACCATGCACCCCAAGTTCCAGGAGCACTGGAGGGCTTCTAGCCAAGTGTTCCCTCACCTCCTTTCTTGTTCCCAAGTGCCCACACCTCACCTTTTCATCTTCCCAGGTTTGGCCTCGCCAGGCTCCCTGATTCCCCCGGCCACCAGCTGACCCACATACACACACAGGCACCAAGCTTCTTGTGACCGCAGAGTGGTTTATTCCAGGTAATTACCTGTTTACACTCCATCTCCCCACATATGTCTACTTTGTAAGCATACAAAAGGCACTTGGAGGACGTTGGCAAGTGAATAAACTATCGAACCCTCTATATGGCTGGCTCTCAGGAGAGGAAAGAACACGCAGGGATTCTGAAGTCCTGGGTTCAAGTAAATGGGCAGCACCTTCCCTTCTGAGCTTCAGTATCCCCACCTGTAAAAGGGGAGCTGTGCTTATGACACAAGGATCTTGTGGGGATCAACCGAGATTGCTTTGAAGCCTGGCGGAGAGCAGAGAGCCAGCCCTTAGGATTAGTAGAGAGACCTGAGCTAGCACTGTTGGGTGGAGAGTGAGCTTTGCACTCCAAGCTGGGACCCAGCTGTGTCTCTCTGTTCCTGCCTCTGGCACACAGACCCTGCCTGCAGGCAGGAAGACTGCCTGGAGGAAGTAGCCCTTGAGATGAGATTTGGCAAATGAAAAGGGTTTGGATAAACTGGAAAGAGAGAAAGGCGGTGCAGGTAGGGGGATTAGAGTGAAGGTAAATTCAGAAGCAGAAGAACTAAAGCTGCTGGAGTCTGGAGCTCCCACCTCTTTATCCCACTCCCACCCTGTGACCTGCAGTTTGGAACAAGCTGTTTCATTTTGCTCATGAGTTCTTCTATCTATAAACTGGGCAGAAAATGCCTGCGCCTATAGGCTGGTGATGAAGATAAAAATAAAAAAATAAAGATAGATTAGAACTCCTAGTATCATACTGGAGTCCTGGTATGGCACTGTGGGTTAATGTGCTGGACTACAAAATCGGTTTGAACCGCATGGTCGGCGGCAGTTCAAGCTCATAAGCCACTCCTCGGAAACCCAATGCAGGGTTGCTATGAGTCAGAACTGACTCAGCCGCACCTAACAACAACAGAGCATGTTGGCTCTAGAGATAAGCACTGGACTGTGAACCACAAGGTCAGTGGTTTGAGCCTACTAGCTGCTCTGAGGGAGAAAGATGAGGCTTTCTGTGTCCACAAAGATTTATAGCCTCAGAAACCCTATTCAGCGTCACAATGAGTCAGAACCGACTTCACGGCATTTAACAACAGTACCATACCAAAGTCCTGGTATGACACTGCGGGATAAGCACTGCACTGCTCTTCTCAAGGTTGTTGGTACAAACCCACCAGCCTCTCCTGGGAAACCCGATGCAGGGTCCCTGTGAGTTGAAACCAACTCAATGGCACCTAATAACAGTTACCATACCTGGTCCACATGCTCTGGACCTGAATCTAGCTGCACATTGGAATCTCCACAGGAAACTTTGAAAATCGCTCAAACCTGTATCCTACTTTTGTTGTTGTTGTTAAGTGCCATCGAGTTGGTTCCGACTCATAGCGACCCTGTATAGGATTTCCAAGGAGCAGCTGGTGAGCTGGAACTACCGACCTTGTGGTTTAAACCAACTTTGCAGTCCAGTACATTAACCCACAGTGTCACACCAGGACTCCTATCCTAATTTGGGGCTTCTGATTTCATTGGTCTGGAGTCCAGCTGAGACACAGTGATGTTCAGAAGACCCCAGGTTGGTTCTAATGTGCCGCCAGTGTTGAAGACTGTGCTCTACAGTGGTGGTTCTCACTGGAAACAAGATCTCCGGGAGTGCTTGTTCAAATGCTGATTGCTGGGCTCTACCCCTGGAGTCTCTGATTCTGTGGAGCTGGGGAGGTGCCTGAGAGGCCTGTTGACTCCAAGCTTCCAGATGCTATTGCTGCTCCAGGACCCACACCTTGAGGACCACTGAAGGGGAAAGATGTAAGCAGTTGGAATAAGGGACTCATTATGAAGGGAAATTGACCCTCCGCTAAGGGTCTCGGAATGCTTCCTCCCCCACCCAGGGTCTAAGAGAGGAGGGGCAGTGGACAGATCAGGGGAGCTGGGACCCTTCCCCATTCCCACCTCTGCTGAAGACCCCACCAGGCTACTTGGGAGAGATCGGACCCTCCTCATTGGGCAGTTTCAAGCTATAGAGCCAGCCCTTGGGTGGGAGTTGGCCCAGACAGCCCACCTTGTCTGCCTTTTTCAGGTGTCTAGGGTCTGATGAAGGAGCCCTGGTAGCCTAGTGAGTTACATGTTGGAGTGTTAACTACAAGGTCAGCAGTTCAAATCCACCAGCCACTCCAAAAGAGAAACATGAGGCTTTCTGCTCCCATAAAGACTTGTTGTTGTTGTTAGGTGCCATCGAGTCAGTACTAACTCATAGTGACCCTGTGCACAACAGAACAAAACACTGCCTGATCCTGGGCCAACCTCATAATTGTTGTCATGCTTCAGCCCACTGATGCTGCCACTTTGCCAATCCATCTCGCTGGGAGTCTTCCTCTTCTTCTCTGACCTTTCCAAACATGATATCCTTCTCCTGCGACTGGTCCCTCCTGACAAAATGTCCGAAGTATGAGAGATGAAGTTTGGCCATCCTGGCCTCCAAGGAACACTCTGGCTGCATGCACTTCTTCCAACACAGATCTGTTGGGTTTTTTTTTTTACAGCTCATGGCACTTTCAATATTCACCTCCAACATTATAACTCAAAAGCATCAATTCTTCTACCGTCTTCCTTATTCACTGTCCAGCTTTCACATC
>NW_006408674.1:737440-768874 GCF_000296735.1 Chrysochloris asiatica
AGCAATTTGCTTGTTGTTGTAGTAATCAGTTGGACTGCCTATATTGTTTTGTATTTTTCCTGTCCGTCTTTCTTTCAAGAAGTATCTTCTGTTCTTCAATCCACTCCAGGGTGGTCTGCTTGTCCTTTTAAATGGAAAATTCCCACTACCTATGGTCTTATGTAATGCAGAGCCTCCACAGGAAGCCTCCTTCACTGGGCATGTTATGTTGTAGCCCCATTTTAGGTATTCCAATCAGTTATAGGCAGAAGATGGACTTACAAGCTTTCTATGTTGATATTTCTGGCTATTTCTTTCTCTCCCCTTCAAGTGTCTATTTTATAGTGGTATGCCAGGGAAACCAACATTCAAAAGACAGCCAAGCTTCTTAACATTATTTCCCCCCTTTTCCCCATTGCAACTATGTCTCAATCCCTCATTTGATTTCTTGATTGTTGCTTCTATGAGTGTTGATGGTTGATCCAAGAAGACTTACAGCCTTGGAAACCCTTTACAGGGTCGCTATGAGTCAGAACCGATCATGGTGGTAGTTGTGTGCCATTGAGTTGGTTCCGACTCATAGTGACCCTGTATAAACAGGTTTTGGAGGCTTTAAATCTTTACAGGAGCAGAAAATCTCACCTTTCTCCTGCAGAGTGGCTAGTGGATCTCAACTGCTGACCTTGCAGTTAGCAGACCAACACGTAACCCACTACACTACCAGGGTTGAGTACAAGCTATTTGTGCTACCCAGGGCTCTGTGGGACTGAATAGGACCAGGAAAGTTCCACCAACTCCCTGCTCTCAGCTCACCTATAGCAGCCAGGGGAAACCCTGGATGTGTGTCGATCCTCTCCAGTCCTCTTCAACATGCAGTCCAACCCCAGTGGCCTCAGAAATCAGCCAAGGCCAGCCTGTCTGCCAGCCTGGGCTGGAGCCACGCATTCTGTTTGAGAGCCCGCTGTGGTCAGCACATCGCCCCTGGAGGCCCCTTTGTGGAACTTAATGTTCTTTCTTCCCTTGTGCTCAGCAAAAGCAAAGGCCTGGCACAGTAGCCATCCCACAGACTCCGAAGTGGCTGATGCTCACCTCGGGCGGGCCAGGCTCTGAACAGTGATGTAACTGTAGGACATGGGTCATTAAGATAAAGATGAACTTGGAATCTGGGATGCCCTTGCAATCCTGAGTAATGCCCACCTAGGGTCCCCACTGGGGTCCTGGCATGGTGCTGCCGGGTAATGCATTGGACTGCAAGGTCAGCTTGAACTGCAAGGTCGATAGTTCAGGCTCACCAGCCGCTTCTCATAAACCCTATGCAGGATTGCTATGAGTTGGAACCGACTTGATGGTACTCAACAACACAGGACACCCACCAGTCTCAATCCAGAGCCTACAGACTCCTCTGCAGGGCTTGGTCCCCTCCCTTCCACGGCCCCCTCACTTCCAACACCCCAGGCCTCTCCATTCCCACCCCCATGTGACCTCTTCTATTCTAGAGGTTTCAGAGGCCAGGTGCTTGCTGTACACCTGACATGTTTGCCCTCTGGGGAGAGCTGGGACTGCTGCCTTCAGCTACGTGGGACTCCACCACTCACCTCTGGATTGGCCTTCTGTACCTGTTCAATGATGTGCCCTGTCAGTCCCCACACCTGGCTTTGTCTCCAACCGGCACATCTACCTCTGAATACTTTATTTTCCTCCTAAATGTGTCCCCCCTGCCTGATGCACAGTCCCCCATGTGTGCAGCCCCCCAGGGTCAGCTAGGGACCCACTAGAACCTGCTCTCCCCAGTGGGTTGGGGGTAGGGGAGAGGGTAACAGTGACTCTTCAGCCTCTCTTTGACTGTTCCCAGGAGGCCCTGGGGCAGGGAGGGCTCTGGGGGAAGGAGCCTGGGACCTGAACAACCAACTCTATGTGTGTTTTTCCCTTGTAGGATTGCAGCTTCTTCAATAAGAAGGACATCCTCAAGTAAGTGTGGCTTCCTTCACTCTCTGGAGCTGGGACTCAGGTGGGGCGGGTTGGACTAGTGGCGCTGAGGAAGAGTATCAGCCTTCATTAAGGAAACAAGTTCAGGCCTCGGCTCCACCACTGGGCTGCTGTGTGGACTCCGAGACCCCCATCCCCAGGCCGAGGAGTTTTGCCGGGAATTGAGCAGCTGTACACTACGTGCCAGGTTCCGTGTGGATGACGTCACACACTTTTTCATTTAACGTTCACTGTGACCTTATAAAAGCAAATCTTTGGATCCACATTTTACAGGTGGGACTTAGCAACTTGGCCAAAGCCACATAGCCAGGTACTGGAGACCTGGTCTTACTGGGTCTTACAGGTCCTTTGCTGTGGAGGGGAGCTTCAAAAAGTTTGTGGAAAAATCCCATTATCGTTCACTTACAGTTTTTAGGCAACTTTTTGAAGTCCTCCTACACTCACTGCATATGGGGTCTGCTATGGCAGAGTCCCTGTCTCTTAGTTCAGGACCTGTGGCTTCATCAGTCCTGGGAGGCCCCAAAGTCAGAGGCATAACCTGCCATGTCCCCGGCACCCTGAGCTGTCCACCAGCGTCTCTTCCATTCCCAGCATAAACCCCTCTCTTTGGGGCAGTAGGGTGGGCATAGAATAGAGAAATAAAGGGGCTGGCAGCTCAGGGTCCCCGGCCAGACAGTGGGCAAGAATCTTAGAATGCTGGGAAACCTGGCTCCCTCAGGCCTCACTGGGCCCCTCTGCCTGGGCTATCAGGTGGCACTAAAAGCCAGCAAGGGCTCACAGTCACTTTCCCTGGAGATCGATGGGCAAGCTGGGACTAGAGCCTGCTCCAGCTCCTCTGACAGGCAGTGTCCCTTGGCCCTTCCTCCCTGCCCAGCATCTTCTTCAGACATGTGCCCCAGGTGGGTCATGTGGAGAACCTCACTTCAGAGAGGCATGTGGAGAAGCAAAGCCCCCAGAGTTTGGCATCAGTAGACCTGGGCTCTGCTCCCATTTCCCAGTTTTATGGCCTTGTATAAGTGTTTAGCCCTCCCTGGGCCTCAGTTTCTTCCTCTCTACAATGGATTTACTGATACCTACCTTCCTAGCATGGCTGAGTGGAAGGACTCCCAGACCTGGGTGTTTGACAAATGGGATCTGGATTGTAGCTTGAGTGATGTGGGGGTGGGGACCCCATTGACACAGGATGGATCTCAGAACTGTATTAACACAACTGTTGCCCCTGCATTCTTGTGCCCCTGTTACCTTGCAGAGTTGTTGGCACAAATCCTCATCTGAGCCTCACTGCATTCATCCCTTGTTGCGAAGAATTCCCACAATTCCAACCACTACCTTCCCTCAGCCCCTCTTTGGGGCAGCCAACCATTTCTGTTCTAGCCACAAAAGCCCCTCGCCTCCAAATCTTGGTGCTAGCTGCCCCTGGAGCCGGAGTGCCCTCCTCACCCCCCTCTACCCAGGGAACTTCAACGAGGCCTCCAAGCCTCAACCCCAAGGTCCTCCCCCATCCAAGTTCCTCTGCCTCCTCGTCACCTCCTCTCTCACACAGCTGCTCTGTGTGCTCATGTCCTGGCTCCTCTGGACGGAGGTCCCTGCAGTCAGACCAGACCCAGGCTTTCCACTGTGTGGCAGGGACATGGCTCCTGGGAGCCACCTGTCAGCATCAGCACTTGGAAACTGGACAGGTGACAGATAGTAGAGCTGGCTGAGGCCAGCATGGCCTCCTGTAGGCCAGGGGGCTCCAAGGCTAGGCAAAGATAAAGGTGAATAAACAAGACAGCTCCATTGAGTTCCAGCTCTCGTGGGTTTCACTGCACTTGTTATTTTTGTGTGGTGGGATTATGAGTCATTTTCCCCTTCTGTCTTGGCTTATGTTGTAGTTTTCTACAGTAATCATGTCACGTGTATAATTTAAAAGATTATAAATAAAAGTTGAAAAACAGACAACAAAGCAGCAGCAGGCAAACATGTTGGGGCCCTGACTGGGTAGGCCTCTGTCTGTTCAGAGGGGATGTTCAGGATCCCAGTTTAAAGGGGAGCAGAGGAAATGGGAGCCTTAAGATCTTACCTACAGAAAGGAAGGTTTCTGAACGGGGTGGGTGGCTGGATGCGGTGGTTCAGTGTGCAGGTGGAAGAACAGGCGCTGGGGGAGTAATTGGATCTGTCTAGAGCGCGGGCTGGCCCGATGGTCATCTGTGACTTGGTATCACTGACCCATGGCTGCCGCAGAGCTGGGCCTCAAGCTGCAACAAGAGCTGCGGCTCAGGTTTCTGCCTCGCCATCTGGTCGGTACGTAGGGTGCAGTTTACCAAGAAAACCATCCAGCGAAGGAGTGGAGGGAGGGCCAGGGGGAGCCTAGAAAGGTCCTTTGGGAAAAGACACAGGCAAGCAGAGGCCTGGGTCTAGCCTGCCTGGCTCTGCTGCTAGCCTGTGTGTTACTGGGCAGGACCTTGCCCTCTCTGAGTTTTGGGCCTCAGTTACCCCACCTCGATGAAGAGGAATGGACCTGAGAGAACACTGGAGCGGACTCACCTTTTGACCAGGATTCTTCTATGGAAGCTTTGATCAAAATGTACAGGTGGTCGGTCATCATCTAGTTCTTCTGGTCCTCTGGCAAAGGGGTCAATTGTTTAAGGAGGCAACCAGACACATCATTTACTTTTTGAAATGTAAACAGTTGATATGTAGATCAAGTCATAAGTAAATGTCAGTCTCTTTCGTTATCAACCCCTCTTCATTCCTAGCCAACAGCGGCAACCAGTGTACACGTTGTGGTAAAGATTAAAGACTATAGCTTTTGGTATAGGTTACACCTCAATTTAAAGAAAACAAAAATCCTTACCATAACATCATGATAAATGGAGAAAAGATTGAAGTTGTCAAATATTTCATTTTATTGGATCCACTACCAATCCTCATAGAAGCAGCAGTGAAGAAATCAAATGGCATAATGCACTAGGCAAATCTGCTTCACAATTCTTCCTTAAAGTGTTTAAGAGTAAAGATGTCAGCTGTTTGGTCCAGACAACCATATAGATGTATGTGGATGCTTACTCTTTCAAATGCTGTTGCTGCATATATCAACTTAATAAAAATATGTTTATCTGTTAATATGACCTATCCGCCATCTACCACTCATCTGTCAGTTTGTCCTACAGAAGGAAGAAGTCCCTGGTGCATTGAAGGCATTGGCAAAAACAAGGTTCCAAGAATTGATGGAATACAAATTGAAATATTCAACAAACGGATGCAGCTCTGAAAGCACTCCCTAATCTATGCCAAGGAATTTGGAAGACAGCTCCCTGGCCAATTGATTGGCAGAGATCCACATTTGTGCCCATTCCAAAGAGAGGTGACACAAAAGAATGTGGAAATCATCAGACAATATCATGAATATCACATGCAAGTAAAATTTTGCTAACGATAATACAAAAACGGCTGCAACAATACATTGGTGGAGGTTCAAGCCAGACTCAGGTGAGGATGTGGAATGAGTGATGTCATTGCTGACATCAGAAGGAACTTGGCTAAAAGCAGAGAATACCAGAAAGATGTTTTCCTGTGCTTTGTTGACTATGCAAAGGCTTTCAACTGTATGGATCATGACAAACTATGGAGAACATAGTGAAGAATGAGTATTCCAGAACAGTTAATTGTGTACATAGACCAAGAGGCCATAATTTGACCAGAACAAGGGAACACTGAATGGTTTAAAATCGGTAAAGGTGTGTGCCAGGGTTTTATCCTTTCATCATACTTACTCAATCTGTATGCTGAGCAAATAATCTGAGAAGCTGGATTATATGAAGAAAAATGTGGCATCGGGATAAAAAGAAGATTCATTAACAACCTGCGATACGCAGATGACACAACCTTGCTTGCTGAAAGTGAAGTGGAATTCAAATAGTTACTGATAAAGATTAAAGACCACAGCGTTAGGTATAAGTTGTACCTCAATTTAAAGAAAACAAAAATCCTCATGATATACGGAGAAAAGATTGAAATTCTCAAATATTTCATTTTACTGGATCTGCAACAAACACTCATAGAAGCAGCAATGAAGAAATCAAATGACATATTGCGCTAGGCAAATCTGCTTCGCAAGACCTCCTTAAACTTTTCAGAGCAAAGATGTCAGTTTGAGGACTTAGGTGCACGTGACCCAAGCATGGCATTTTCAGTAAGCTCACAGTCACGTTGGACAACGAATAAGGAAGACCAGAGAAGAATTGATGGATTCGATTTATGGTGTTGAAGAAGAATATTGAAAGTACTGTGGACTGCCAGAAGAACAAACAAATCTGTGTTGGAGTCAGTACAGCCAGAATGTTACTTAGAAGCCAGAACGGTGAGACTTTGTCCGTTATATTTCAAACACCTTATCAGGAGAGACCAGTCCCTGGAAAAGGACCTCAAGCTTAGGATAGGGGAAGGTCAGAGAAAAAGAGGAAGCCTGCCAATGAAAAGGATTGGCACAGTGGCAGAAGCCACGGGCTCAAGAGGGACAAAGACTGTGACGGTGGTGCAGGACCAGGCAGTGTTTCGTTCTGTTATGCAGAGGATCGCTATGAGTCGGAGCTGACTCGATGGCACCTAACAACAACAATATGACTTACATTCATAGGTTTCCAAACGTTGACCTATCCATGAATTCTGGAATACATCCTAAAAATAAACAAACATAACTGCCAATTTTCCAGCTTGTGGCAACCCCCTATGTGTCAGAGTTCTTGTAGCTCTGTGTTTCATCGAGTTTCAGCGACTGAATTTTGGGGAGTAGATTTATAGTCTCAGAAGCCAGGCCTTTCTTCCAAGGTGCCTCTGAGTCATTCAAATCTCTAACCTTTGGTTTGCAGCTAAGCATGTCAATCACTCAGGGACTCTGTAATTAATCCTACAAGATCCTAACAATGAGTTAATGAATTTTAAATTACTGCTGGACTTGATTTAAGGAGTCCTGGTGGTACAGCAGGTTATGTGTTGGGCTGCTAATCACCAGGTTGGTGGTTCAAATCCACTAGCACCTTCATGGGATAAAGATGAGGCTGTTTGCTCCCATTAAGATTTATAGTCTCAGAAACCATAAGGAACTGTTCTAGTGTGTCCTATTATAAAGTTAGAATTGACTTGATGGCGGTGGTGGATGTGGAGGACTTGTTTTACCAATATGTTATTTTATTGTTTTTGTCTGTTTGTCGAAATGCCATAGATCCATTTTGGATGCTACCTATTAGGCTTTGGCATAAGATTTCTTTTTGCTTTTTTAAAAAAATTTACTTTCTAGACAGTCGGAATAAGATGGCAGAGTAGGCAGATTCACTGAGTCAACCCTCTGCAATGAAGACTTGGAAGAGGAGTGAATCAGATACAGATGGTGGTCCTGGGCATCAGAGGACAGGACAGAGAGGTGGACTGAGTGCCGACTGGGAGAGGAAGCTGAACAGGGGCAGTGAGAGAGAAGAAAAATGGGATGGCTGACTGGTATCAAGTGACACAGCTCGTGAGCCTTTGCAAACAACTATTGATACATCAACCTCTGGGCACAGGATGCAGTTGGAGGTTGTTGGCAAGGTGGTGCGGTTCTCCCTAATTCCTGCGTTCTCCTGGTAGCTGAGGCCATGACAAGTCCCCACCCTCACAGCCAGTGGCAACCCTCTTCCTGCGCAGCCTCTGTTCTGCCTGGGGTCAGGCGTCTGACATAGCACCCCTGCATCTGGAAGCATGTGAACTGACCCTGAGCTATGCTACACAAACAGTAAACAGAGAACAGCGGTCACACTTTTAGTTTCTGCCATATCCACCAGGACACAGGTGGTGAGCCCCTTAGAACACACCAATATATGATCATCCACTAAGTATAAATACCACACCCCACAGTCTCTCAGAGAAGACAGACAATTTCAACTTCGTCAAAGAAGCAAGACAGAGTGCCTCAAACAAGTGACCAAAATATAGAGTCAGACAATGTAATACCAGAAATGGTATCAGAACCACCTGATAAAGAATTTAAAGGAATGCTATCAGGCATGATCGAGAAAACTGCAGATGAAATAAAAGAAAACAGACAAGACTATAAAAGAATTCAGGAGCAAACTGGCAAATGAAAAAAAAGGGGGGTGGGGGGGAACCATACAAAACCAGCAATTAGAAAGCCAGAAGGCTAGCACTAAACTTCAGAAATAGATATTATGGCATAAGGGCAAAGTAGTAGAATTGAATCAGTGAAGGGCCAAATTATTGAATTGCAAGAATTATCTATCAATATTTATCTGCTAGAGGAACAGTCAGAAAAAAAGAACAACAACAAACCCCCCTCCAAAAAAAACCCAGAGAAAGCCTAGGATTTATGTGGGACACTATCAAGAAAAATAATATGTGATTGGAATTCCCAAGCAGGAAGAGACCGAAAAACAAACAAGCAAACAACCAAAGAAACTATTGTCCAAGAGTTTTTGGAAGAAAATTTCCCTAACATCTTGGAAGATGAGAAGATAGCCATTCAAGAAGTTGAATAAACTCCAAACAGGGTAGACCCCAAAAGAAAAACACTAAGACATATTATAATCAAATTCTCAAAACCATAAACAAGGAAAGAATCCTGAGAGCAGCTCAGGAAAAATGAAAACTTACCTATAAAGGAAAACCAATAAGACTAAACTCTGATTTCTCAGTGGAAACCAAATAGCAAGTAGACAGTGGAATGGCGTATAAAAAACTATGAAAGAAAAAAATAAGAATCATCTACCCAGAAAAATTGTCCATCAAATATGATGGTGAAATTAGGTCATTTTCATCTAAACAGAATTAAAGGACTTTGTTAAAAGCAGACTAACTGTACAAAAAATACTAAAGGGAATTCTTTGGATAGAAAACCATCAAGAGCAGACAGCAACCTGAGACTAACATATATGACACTTTTACCTGGAATCAACCCAGACATAGAAAAGTATTCCAAATAAAACAGACATACAAGACTGAATATAGAGAACCGGAGATACAGTAACAACAACAACAAAATCAGAAACTAAAAAGAGGGAATAGTGTAGTTACAGAACTCCCAGGGAGACAATTCTTTGACAGTTTGTAGAATTTCTTCCACAGGCATTTGGATTTCAAATTCTCCAATTCTCCTTGAGTTAAATGTGACCATCTGTTTTCCTTAAAAAAAAAGAAATGAAGTTTTCCTAAAATACTCTATTTCAAGTCTAAGACCACTTTGGTCATCAAATAGACACAGACCTGTGTGTACCATGGTAGAAGGCAGCCATCCATCCAGAAGACACCCCCTAAGCCCTACCCATAGCCCCTTCCCCAAGTTTACCCCTGCTAATAGCTAGCAGTTGAGTGTACGGTAGATGTGGCTCAAACAGTGAAGTATTCAATTGCTAACTGAAAAGTTAGCAGTTAGAGTTCACCCAGAGGCATCTCACAAGAAAGACCTGGTGATCTCCTTGCACAAAACTCAGCCATTGCAAACCCTGGGGGGTGCAGTTCTACTCTGACATGCATGGGGTTACCATGAGTTGGAATGTCCTCCATGACAACTGGTAGTTTGGTCCTCACATGTGTGAGGAACATGGGCAACCCCCCATTTTACTGACAGGAAAATTTATACTCAGTGAGTTAATCCTCTTCCCCAAAGCCACACAGCTAGTAAAGGGTGTTGACAGGGCTCAAACCTAAGGCTGCTTTCCAGCTTCATATAACTTTGGAGGTGTAAACCAGCCCCATAAGCACCCCAAATCTTGGGAGCCTAGTGGTGAAGAGGGGAATGTGGCTACAGATCTGTCAGAAACACATGAATCCAGCTTCACAAACTGAAAGCCAAGTCCTGGGTCTGTTGTTTGAGGACAGTGTTAAAAAGGGTACATTTTTCTTCATAATAAATTGTTGTTGTTAAGTGCTGTCAGGTTGATTCCGACTCAGAGCAACCCTGTACAGGGTTTCCAAGGAATGGCTGGTGGATTCGAACCTCCACCTTTGCAGTTAGCAATCCAGTGCTTATCCTACGGAACCATACCAGGACTCCATCAAAATAAATAGAGCAAAGAAAGTCCTCGAGCTCCCTCTTGTGGAAAATCCCAGCTTTATCCTGACACCCTGGTATCTGATGACCCCTTCCTACCCAAAGAACAGATTTGGGGGCTTTTTACCCCTGGGGTGGGTGCTGGGGGGATGGGGAAGAAAACTCCTTTGATCTGAGGCCCTTTTAATAGGATACCTGATTGGGACTTAAAGTGGGTTTATCCAGATGAGCCTCTGAACCACGTGCTGATGTGACCAGGAAGGTGGCCTGGCTCGCAGGGAAGAACCAGGTGCCTAGAACCCAGAGGACCTGGGTTAAAGTCTCAGTTCCACCACTCACTGACTCTCTGAACCAGGGCAGCTAATTCACTGCCTGAGCCTCAGTTTCCTCACTAGGCTCAGAGACTCATCCCTACCTCTCAGGGTGGTTTGGGGAGAGAACAAAGCAGCAGGATGGGAAGAACTGGGGGGTTGCCAGATGTGCTGAAGGCCCCCTAAAGGTAGCCATGGGAGTATGTCATTAGATCATACCACGTAGATGACCAGAGTTCATTTGGCATTGAGGGTATCAGGACAGGGCCATACCTGGGAGACAGAAGGGTCACATGCCGCCCAGTCCCCAGCAACCCTAGGCCTCACCCTGGTCAGCTTACTTACCTCAACACCAGTCAGTAGCCCTGACAGTTATCCCCAATCTGGTAGCACATCATGGATGTAGTCTCATATGAATACAGAGCGGGGGAGGCTGTTCTCCTGGACACCGGACACAGAGCAGCAGGGCTGAAGAATGTGGTGGTGGTGGTGTGGGCCCTGAGATGGTGTCAGGATGCTTCACACCCTTGAGGGTCTGCCCAATGTCTTGGGGTGGGGTGGGTTTCAAGCTTGGGGAGTCCTGAGCACTGGGTGTTGAGTATGGGGAAGGAGAAGCAGGAAAGGAGCTGGGGGAGCGAACACATCAGGACTTTGTTCTGATGGCACCCATCTGGAGAGAGGTTGTGGGTGGCCCATTCATAGAGGTCTCTCAAGGACTGAGGGCTACTGGGAACTCGTCCAGGAGCTGGACCAAGCTTCAGATGGAATCCCAGGAGCAGGGAAACAGCAGGAGGAGGAGGAGCGGTTCCAAGTTTCTCCTCTGAATATCCAGTCCTGGGGTCCAACCATGACCTTTGTGTGGACTTGGACAGATCACGCTTAACCTCTTTAGTTTGCTGAGCTATAGACTGGGTTTCCGGTGCATCCGTCCCCCCAGTTGAGGGGAGAGTTAAACAAGGTGAGGTGTGTTAAGTGTTGGCATACAGAAAACTCTTAGGAGAACCCAAAGAGGTACAAATTTGAAAGATTTGGTTGCAGATTCCTGGTGGTGGTGGTTTTGGTGGTGATGGGGAGGGTGTGTGTGTGCAGGTGGTGGAAACAGGAGCAGAACATAATCTGGTTATTAGCAGGGAGGCCTGGATAGAATCTGCCTCCTCCTATGGGCAGAGCCTCCCCTGGGCCCTCCACCAGCCCTGGCCAAGGAGGGTCTCCAGCTCGCAAGGCAGGGGGTGCAGGCAGGGCAGCATCAGATCCCTAGTGACTCTCCACCTCCAGTACGTTTTCACTGCTTCCCTCGCAGGCTCCATGCACGGTTCTACGAGCTGGCTCCCAACCTCGTCCCGATGGACTACAGGAAGAGCCCCATCGTCCACGTGCCCATGAGCCTCATCATCCAGATGCCAGAGCTCCGGGTAGGGGAGAGGGAGCTGGGCAGGGCAGGGCAGGTGGGTTGGGGTGATGGACTGCACCTCTGGGTGGGCACCCCATCAGAGGCTGTGTGGCCCTGAGCGGATCATGAGCATCATGGCCTCCGTTTCCCCATCTGTGCTCTGAGCTACGTGGGCGGGGCCTCAGTGAGGTCCTGCTCCAGGTCTCCGGGTGCCCACCCGCTGCCCCTCTATCCAATGGTCTCAGCCGTTTACCCTCGTGTCTGCTTTTGAAGATAGTTTTTCTCTCTGTCTGGCCATGACCTGCCGCTGAAGTCAGCAGAATTAGGCATAAGGTCACTTCTCCAGCTGTATCGTGTACACAAACCACCTGAAAATTCTGTCAAAATGCCAATTCTGACTTAGCAGTTCTGGGGCGGGGCCTGAGATTTTGATTTTCTGACAAGTTTACAAGTTTTGCTGTTGCACTGCTGCTGGCCCACAGACCACGAATATACAGCGGGGACTCCAAAAAGTTCATAGAAAAATTCCATTTTCTGTTCATTCCATTTTTCCAGGAACTTTTTGATGCCCCCTCAAACTTGAAATGAAAATTTCATTTCATGAGTTCCTCACCCTTATTGTTTATTTCAAACATAATAATATTTGAATCTTATCAGAATAACAGTGTTCAATGTCTTTCTTATTTCAAATATGAATTGCACTTTGACTTTAAGAAACCATTTGGTGCAAAACTCCACTCCACACTGCTGTTGTTGTTAAGCACCATCGAGTCGGTTCCAACTCTTAGTGACCCTGTATAGGGTTTCCTAGGAGCAACTGGTGGGTTTGAACTGCCATCTTTGTGCTTCACAGTCCGGTGCTGATCCTATAGTGCTACACCAAGAGTCCTTGTTGCTGTGGGACTCTGCAGCTAGCCCCTGGCCAGGCCTGGGATGTGTGGCGGAGAGGTGAGGTCAGACCACTACAAGGCCTCCACTTGGGGCCTGGGTGTGAATGTAGCCTCAGTCCTGCAAGACAAGGAGGCCCAGACTCAGTCCTGGAGGAGTGCCCAACTGGCAGAGAGGGTTACTGGAGGGCGTGGGGCCTCAGGGTCTGTCTCTAGGTCCCCTTTGCTGACCTGGGGCTGAGCACAGAATGGAGCCTGGCTCAGTGGGGTGGAAGGAGAGCGAGGACTCAAGTGCCCAGATGGACTAGAGGAGGCATCATCTGAGAAATCACAAGAGCTGGGAAATAGCTAATGAGCCCTGGTGGCTCCATGGTTAAGCACTCAACTGTTTACCAAAAATGTCAGTGGTTCGAACCCACCAGCCACTCTGTGGGAGAAAGATGTGACTCTCATAAAGATTGTTGTTGTTAAATGCTGTCGAGTTGGTTCCGACTCATAGCCGCCCTGTATAGGGTTTCCAAGCAGCAGCTGGTGGGTTTGAACCACCAGTGTTGTGATTCACAGTCCAGTGCCGATTCTCCATCGCCACACCAGGAGTCCCTTCGAAACCCTATGGGGGCAGGTCTACTGTGTCCTGTATGTTGCCATGAGTTAGATCCAACAACAAGGGGGCTCGTAGTGTGGTTTGGGTCTGAACCGGCTCTGTGGCTTTTGCTGCTTCACTTTGTCCTTTGTGTCCCACAATCCTCACACAGCCTGGGCTGTCGCCTTCACTTGTTGGGGACACAGCCCCACACATCAAGGCAGGAGCCCCCATGGGTTTCTCTGGGCACTGGACCATCCCTGCTCCTGCCTCAGGGACAGATGCCTCAGTGAGGACACCCCTTGGATCAGCTGAGCTTTTTATGATCATTGAGATGGTGTCACAGTGGATTAAGTGTTGGGCTACTAATCGAAAAGTCAGCAGATCAAACCGACCAATGGCTCCATGGGAGGAAGATAAGGCAATCTGTTTCCATAAAGATTTCCAGTCTTGGAAACCCTATAGCGCACTTCTGCACTGCCGGATAGGCACACATGTGTTGGAGTAGAGTCAGTGGTGGTGGTTTGGGTTTTGGTATAATCCTTATGAAGCTCATACGTATGTCAGGCTGCCTACAGACACTTGACATTCTTTTAATTCATTAGCCAAACACACTGCTTCTGAAGGTACTGTTTTCATCTCTCTAACCCAATCATATCTGGTAAAGTGGAGGGTTGGAAAAAAAGAGGAAGACCTCCAACGAGATGGATTGGTACAGAGATGGCAGCGATGGGCTCAGACATAGCAATGATTGTGAGGTTGGCCCAGGACTGGGCAGTGTTTTGTTCTATTGTTCAGAGGGTCACTTTGAGTCAGTACTGACTTGATGGCACCTAACAACAACAATCCTTCCTCAAAGTATTCTGTGTTCTTTAGTTCAAACCCATCAGCCATTCTGCTGGAGAAAGCTGAGGCAGGCTGCTCCCATAAAGATTGAAGCTTTGGAAACCGAAGTCGAAGCAACTCAATAGCAATGGGTTTGGGGTTTATAGATGGGGAAACTGAGGCTTGGAAGGTTTAGGTCACTTATCTGAGTCACACAGGCCCAACTTGGCTAACCCCAAGGTGGTGGTGGTGACTGTTTTCTTCAGGAGAATCCCTTCAAGGAAAGGATTGTGGAGGCCTTTTCTGAGGACGGCGAGGGGAACCTCACCTTCAACGACTTTGTGGACATGTTTTCCGTGCTCTGCGAGTCAGCTCCCCGCGATCTCAAGGCAAACTACGCCTTCAAGATCTACGGTAACGAGGGTCTGAAGGAGCTGGGTAACAGTGGTCATGAGTCTGTGTTGGCTCCCTGCTGCAGTGCAGCTGAAGAGTGCCTGTCCAGCCGGGTGGTCAGCAGGGACAAAGAGTGCACAAGAGGCAGGACTCGGCCCACCCAGGGTGGGAGTAGTTAGTATGAGGGATTGGCAGGGTCAGAGGAGATGAGGGGCCGAGAGAGCAGCATGCGGAAGTGGAGGGCTTGATGAGGATGTGGGGAGGTGGGGAGCATGGTAGGAGGGGGGCAGGTGGAGCCTGGAGAGACAAATGGGACTAAACTTGGAAAAACCAAGGAGTTTGGATCTTGTGCTCAGGGGTATTGGGGAACCACTGCAGAGTTTCAAGTCAAGTTCATTGCTATTCATAGTGACCCAATAGGACACAGTAGAACTGCTCCATAGGGTTTCTGAGACTTCAGGTCCTGAGTAGCAGCTGGAAGATTCGAACCACCAACCTTTCCGTTAGCAGCCCAGTGCTTAACTCAGACAAGGCAAGGCAGCTCAGTATTCTAGAGGTATGAATTGGAGGTGTCAGACTGAAGGCAGGGCCGGACAGAATGCCTCAGCTGTGATGGTGAGGCCCAGCTTCCTGCCTCATCTCTGGGATTAGGAGGATTCCAGAGGCCCATCTTCCCCAGTGCTGACAGAGGTGGGGCCACCTCATTTCTCTCCAGCCCAACCTTCAACACTGCTGTCCACAGGCCACCAGAGGGCGCCAGAGCACCATGAACCCTTGGTTCTCCCAACAGTGGAAGGGAGACAACTTCACATCCAGAGAGCTCACACCCTGTGTTATCCTGCAAGCCTGGCAGGTCTTCGGGGACAGGTGGGGACTCTGAAGCTCTGGCAGGGGCTGGGACCTGTCCTGGTCTGGAGGACTCAAAAAAGACAAACCAACCAAAGGCCCATTCCTCAGTACCTTTGCTGAACCATAGATCGCAAGCCTGTGGAGATTGTGCTGTTGTGTGCTGTCTTGTCAATTCTGTCTCCTAGAGATTCTGTAGGATAAAGCAGGACTGCCCCACTGGGCTTCCAAGGGGAGTCTTGGTGTGGCGCTGTGGGTTCATGCGCTGGACTGCAAAGTTGGTTTGAGTCACAAGTTTGGTGGTTCAAGCTCACCATCTGCTCCTGGGAAACCCTATACAGGGTAGCTATGGGTCGGAACTGACTCGACAGCACTTACCTACAAACAGCACCAGTCTTTACAGAAGCAAGTTAACCAGGCCTTTTCTCCTGGGGAGCCACCTGTGGGCTCGAACTACCAACCTTTTGGTTAGCAACGGAGTGTTCCTATGAGAACTATATCTAGTTATTTGTTCATTTTGTAGTTTTCATCTGTCTATTTCAGGAGACTTTGATTTAGATACATCTGTCCACTCGCATTATGTTTGCTTATCAGAAAGACAGTGCCCAGGGCTGTATGAAGAGCTCTTCAGAGTCCACCCATGTCTCTCCAGTCTCTGATCCTACTGCCATAGCCCCTGGGAAGGCAGAGGTGGGCAGGCAGGCCTGGGAACAGGCACGGGGAGCCATAGTTCCTTGCTTCCCTGAACTAGGGGTGACATGGAGAAGGGTATTTGGGGTCCTGGGGTCTGATTCAAAGGTGGCTTAAGTCTGATCTCTAAAAAGGACCAGCCCCATTCTGGGCTTCAGTTTCCTCATGTAAAATAGACAAGACATCTCCATATTGCCAACCCTGCAAGAATACATACATACATACACTGATCCTTCCAAACTGCAGATGTTTCCAGAGACCACAGTAAGTGGACCACACTAAGGACAGAAATGAATCCCACTTAGTCTATACCCCAGAAGCATTCACAGGCCAGTGCAGGAAATGGACAGTGTAAGGTACTAGTCAAGAGCGTGGGCCTTGGAGCCCAACACTGACTGGGATGTAACCCCAGTTTGTTCATCCATATAGTGGGAATTCTAATGGCACCTATTTAAGAAGATTGTTTTGAAATTTAAATAAGTAAGACCATGTCATACTCCCAGAGCACAGTGGCTCCATAGGATAAACACTGGACTGCAAACCACAAGTTTGGTAGTTCAAGTCCACCAGCCACTCTGTGAGAGAAAGATGAGGCTTTCTGCCCCATAAAAAAGATTGAAAACCTCAGAAACCTTCTTCAGGGTTGCTATATGTTGAAGCCGATTCCATGGCAGTTAACAACAACAATGTAATGCCCCCAGGTACCGAGAGTGCTAGATAGCAATATCGGTCACTACTGTTAATGTCAGGGAGGGCCCCTACGTCTAGGAAGCCCCCTTCTCCAGGAGGTGATGTTTGAACAGAGACTTGAGGGATGAATAGGAGTTTGTTGGACAGATCAATTGGCAGGACTCCCACCCCAGCCACATGCAAAGACCTGGACAGTAAGCTGAAAATGATGAAGAAAGACGTTAGAATTTACCGCAGTGAGCCTGCATGGCTTGGATTTCTGAACCATTTTCAGCAGTAGTACCTTTTGCCAAGTAGAATCAAACCGTGTTCCCTGGTGTGTGTGCACAAAGGTCAGGCATGAGGCCCCTCCCAAAGCCCTTCTGAGTTTCCTGCCAGACAATATCGCACAGTTTAGACAACATGGGCCTGGCTCAGGAGTCCCGCTCTGATTAAATCACCTGACCTTTCTAAGCCTTGTTTTCTTGGATGTAGAGGTGACTAGGGGTCCATTGTGGAGGAGGGCCATTTGGCCTTGGCCTGAATTCCCAGGAAGCCTGCGGTTTGAACCCTTCAGCTGTCTCGGGATGAGATTGTGGTTACAGTCCTTGTGGGATTTTGCTGTGAGTTGGTGTAAATGTTAATTTATTGGATGTGGGTATTTAAGAATGAGGCCTGGTGATTCTATGGACTAAACATTGGACTGTTAACTTCAAGGTCAGTGGTTCAAACCCACCAGTAGCTCTGTGAGAGAAAGATGAAGCTCTCTGCTCCTGTAAGATTGATAGTCTTGGAAACCCCTATATAGGGTCGCTATGAGTTGAAATCGATTCAATGACAGTGGTTTTTTTTGGGATGGGAATGGAGCGTGTTTGAGATGTATGTGACTTGTAGGTAGTAAGGCCTCTCCCATAGGTCGACTGGGACCCAGTGAGCACCCTTGGGCTCTATCAATCAGGTCCAGGGTCCAGTACCCCTAGAGTGTATGTGGACATGCCCTGGGAACTCTATAAGCTGGTGGGGGTATCAGGTATGACCAGCTCAGAGGACGAGGTGATGTAGGGCGGGACCCTTGGGATCTGTGAGGGAATCTAGCCCTGGCTTGAGCATCTCCAACTTCTACAGACTTCAACACTGACAACTTCATCTGCAAGGAGGACCTGGAGATGACACTGTCCCGGCTCACCAAGTCGGAACTGAACCAGGAAGAGGTGGTACTCGTGTGTGACAAGGTCATCGAGGAGGCCGACCTGGACGGGGACGGCAAGCTGGGCTTTGCCGACTTTGAGGACATGATCGCCAAGGCCCCTGACTTTCTCAGGTACTGTCGCCTGGGGCTAGGGCAGAGTGGTCCTGAATGTGGGGCCACAGCCAGTCAGCCTGCCCCCCCCTCAATGCAGACTGGGGAGTCTCCTGTCTCCTGTAGGCCCCAGGTCCTCAGTATGGGAAGGATTAGGACCTGGGGCCCTTTTTTGGGGAGCTGGAATCCCCAGGGACAGTGGGTTCTCCAAGTCTGGTCTCCACAAGAGCCTTGGTTCCTTCTCTCAGCTAAATAATTAGGGGTTCTCTGCAGGGTTACCTGAGGGACTAGGGTGGGTTGAGCTGAGGGCAAATCTTTTTCACTTGCCCAGGTCCAGAATCTTTGTCACTCTCTTTCCAGCACATTCCACGTCCGGATCTGAGGACACTGCCAAGGCTGCAGGGGCCCAGAAGTCCACCATCCAGCCCTGCTGTCTATGTAGATGTGACCACGTGGTCCCCCAAGGAAGGAGCTTCAGCCTTGGGGGTTTGCACTTATAAACATTTCCTGTAGCCCTTTCAGCAAAAAAAACAACAACCACTAACTTTAACCAGGGGAGGGGGATGTGAGGGAGGAGGTCCCTTCCCAGAGTCCTGAGGTCCAACCCCAGGTCCAGCCCCATGACCCCTCCAGGCTCTCCCTCAGTTCTACCATCTACCCTGACTCTATCCCTAATGGTATGTTTGGGAGTGGGGGGCACACTGGATTGTCCAAGTGCTGAACAGAGACCCTGGTCACCCAGGGCAGAGTGCAAAAAAATAAATGGGTAGGGTAGGGATAGGGTTTTAATGAGCTATGCAATCTTTCTCCAAAACCCAAGGCTGGGCCACCCCCCACCCCCTGTCTACTCCCCTTCCCCTGCCCCTGAATGTGAAGCTGTGTCCACAGTGGGTCCAAGGACTTTGCCTCTGTTTCTACCCGGTATCCACACTTCACAATACTATGCGATCCTCACTGGTTCAGGCTGTCTACAAGATCTGTGAACCCCTCCAGGTATAATGCTTGTGTATTGCCATTCTCTGTCTCTGCCAATGTGAGGAAACATTCGACGGCATCTCTCCTGGTCCTTGAAACCACCATTAATGCTTCACCTCCTTGTGTTAAGCTTTACCCGCCCATTTTAAGCATTATTTTTTTTTCCCACCCAATGCTGGTGCCTTTGAGAGGAAGACCCATCCTTGCCCTCAAATCTTTGTGTGAATCCCATAAAGGATGAGAATCGTCTCCACTCCCCTTATAACAATAATTACGCTGGGTAACGTTTTTTAGAGTGCCAGCCACAGGTCAGACGCCTGGCTAGCTGCTTTACTGTGAGTCCTGACCACAGCCCCTAGGAGACAAGGACTCTTAGAGCCCACTTTCAGAGGGCGAAGCTGTACAACTACTGGGCAGCTCAGGGTAGATTTTTCCACAAGGTGACTGTTCTGCCCGGGGTGGGGGTGGGTTGGGTTGGGGGGTACGTGAGGGAGCCTAGGGTTTCCAGCTGGTGATAGTCACACTTCTGTTTTCCATTTCCTGGGCTTGGGGACAATGGGGGCAGGAGGTCAGTTGCTCACCCTTATGGAGGTGGGGGCATGTGAGTAAGAGGGGAAGTGAAGAAAAGCAGGAAGGACCCAGAGGGAAGGGGATCGAGGAAAAGGTCGCCTGGCTTGAGGAAATGGCGTTAGGGAGAGACCCGAGTGCCCTGTGTTCAGAGCTGGTCCCTCAAGCTTCTTGGAGGACAGACTCACCAGATTAAATTTGGGTCTCATGAGAGGGTTCTGGAAGCTACCCGTAAAGACCAGAACTGGCCTGGAGGCAGGCAAGGGTGACCTGGTCAGACAGGGGTGGCCGCAAGTACCCTCTTGCTCCAGAAACCACCCAGGCTAGATTTCAGCGTGCTGTGCTGAGGGGTGTCTCTCAGCGCCCTGCCCTGCCATGTGACTAAGCATGTTGCTGATCGCCTCTGGGCTCTAATTTCCCCACCTGCAGCACAGAGGGGTCTGCTTAGCTCTCACAGTGGGGCTGGGGCAAAGGCAGGGGGCAGAGAGACGCCCCAGCCATCTCCGTGTCTGCTCCAGGGTCCGAACCATGGCCTCTAAGGGAGTCGCTGTTGACATTGCTGGCTTCTTGCCCTCGTCCACTCCTGGGCCTCCTCCAATTCCTGCTGATAGGGCTGAGGAAGGGAACAGACTTTGGTCTCAAGAGTCTTGGCAGGAAGTGTCCACTAGTTCGGAAGATGTCTGCCCTAGCTTGGTAAATGTTCAGTGTGCTGCAGGTCCATCTGTGAAACAGGCATAATGACCCCTGCCTCTTGCCAGTCCCCACTCTTCTGGAACCCGGGTCACCTCCTGTGGATGGCTGGCAGCCTCTTGTCTGTGTCTCTGAGCCTGGTTTGGGGGCAGACTGGTTGGTTCTGAAGATCCTAGAGGTGCTTTCAAGTGAGCTTCAAGCTTCCCCATAGTCACTGGTACAGTCCAGGCACCAGGAGACCCACTTGTGTGGGCTGCGGGAAGCTAGACCCTCCTCAGAATTTGTGCTTCTTGTCCGCAAAGAAGAGCCTCTTCCGGAACTTGTCAGGCTGCAAGGGACGGGGAGAAGATGTTGGGCCTGGGGCCCTGGACAGCGAAGGAGAGACCCAGGCTCAGAGGGCCCACACCAGCAGTGACCTGGCAGCTGGGACCCAGGAAGTGAGGCCAAGTTGGGATATAGGACAAGCCTCTCCAAGTGCCTGAAATACCACCTACCATCAGCCCTTCAGGTCTGGATTAAGCATCTGCCCTCCTTTGATTAAGGAGTCCAAGGACAAGGAATGGACTAGAAAGGGGGGCAGAATAAAGATCATGTTCCTGGCATTCCACACCCCAGAGCTTTCTGCCCCAACTGGGGTCTCAGGATACACTGGTGTCCTACCCAAGGTGGGGGTGGGACTATAAAGCATGGCAAGGTTGGAGGTTCAAGCCCACCAGCCACTCCTTGGAAACCCTATACAGGGTCACTACGAGTCGGAACCAACTCGATGGCACTTAACAACAACCAGGAACAGGAGAGAGCGCAGGACTTTATAGCCAGAAGAAAAGCCTATGTGGAAGCCCTGTCTTATACTGATATCACCTCTCCTACCACTGTCAGAAGGGGTACAATTCTGAACCTGACCCCCACCGGCCCCCACCCACCCTCACCTCACCCATGGAGCCCACCTTGTGTATCCGTCCAGTCTCCTTGCTCCTGGTGGCTGGGATCTGCTCATAGGTGTTTCCTGGCTCTGGGGTGTGCTCGTAGTCACTGTCCATGGACTCTGAGAGCTTGCTGTAGGTGGGACTGGCCCCGGGGTGAGGAGACCTGGCTTGGCCAGCCCAGCAGGCCGGGATCTGCTCGTAGGTGTCACTTTCTTGATCTGGCACATTCTTAGCCTGCTGCAGGAGGAGGCCCACTGTCCCAAAGAGCTCATAGGTGTCTGCAGAGCTGTCCTGGAAGCAAAATTGAGCCCCTTGGCACAGTGTTGGGGACCTCTGGCTCCAGGTCATAGCTGGGGAGCCTAGGGTCTCAGAACCAGGGAGCATGAGGAGCCCCCGGGAAATGGGAGACACTGATAGACCCTGGTCTGAGCTCACCCCAGCAAGGGCCAGCACTGGGCCATCAGACCTATTCAAGCCTCCATCTGAGGGTCTTCTCAGGGCCTCCCTAGTGGAGATGCAGGCTTGGCTGCCAACAAGAACTGGCGTCTGTTTGCTGACCACCTCTGTGCCCAGATTTTGTCGGGCCTGGTTCCTCTTCTTCATGTCTGCATAGATGATGTCACTGGAGCTTCCAAAGGACTCATCTAGGAGAGAGGCACTCCTCTCGGGGAGCGGGGGCACCCTAATGGAGGTCTGAGGAAAGAAGGACAAAGAACTTCTTAAAGAGGACCCATAGCTCTTTAAGATGACTTCAGGTAAACAGAAACTCCCCGGGTAAGCCCAGACCTCCTGTCTCCGCTTCACTTTATCTGACTGTTACATGCAGGGTTTTAGATACATGACATCCAGGCTCCCTGAGAGTTCCTAGGTTCTTTGAATATGATCTTTATCTCGGCATTCAAGGCCCCGAGTCACCAACTCTACTTACCACCTAAGTTTATCCTGCCCTGTCCTCATCCCTCTAACAAGGTCTGCTGGCCTCTCAGAGCCCCCTGAACCCATTCACTGGCTGCTGTCTCCCCTGCCAGAATGACCCACCTCCAATTCCATCCTTCAAGTGTCCAGATACTGTCCCACCTCGGGGAGTTTACATTTGAATTGGGAAGCTGTTCAATAAGATAGTATGCTTTGAGATCATATGGGATATAATGCTAGATCAGTAGACAATAGTGCACCAGGTCATGCTGAGTGCCAGGAAGAAGAGCAAAGCAGGGCAAGAGGGTAGAAAGAAGGGCAGATGGGAGAGGGGCTATTTAAGCAGAAAGCAGAATGAACTGGGAGGATGAGCATGCAGATATCTAGTGGGAAGAGCATCTTAAGCAGCTAGCACAACATGTGCAAAGGCCCTGAGGTAGGGACAAGCTTGGTGTGTTCACGGAAGATCCACAAGGCCAGTGAAGGTAGAGAAGAATGAGAAAGGGGGAGAGGTAGAGCTGGTGAGGGTCTTTAGCCTGGTGAAGATTTTATTCTTAAAAGGAGAAGCCCTTGGCCTGCTGTGATCCAATATACAAAAAAGTTTGTCAGGAAAAAAAAAGGAATTTAAAGAAAATGGAATTCCTTCACAAGTTTTTTGAAGGGCCTTTACATATTAAGAGAAACTTCGCCAAGTCTCCAGTGAGTGCTGTTGAACAGAATAAGTCTTCACTCACATAAAGTCCCACCCTATAGTTTACAAGGATTTTCAGTCACTATACTTTCATTCAAGCCTCACAGCAACTGAAGCTCGGGGAGATTAAGCGACTTGCCCCAAACCACACAGCTGAAAAATCAGTCAATTCAAGGTTTGAACCAAATCCAGCTGGCCAGAAGTAGTCCATCCGTGTGGGTGACCCATTGAGGTATTCCAGGCTGGGGTTGTGCTTATCGGGGCCTGGCATTGACCACTGGAAGCCTGCAGGGACTGACCAGCAGAACCTCCCAGGCCTGACAGTGGACACCTAAGTCCCTGAGCCTGGGGGACCCAGAACTCTCACCTCTGTGCTTCCCTCTTCAGAGAGGTTCCTGGGACTCACATCCAGGCTCTTGTTTTCGTGGAGGAAGGAGACCTGGGACTTTGGAGGAGGGCGGGGGCTAGCAACCTTGTCTGAGGCAGCCGTGGAGGAAGCCCTGGCCGGCTGACTTTGCAGGCCCAGGTTGGTCCGGTGGAGGTCCAACATGATAGCATCATATAAATCGTCCTCTAGCTAGTGGGGAGGAATCACAGCAGACATGTGGTTATACACCCCAGGCCACCCCCCTGGTGCCTGCCAGAGACTGCTGGCGAGGGACTGAGAGAGTCTCACAAGGTCCCTGACCTCAAGTAAGATGCTGTCTCAGTCTCACTTTTTCAATAAGGAACCACGGCCCTGCACTGAATGCCCCAGATGGCAGTAAATCAGGAAAGTGAGAAAAAGCATGTGCCCAAACCCTGGGCCCGGGCACTCTGACCTGCCACCCTCACCCTGGGGAAGATGGGAACCTACCCGGGGACAAGCAGTGGCCAGGGTCTCCCCAAAGGGCTCAAGTTGCACCTCCTGGTAATGGCGCACAAGCTCGGCCAGGCTGTTATGGCTGTGGGTGTCTCCCGAGACAAGGTAGCGTCGGTTGTGGAGCTGGTTGATGACAAAATGCCGGCAGCGGTCACTGCCCCTACAACACAAGGACTTGTGAGGTGGGGCTGCTGGTCACGGGCTGCCCAGCCTGGAGCTCTGGGCCTGGAGGCAGGGACAGGTCCATCCTGAGACAGCATTGCCCACTGGCAAAGAAGTCCAGTCTTGAGGGGTAGTTGTGAAAGCTCAGGGAGCTAGGGAGTGGTTTCAAAGCCTGGTGCCCTGAGTTCCTGGGAAGTGCCTAAGCCTGCCCTGTGGGGCTCAAGGGTGAAGTAAGTGAGGCACTCCCAAATGACAAAAGAAGGCGGTGCCAAAAAAGTTAGTAATCAAGATAAAATCAAACAAACATGCAATCAAGAAAAATCGATCATTACCAGTGATTAGAATACAAAAGCTGGAAACAATAAAGGATCAGTAATTGGAAAGTCTGATCTTGGTAATAGAAATGATGCCAACGATCACATAAGATTTTGTAAGACCAACAACTTATTCTTTACAAATACTTTTTATCAACAGCATAAACTGTAACTATCCATGTTACCCTGGGCAGGTGAAATCCACTGACATCCATTCAACTATATATGTGGAAAGAAAAGATGGAAAAACCTAACATCATCAGTCAAAACAAAGCCAGGGGTCAACCATGGAACAGACCAACAACAGCTCGTAGGCAAATTCAAGTTGAAGCTGAAGAAAATTAAAGTCCACCAGCGCCAAAGGACAACTGTGACTACATTTCCTCTGAATTTAGAGACAATCTCAAAAACAGATTTGACACACTGAACACTAATGACTGAAGACTGGTGTTGTGGCATGGTATCAAGAACATGAAGAAAGCAAAGGGTCACTAAAAAGAAAGGAAAGAGGAAGGAAGGAAAGAGAAAGAAAGAAAAGAGATACTTTCTGAAAAGATTCTGAAACTTGCTCTCGAATGTACAGTAGCCAAACTAACTGAAAGAAACAACGACGTAAAAGAACTGAACAGAAAATCTCTAAAGGCAACTTGACAAAGTCAAGTACGATAATGAGATGTACAAAGGCTCGGAGTTAGGAAACTAAGAGAGAAAACACACTCAGCTTTATTTCAAGAAGAAAGAACTGAAGAAAAACGTTAAGCCTCAACTTGCAACATTGCATTCGGCTATTTCATTGCTTTAACATCTCTTACTGAAAATGAAAAGACCATCTTCCCCGTGGAATTACAGTGTCTCTTCTCATAGAAATCAGCTTTGTAGGAGTGTTTCTGGACTCTGTTCTGTTTGCTTGGTCTATTTGTATCTTTTTTAAGTTGACATTTAGCCTAAGTTGACACTAAAAAACGAAAATGTCCTAATGATGAAAACTCATTTGAAAACAACCGAGTGATGTCATAGTATCTAGCCCAGTATCTGAACTCCTGGTGTTGCGCTGTAGGATCAGCACTGGACTGCGAACAACACGTCGGCAGTTCAAACCCACCAGCTGCTCCTCGGAAACTCTAAACAGGGTCAATACAAGTCGGAAACGATTCAATGGTACTTAAGAACAACAAACAGCCCGGTATCTGCTACAAAGGATAGCAGTATTTTAATATTGACTAAGATCCATTGGGAGTACTAGCATGGCCCTGTAGGGTAAGCACTGGACTGTGAACCACAAGGTTGGCAGTTCAAACCCACCAGCCACTCCTTGGAAACCCTATATGGGGTTACTAAGAGTCAGAACTACCTCAACAGCACTTAACAACATTTATTGAGTTCTTACTATGTTCTATGCTCTGGGCCAAGTACTTTTAAATGTATAGACGTCATCGAACCTTTTCAAGGATCCTTTGAATAATAATGGTACTGTTATATATTTTACAGAGAAGGAAACTAAGGAACAGAGAAGCAAAGTAACTTGTTCCAGGCTAGGATTTGAACTCCGGCAGTCTGAGTACATAATTCTGAGTTTGAAGCATTGAGATTTGCCCTATAGCCCAGGCTTCCCTCTGTGCCATCCCCACACTCAACCTACTCTCAGCACAGGATCTGGTGTTATCAACTCTAACTTTGTTCTACCATCTTGTGTGCTCCTTCTATCTCCACTGCCCTACCCAGACCACTGGCGCTGTGGGCTAATGTGCCAGACTTCAAAGCCATTTGAACTGCAAGGTCGGCAGTTCAAGTTCACCAGCTGCTCCTTGGAAACCCTATACAGGGTCGCTATGGGTCGGAACTGACTTAATGGCACTTCACAACACAACACAGACCACATCACTTCACATCCAGCCAATTGTACCTGTCCCCAACTGTGCCAGAACTTCCAGCATCTGTTTTCTAGGCTTCCGGAAGTACCATTGCAAGACATGAATCTGACCAATATTACCCGTGTCCTTCTCTCCAGACTTAGGCGTCCAAGGCCGTCCTGAGGTGGCCCTGTCCTCCTCTGCAGTCACTCCTCCATAAGAACCACACATCCTGCTGCGCCCAAGGCCTGTGTCTCTATAAGCCTAAACCACACCCTCTTTTCTGCCTACCAAATTGCTATTCTTCCCTCTCGCTTCTGTCCAGTTTGCTTCTGTGAAGCTGTTTCCGGCTCCCCACCAGGAAGCTGTTTTCCCTGCCCCACTCCTGAAGACTGAGGCTTTATCCGTAGCACATAACCAGAGCTCAGGGAATGCCAATGGATGGATAACCAATGAAGGGTGAGGGACAGCCAGGCAGTGTAGGTTGGTGGGGTCACTGTGACTTTCTCCAAGGCTCAGTTATGGGTTTTCTGAGCCCACCTGCCACCTTGCAGCAGGCTTCCCTTCTTACCTGTAGGACAGGATGTAGCCGGTGGCCCGGTCGCTGAGGCGGATGAGAAAGGAGCCAAGACCTTTGTCCCTGAGAAGCTGCTCAGTCTGCCTGGACAGAGGACATGCCATTAGTTGGGTTCTATGTCCCTATAGCAGCAAGACTCAGACCTGCCTCAAAATCCCTGCTGGTCAGACCTCCACCCCAGCTGCATTGGGTTTGTCAGAGCTCAGTCTGTGACCTGCCTGGACTCAGTTGAACAAGATCAGGGATAGCCTGGGTTGGGTCAGCGTCCTGAGACCACCCCCTCCACCACTTCCACCCCCACCCCCATTACAACCTACCACTGGCTTGGCCACCTACTGTCCATGGCCACTTCCTGTCCACCTGGGAAACTGTTCAGCAAGAAGAAGGAATGCCTATGGCAGGTAGTTTTTAGACTTGGTAAGGGATCTCTGGTTTGAGAGTGCTGAATAGAGATGTGTAGGATGTGCCCTCCACAAGAGTTTCTGGAAGGAAGTAATACTACCATGTCTAAAGTTTGTCTCCCTCAAACCCAGACAGCTTTGGACATTTCACATGGTGCCAAGTATTTGGGGACATGATAGAATTTTCTAGCTATGTTCTGTTTGAGCACTGCATCGACCAGATACTCTCTCACCAAACACTGACAGGATGCCTGCCCCCAGGCAAGACCAGCTACAGAATTTGCAGGACCTTTTGTTTAAAAATTCTTAGGAATTTAAAGACAATGACAAGAGTATTAAACAAACACCCAGGCCCTTCTTTTCTGCTTCACCTCATGATTTGGCAGCTTGAAAATCCAGTCCAATCAGAAAGCCAAACCTCATGGTTTATCCTTTATTCCTAGGGTATTCATCCAGCTTTGCTTGGATGGTGCCTGTTCATAACAGTTCTCCTAGCTGAATCATGAATAGTGCTCTGGTTTGGAGGATTAATGACACTGTCCCTGTGTGGTGCTGTAGGATAAACACTGTACTGTTGACCACAAGGTGGGTGGTTCAAATCCATCAGCTGCTTCTCAGAAACCCCTAGACAGATTTGCTCTGAGTTGAAACTGACTCGATGGCACTTAACAAGCAAGTTAGTCATCAGAGTTGAACACACCCTGTTCTCGCCTGTCCCTGTTTCTGTCCATTTGGCAGCCTGGTAACCCCAGCCCACCTAGACCTGCACTTGGAGTGCGAGCCAGGGCCCTCACCCACCCTGCCCATGGAAGTGCCAGCATTCTGTCCTCCTACTCTCACTGCCCACCCCCAGAATCCCTGCCCCACCCAGAGAGAGGGCAGGAACCAGTCTTACTCCAGAGTCCCCAACATGGGCTGGTGGCCACACTGGGCGTATAGACAGGGTAGCCTTACTTGCGGGTGATGAATCCATGAAACCAGGGGGGCAGGACACCGTTCTGCAGAATAAGAGGGGCCTGCGTCTCCATGAACCACCTCAGGGCCAGTGTCTGGAGGTTATCCAGGGCCTGGCTGTCCCCTCCTCCTTGAGGCCCCCCATCCAAGCTGAGCTGCTTTATACTGCTCTCCATTCTGGCCGACACAGGAGCGGAAGTAGAATCCAACAGCCGTCCACCTCTATATCTGAGTGCTCGGCTCATTTGCCTGAAACCATGCCCTCCCCAACCACCTGCAGATACAGGAGCGCTATTGTCACCTCTTTACCGGGAGCTGATTCTCTCTGATGCTTTAAGGCGGGGTACCTCAGCTGGCTGGAAAAATTGGGGGACGGGTCATATTAGCAGGCCTAGATAGGGAAAAGGAGGTAGAGAAAAGACACCTGCTTTGTGGTCCAGCAGGTGAGCTTCCTCACTGGGTTTATTCTCTTTCCACCCAATCAGTGGTCTTTGTCACAGCTAAAGACCATCCCGTGGCAAAGCAGTGGATTTGAATTCTTTGTACACTTCCCTTGTGGAGGTGCTTTGGATTTTGGTGAAGATCAGTGCAGTGCTGATAAATTCATCCTTCTATTTGAGATTTATTGAGTGCCAGCTGTATGCCAGGCATCTGTGGACACTGAGAATAAATAATTGAGCAAACATTTTCCCCCCTCATGGCGCATGTATCCTAGTGGAAGGAGAGGGACCATACACAAATACAAGGACAACTCCAAAAAGGACTGCTACAAAACCATAGAAAACTTTATTAAACAAAATTATCAAAATACAAAGCTGTTATTTATTTTATTTTTTTTACATAAACTCCAGTTAGGTCTATACATTTCTAAAGGTGAGTTACCATTTCTCTAACCCTTCCCCCAAAGAATTCTGAGCTCTTCAATGTAGACCACAGCAACATGGCAATTTTTGCCTCCTCAAGGGACTAAAAATCATGTTCCTTTTCAATGTTCTTTGAGTTTTGGGAACATAAAGAAGTCTGAAGGGGCAAGATTAGGGCTATAGGGTGGATGAGGTAAAGTTTTACAAAGAAATTCTTACAGGATAGCCCTTGCTACCCTCCAAGAATTAGTAGGCATGCTACCACGATGGAAAACAATTCCTTGGTCTCTATTTTCTTTTAACATTTCATTGTGAATTGAGTGAAGGGTTACAGAGCAGATCATCAGTTTTACATTCAACAAATCATATACTTTGAACTACAACACCTCTACAAGAAAAAGACAAACAACCCAATTAAAAAATGGGCAGAGGACATGAACAGACACCTCACCAAGGAAGAAATGCAGGCAGCCAACAGACATATGAAGACATGTTCACGATCATTAGCTATTGTTGTTGTTGTTAGGTGCCATCGAATCGGTACCAACCCATAGCGACCTTATGCACAGCAGAACGAAACATTGTCCGATCCTGGGCCAACCTCACTAATGTTGCCACGTTCGAGTTCATCGATGCTGCCACTTGGACAATCCATCTCACTGGGGGTCTTCCTCTTTTTCTTTGACCCTCCACCTTAACAAACATGATATCCTTCTCCAGTGACTGACAATATGTCTGAAGTATGAGAGATGAGTTTGGCCATCATTAGCTATTTGAGAGATGTAAATCAAAACAATGAGATATCATCTCACCCCAACATTAACAGCAAATTTTTTTTTTAAAAAGAAAGCAGAAAACAACAAACACTAGCGATGGTGTAGAGAGATTTGGACCCTCAGCTGTTCCTTGGAAACCCTACACAGGGATGCTGTGGGTCAGAATTGACTTGACGTCACTTAACAACAACAACAACAACATATTGCTGGTAGGACTGTAAAATGGTGCAACCACTCTGGAAAACGGTATGGCGCTTCCTCAGAAAGTTGGAACTAGAAATACCATATGATCCAGCAATCATTATACTTAGTATATATCCACAAGAAATAAGAGCCAGGACACGTGTAGATCTATGCACACCAAAGTTCATCACAGCACTGTTCACAATAGCAGAAAAATGGAAACAACCTAAGTGCCCATCAATGGAAGAATGAATAAACAAACGTTGGTACCTACACACAATGGAATACTATGCACTATTGGAGAATAATGAATCTGCGAAACACCTTGTAACAAGAATGAACCTGTAAGACATTATACTAAGTGAAATTAGTCAATCACAAAATGACAAATATTATATGGGACTGCTATTAGAAAAACTCAAAAAAAGGTTTTCATGCTAAAAGAAACATTCTTTGATAGTTACCAAGGGTGGGAGGGAAGGGAGAGTAACTCAGTGGCTAAAGGGTAGACACATGTTAATTCCGGTGACGGGGATGGCAATATACAAGAGGGAGGTGACAGAAAAATGAAGACAGGTGAAGACACAGTGAAGTAGGCAAGGTCTAAGTAAATAGTGTTATATACACAATGTTGGAACCACAGTGTTCAGCATGGACAGAAACACAGGCTGAATGGGTATAGGAGAAAGAATGGGAATAAGGGTTTGAAAGGATATTTGTACATGGGTATTTACCTTTGCGGAAAACACAACTATGAATGTGGTGGAGTATACAGCAGGCAAAATGATGAAAACTTAGATATTATCAAACTTCTGAAAGCAATGAGTTGCTGGGCCTGGGAACTCAGAACCATAGTCTCAGGGGACACCATGATTAATTGGCATAACACAGTCCACAATTTAATGTCCTACATCCTACTTTGGTGAGTAGCATCTGGGATTTTAAAACTTCATGAGCTGCCGTATAAGGTGCAACTGGCATCTTAGTGATTACGAATCAGGCTGCTAACCTCAAGGTCGGCAGCTTGAAACTAACAGCTGTTCTGTGAGAGAAAGATGAGGCTTTCTGCTCCCATAAAGATTTGCAGCCTCAGAAACTCTGTGCAGGGTCACTATGAGTCAGAAATGACTCCACGGTACTTAACAATAACAACAACAACATTGTCTCTCCATGTGTGGAAGAAAGAAAAGTGATGAGAATTGAAGATTTTGAAATCAATTACCCCAATGTCTCTACAACTCTGAGACTAGAGGAACTAGATGGTGCCCAGCTACTACGCTCAACTGTTCTGAAAGGGACCACATTAGAATGTCCTAGATAGAGTGGAAGAAACTGTGTAACAAAACTCAAAATTATATGTATACAAAAAGACCAGGCTTGCTGGTCAGAAATAGACTAGAATACCCCAAGACTATGACTATCAACCATCCTTCCATTATGGAAGGAAACTCACCCTTGTGGCCCAACTTTCAACAAAGTAATTGTTGTTGTAGTTAGGTGGCATCGAGCCGGTACCAACTCATAGAGACCCTATGCATGACAGAACAAAACACTGCCCAGTCCTGGGCCAACCTCACAATCATTACTGCACTTGAGCCCATTGTTCTGCCACTGCGTCAATCCGTCTCATTAGGGGTCTTCCTCTTTTTCTCTGACCCTCCACTTTACCAAACATGATATTCTTCTCCAAGGACTGGTCCATCTGATAATATGTCTGAAGTATAATAGACCAAGTCTGGTCATCCTGGCTTCCAAGGAGCACTCTAGCTGTGCTTCCAACACAGAGCTGTTGATTCTTTTGGCAGCCCATGGCACCTTCAATATTCTCCTCCAACATCATAACTCAAAT